>NC_069133.1:48497181-49097181 GCF_026914265.1 Mya arenaria | reverse complement strand
TATTATTTAACAATATATTGCTATTTAAATCGATTGATTAAGGAAATTTTAAAGGTATCAAAATAAGGCAAAACCAAACAAAAAACAACAACAAAAAAACAATTCCAACAAAACAAATACTCATTTTAGAAGGAAATCTATATCAACATAGAAGTCCTTAATGAGTATGATATCTACTGAAAGTATGGGAGTTCTCACGATGTCTACTTACAAAAGCGAAAAAGTAGAAACAATCGAAAAGAAAAAACAAAACAAAAACAACAGAAGATAATTAAGAAAAAACAACAATAAAAACGACAACACTATTTTACTACAAACGTTTAAGCTTTTCGAAAAAAAAAAAATATCATATTATGATTTTCATTATTTTTGTGCAAGTATAAAACAAGCTCTAAACTCGCCTTAAGAATGTTCATTATGCTTATATTTGTACTGCGTCTATTACTCATCATATATATCTTCCGGATATCTTAATGAGAGTCGCCGGCAGAATCGACTGCATTGCGTAATTCAGCTATGATCTCACACTTCATATCCGAACTTTGTAACTGTTTGTCTCAGATTTATATGGGGCATAGGCACAAGCGGCTGTCGGTTGCTGTTAAAATATTATCGATACTTATTTCAGAAAACTGCGGTCCCTGGACTGTTATGCACCTGTCAATTGTAACCACGGCCCCCCCCCCCCCCAGGTCCGGGGTATACCGGGGATGGCCGGGAAAATGGGCCGTGTTTTTACCTTTCAGGTGGCCCCGCAGTGGCGGGTGAATGCGGTGAATTTGTCTTTGCGCAACATATAGCGGGGAATTGGCCTTACCTAGGGTCCCTGGATGCGGGGTCATTTGGCGGGGATTTTACCATCAGTTCGCCCCCGCAGGGCGGGGATTTTACCCGGGGTTGGCTGGACCGAAAGTCAAAATCCCCGCTATTCCCAAGACCTGGGGGCCGTGGTTATAATTGACTGTTGCATTACCGAATGTTTAACAGTCCACTCATTCATCACTATTCCACTTAATTACAAAGTTGGACGTTTCGTGTTTCTTTTCTCATTTTTTGAAACAAAATACACTATGGGTCACAAGTGAACGAAGCTAACAAGCCGTCAGCCGTCCTGCTCGAAATGAATGAGAGTAACTGTTACGACGGTTTAGTTCAATACAAGTTAATCAAATTACCGAGTGTTCTTCGCTTTCTGGGTTGAATGTTTGCTTTACAAATGAGAAATTTGCTCGGTCGAACTCATTCGTTTCCTGGATAACAGTCTGAAATGAATACATATTTTTTATCTGTGTCTAGACCGATGAATTTGTGGAATGGTGCAGTGTTATAATAAAACTATGCCCTCGTGGTATGCTTGTCCATTGATAAACCATAGGTTTTGTTGATTTAATCTGCATAGAACATGCAGAACTTCATTCCCAGGCTGCATCTGTAGAAATCGTTCAATTCGACTATTTGACACAACATTATAGGAGACAAGACCGAATCAAATCACAAGCTTTGTTTAAAGTTTCAAATGTGGAAATAAATAAGATAAACTATTGAACAACGCGCCTTAGAGTACAGTGCATTATTCAGTCACGCACTCAATAGTTCATTCATGTTTTATACTGAATACGTCCAAATTTCTGTCACATTTCTGAAACTGAACGTTTGCAAAATCGATTTGGGTAGCTAATAAATATCTATTTGAAGGTTTTCTAAATTCTACCGTTTGCTTTATGTGAGTTCCTTACCCACCTTAATGACACTTCAAGTAGTGGTATAACATAGACTTGATTGGCGCCAATGATAACTGGTGACAGATTCCAATTATATGAAGATGTACCAAGGGATATTTTGCAACGCTTTTAATAAATTAGACTGGGACTTTAACTAATAACATGAGAATCCTTGCACATTCTCCCACGTGATTAATGCAATTTGATTAAATCAACAAACCATGATAAAATATTATTTTAAAGTTCTACATAAAGAATTTAGTTCAGGCAACGGTTTCATTTCGGGTCCTTCCGTAGATCATTAAATAACGACTCTTTATATTTTCTAACGCACAATCTTGAGCAGTTCCTATCTCCGTATAGATGAAAAAATAGTTTTAATTGTTAACTTTGTTGTTATAATTTATTATCCCTGTTTCACTTGTAGATCACTTGGTTTATCTTGTTATGTATTAGAATAGATAAAACACCCCTTAATTTCGTTACATGTACATACCCTGGTTATTGACAAGTGTGCATGATAATTAGTTTATGTTTGCATATAATATGCAGTCATTATTATTCAAAACATTTATTTTGATATATATTATATAAAAATACTTAAAATTTAAAAATAGGACTTATACCAATAGATTATGTCAATCATTTTGATAAGCATATTGATCATAATAACAACTCCTGTTCAAAAATAGTTCACACGCAGCCGGATATTACAGAAATAAAGGAATCTCATCATAGTTTGTCAATACAATTTGTTTGTTTATCGCCAGCTTTCTTTGTAAAGCGATTTCCTATTTTATCATTTAAGCTAAAATTTCACTCAAGTAATCGGTAATGATTACTACTGATGTATTTCTAGTAAGGTTCCGATACTATTATTGCAAGTTCCAGCATTTATTAATTTCCTCAATTTAAGTCTATGAATTAGATAATAAGATTGGAATGTGTGCAGAGCTTAGCGTCTAGATGTCCTTGAAAGTTTTTTTAACAGACCGTTTCCGCTGTTATGCATTAGCGAAATAGTCCATATGTTAGAATAATTTCTTTACTATACGATCGGAATACGTGCAAATTTGTTATGTGTTACCTTTATTTTACAAGTTGTTGCGGGAAGAGCTAAGCGGATACACCGAATGTTATCCTTACGGAGATATTTAATGACGTCAGTGTTGATAAAAGGAGAATGTGAAAGAAGTGATAATCAGCGAAATAAGTATCGGATCTATAACGTTTATTTCCCTTAGCAATATATTTGCGCTCTCTCTCTCTCTCTCTCCTTTCGACCCCTCTCTCTCCCTCTCTCTCTCTCTCTCTCTCTCTCTCTCTCTCGCTCCCACTTCTCTCTATAACTCTCTCTCCTCTCTCTCTCTCCGTCTCTCTTTATCTCTCCCTCTCGCCCTCTCTCTCTCTCTCGCTCCCCCTTCCCTCTATCTTTCTCCCTCTCTCTCCCCCTTTTCTCTATTTCTCTCTTTTTCTCTCTCCCTCTCTCTTTCTCTCTCCCTCTCTCGCTCCTCCTTCACTCCATCTCTCTCTCTCTCTCTCTCTCTCTCTCTCTCTCTCTCTCTCTCTCTCTATCTATCTCTCTCTCGCTCTTTCTCTCAATCACCGTGAAGAAATTGCAGAAAAAAAAACGTCCTAAAATACCGCATATTGGAAAAGAAACGAGCGTTGGATAAGCACATGGTCTTGTATATTATAATGTATACGTTTCACATTTTTTCAAGATTGAATAACAAGTTTAGAAGTGAGCACTTAACGCTCAACATAAAACACGCCTTAGCAGTTATTGGTTTCATTGTGTTAATTTATTCATGGTAACATTATACACAGCGGGGAAAGGCATGTCATAACATTAAATACATCATGTGACAAAAAATATATGTATTAAGTTGCCGCCATATTATTACCATAATAAAACACGCCTTAGCAGTTATTGGTCATTGTGTTAATTTCATACATGGTAACAGTATACACAGCAGGGAAAGCCATGTCATATCATTTACAATTAAATGTGGGAATAAAGGGTAATATAAGAAGCGTGTATTACGTGACAGGAGTTATGCCATAGTCTTCTTTAAATTGTTAATGGTGATACTATATTGCGTAGCGGAGATTAATTTACTATAGTATTAGAAGCTGAAATCTCATTGTATACAAGACACGTTCATATCATAGTTCACATCAATTTAAACTACTAGGAACTAGGTACTACTGATATTCATTATGTGTAATTAAAAAAATAGTGCACAAAAATATTCCGGACAACATGTATAAATACGCTTGACAAAGCAATCACACCATATTCCCTCAGCCAAAATGACGTGAGATACTGTAATAACGCTTATATACAGTAGAAACTTATCAAATTACCAAGCGGTTGTTTTGTTTTCTGGAATGAATGTTTGCTTTACAAATGAGAATTATTCGCTGTCAAGGCAATTCATTTTCTGGATGAATCCAGAATTGTTCTTTATTTGGCTCTAGGGAGTATGTGAACTTCTCAATGCTTGCCGTATTGCCGTCATGGCAGGCTATAAAACATAATGTGTTTGTTTTTGGACGTGTCAATAGATTGAAAAAAACACAAAATACAATCAGTACGGAGATACATGTTTAAAGCGCGTTTTATAATTTTTTAAAAGAGATAATCTTATGAAAATAAACCACATCGTATCGCAAGTTTCAACTGGAAACAAGAATGCGATAGTATACATCACATCGAATATTTACGTCATAAATACTGATTAAAGATGCACTCTTACTCCCAAGTGAGATTTTCCACGATAAGTACATTTGTTTTAATATATGAAAAGGAATGAATAAATGTTGAAAACAATGTTTGTTAAGTATAATTAATTTAATTTGAACGAAAGGCGCAGACAACACGATATTTCTACCTTATGATACGATAGTACATCGCCGTGAATCTTTTAGCACTCACCAATCATTTTATCAGCTATTAAATACACCGTTAACATCTTGTTTTCAGTAATTTATATGTTCTATAAATGCATTTTTTAGTAAGAAGTTAAAGGTTCATCACTCAAAATGAATGTTTGTTATATTTTTGTGTTGATTTTGAATAAGAATGTCACTTTAATATATTCTTGTTCCAATTTGTCGACACATGTTTTCAAATGATATATAGCTCAATATGTTGACAGATATCTCCTGAAAACAGATAGCCCAATGCGTTATGAATAATACATTCCAAAATATATGTATGTGTCCCATGGAATACTATGACACTTTTAGCTGAATAAAATACAAAAAATAAACATCACCCATTGACAATCTCAAGTCCTTATACTGTTAAAATTCGCGTTTTAACGTGAATAAGTGCCAGCGTCTATATTTTATACGAACGGCGAACATGCGAAGGATTGCATTTTAACTCTTCAAACTGGTGAAATTAAATTGATTATGAGAAAATTATGGACTAACTGCATAATTTGAACTGTTATTTATAGATAAATCGTTTCGTTTTGTCCCATTTTTATTTCCAACAATGGGAGGATGTCGATTCAAGCCACCTAAACTGACTTTTATAGTTTGATAGTATAGAAAGAAACTGATTGATTTTGATTTTATTATTGTTTTAACAGTGCCCAACACTTTAAAATGAAGGAAAAACAACAACAACAAACACCAACATTTTGGGCTGTGTACGATCATTCGTTCTGAAAAACTCAATATTTTAAAACAAATATGAGAAAAACATCCTCACTACACAGATTACGCTGTGAACAGTCCCCATTATTCCGCTCCCTATAACTATTGACACTGTCCGGTCTCTATAACACATTTCACCAAAACGTGTTTGAAAAAAGCATTGGATATGTTTGTCTTTTCCCATTCTATCATCGGTGATGAAATAACACTGAAAAGCCCTTCTGGGAATGGCTAATCGCATTTTTTCCATAAACTTTTAACTTTCCGTGACGAAGGGTGAGTGGTATTCACAAATGATGCTATTTCTAAATTGTAACTACATTTACCAAGCAAACAAACCATTGTTTATGAGCGTCCTACTTTTGTTCACCAATTATTGTGACTCAAAACGAATTCATGTCAATGCCATCTCTGAAACTATCATCAATCAATCAATGTAAAGCTGTCTCTAATGACTTAAAATTGATAGGTTTTAAAGACCTAAAAACATAAAGCGCGTGTCGTCAAATGACAGGTAATCAATAAACATCTCTGGGAGAATTCTAGTATGATGGCTTGATTTTGTTTTCAAATGCTTCAATTTCTCATTCAGATTTGCCACACAAACAGACGTTGTTAGGCCTCCTTCTTTGAATGTGTTGTTTATTTCAAATTGAGAGAAAAAAAAACTCACACCGTTCCCAACGCAAAATATTGATTCCGCATTAAGAAACTGTGTTTATATAGCACCATTCGTCAATATCTCTATCGGGGTATTCGGGTTCATAGTGACGATTGTTAAATATATTCTTTAACAAATCTAACGACATTTGCCTGCAAAAATGTTTTGTGTTTCGAATATGTTAAAATAATGATTTGTTTTAAATGAAACCAATTACACAAAATGTCTAATAACTATAATTACTTTTGTGCCTTTTGAAAAGTATGATAACACGTGCAAACTTATCGTCCATGTCAATGAACAGATGCAATCCGATCACTAGACAGTGTTTCTCTTATCGTCCATGTCAATGAACAGTTCCAATCCGATCACTAGACAGTGTTTATCTTATCGTCCTGTCAATGAACAGTTTCAATCCGATTACTTGGCAGTGTTTCCCTTATCGTCCCTATCAATGAACAGTTGCAATCCAATCACTAGACAGTTTTTCCCTTATCGTCCCTATCAATGAAAAGTTGCAATCCAATCACTAGACAGTGTGTCACTTATCGTCCCTGTCAATGAACAGTTGCAATCCGATCACTAGACAGTGTTTCACTTATCCTCCCTGTCAATGAACAGTTTCAATCCGATCACTAGAAAGTGTGTCACTTATCGTCCTGTCAATAAACAGTTACAATCCAATCACTAGAAAGTGTTTCACTTATCGTCCATGTTAATGAACAGTTTCAATCTGATCACTAGAAAGTGTGTCACTTATCGTCCTGTCAATGAACAGTTTCAATCCGATCACTAGAAAGTGTGTCACTTATCGCCCTGTCAATGAACAGTTGCAATCCAATCACTAGACAGTGTTTCCCTTATCGTCCCTGTCAATGAACAGTTTCAATCCGATCACTAGAAAGTGTGTCACTTATCGTCCTGTCAATGAACAGTTGCAATCCAATCACTAGACAGTGTTTCACTTATCGTCCCTATCAATGAACAGTTGCAATCCAATCACTAGACAGTGTTTCACTTATCGTCCCTGTCAATGAACAGTTACAATCCAATCACTAGACAGTGTTTCACTTATCGTCCCTGTCAATGAACAGTTCCAATCCGATCACTAGACAGTGTTTCACTTATCGCCCTGTCAATGAACAGTTTCAATCCAATCACTAGAAAGTGTTTCCCTTATCGTCCATTCAATGAACAGTTTCAATCCAATCACTTGACAGTGTTTCACTTATCGTCCCTGTCAGCGAACAGTTTCAATCCAATCACTAGACAGTGTTTCTCTTATCGTCCATTTAATGAACAGTTTCAAGCCAATCACTTGACAGTGTTTCTCTTATCGTCCATTCAATGAACAGTTTCAATCCAATCACTAGACAGTGTTTCTCTTATCGTCCTGTCAATGAACAGTTTCAATTCAATCACTAGACAGTGTTTCTCTTATCGTCCATTCAATGCACAGTTTCAATCCAATCACTAGACAGTGTTTCACTTATCGTCCCTGTCAATGAACAGTTTCAATCCGATCACTTAACAATGTTTCACTAATCGTCCTGTTAATAAACAGTTCAAATCAAATCACTTAACAATGTTTCACTTATCGTTTTTGATAGAGAAGAGTTTCAATCCAATCACTAGACAGTGTTTCACTTATCGTCCTGTCAATGAACAGTTTCAATTCAATCACTTGACAGTGTTGCACTTATCGTCCTGTCAATGAACAGTTTCAATCCAATCACTTGACAGTGTTGCACTTATCGTCCTTGATAGATAACAGTTTCAATTCAATCACTAGACAGTGTTTCACTTATCGCCCCTGTCAATGAATAGTTTCAATCCGATCACTAGACAGTGTTGCACTTATCGTCCTTGATAGATAACAGTTTCAATCCAATCACTAGACAGTGTTATGCTTATCGCCCCTGTCAATGAACAGTTTTAATCCAATCACTTAACGGTGTTTCACTTATAGCCACTGTCACTGAGCAATTGCTATCCAGCGGAGACTGCTTTGTATATCACTGGTCGTAATTTCTTCTTCCGATGAATCGTTAATCCAGATGACATTTGAAAATTGTCATTCATAATCATTTCGTTAAGAAAATGCAATAATACGTTTTCATTTCCTGGCGATTGTATTTGTAAATGTCCACAAGTTTGCAGTGTAGCTTTTCGTAACCTTATTATAAGGGTTTATGCCCAGGGGTGTTATCAAATTAAATTGATTGATAGTGGCTGGCCTTGCTATTTTTCTTCTCAATTTTATAAATTGAAATAGGGATGGACATATTACATTTTTTTCATTTCCAAGAAGACAGCAGTTGTGTAACTCACTTACTTCACGTTCTTAAAAATATCATTCTTTTGAATTTAACGGCTGGATTATATCAATCTTTCTTGGTAAGTGTCAATTACTTACTGCTTCTTGTTATTGTCATTCGTATATGTTGCCATTATAGGATTATGAAAATGCGTACATATATAAGATATTTATTTCTAATTCCGAAAAATAATCAAGCTTTTATTTTTTAATTTACACACGTTTAATAAGAACAAATTAACCGATAGTTATGACTTCCGTGTTTAGGTCATCGTTAGCTCATTTCTGAAATATGAATCATTTCTATATTACAAACACAATTAAACAAATAAAGGCAAAGTCTAGTATATACTTGTATTGACTATTAAAAGACTAGTATTGATTACACAACGACTAGTATTGACTACAGAAAGACTTGGATTGACTAGAATAAGACTAGGATTGACTACAGAAAGACTAGGATTGACTAGAATAAGACTAGGATTGACTACAAAAAGACTAGACAGTATTGGCTAAGACAAGTACTGACTACAGAATGACTATAACTGACTACGAAAAACATTTTTATTGCCAAGTGTTGTATTTTGGTTCGTTCAGTCACGTAGCAACGATTTAAAGAAAATATGTAAAACCATTGGTGTTATGGACTGAGGAAAGATTACTGTGTGATTGCTACCAGGATAAACATATTTATTGATAAATAGTTCAAGTCGTTCTAACAACGCATGGTACATGTAAAACATTTAAATAAACAGCATAGGGTTGGAAAACAAGCATCATAGACACTTATAGAAATTTCTTTCAAGAGAGTTTTCGATGGACGCACTATCAGTTGCCTCTAGAATAGAATACCAGATACTTCAAAGGCATTGTTTAAGTTACTGCAATAAAATCTTTAAAGGGGAACTGCAATTTTGTTACAATAAACCAGGACGTTTTTATCGATTCGCTGCAATGTTCCAATCACTGAATTTCTTTGTTGTGACCCTTAGATTTGTCCTGTCAAGATCGCTTTTTATTGTCATTGAGAAATGTAATCAATAGTTTGATGTTATAATAAGCTAAGCATGAAAGGACGCTCCTTTGGGGGCCACGGAGCAGTAATATGATTGTGGAACTTGTGAATCTAACAGTGGACCCATGTAAACACAGTTTTAACTAGAAAGAAACAAACTAACATTAAAAAAAAAACATTTGAAGTGCGGTATGTCTTTAAGGTTCTTGTTAAAAACTAAAAAGGCATAAATCTCAGTTAGATCAGTAAAGTTAGTCAGTATGTTAAGGGTAAATGTAAGGCTGGTGTAGGGTAGTTGTAGGGCATCTTCGGACATCGTCGGACACCCATGACAGACCAATGCCGTTAACTCCATTTATCACGAATGGTCACCCATGGATATCCGACGACGGGTGAAGAATAGTAGGGTGGAGGGTTGTTTTGTAGTTTATTTCCAAATAAAGAAAGACCGCTACACTAACACGGTCTTTTTTAGTGGGCCAGCTGCTTGTTCGGGCCCAGGGCTTGTGGAACGTACGTGAGAAGAAGCTAGTAAGGAGAGGATCCTCTAGACGGCGGCTACAGTCTTCCACCTCAACGGGATCAGCAAGTATGAAGAACGTAGAGTCACTTAATCAACTACCCTTATCTTAATGATAGCAATTATATTTTTTCACAATAAAGATAAGAGATTCTGCATAATTCTGTTTATTCTACAGTTATAAACAATGAAAGTGTTTATGAAATGAGCAATCTTATTAGTGAACATATTTCAACCTTCAATTCGTTTTATCGCCTGTCTAATGTTCTATCAGGATGTTATTTAAATTTGGGTTAGTTTGAGGTGTTTTTCTGACAGTTTCGTTTATTGTCATTTTTCTTCGGCACCAGAATGAATCTATGGCCTGTGTTGGTATTGTATCCATTATCGCAGAAGCGAGAAAACAAATAATTCATTCTAGTGTTTGATCATATTGTTTTTTTGTTTTTTTTTTGTCGCGGGTGCCACAACAAAACAACAGTTTTTAAAGCAACGTAATTAACAATCACAAGTCGACATAACGAAAGCGCTAATTTCAGTCTTAACCTTACGTCCATTTTTGAAACTAAAGGACAGACGACAGCACGCTTTTTACTCGTCGTTTCAAATTCTTCACGACAAACTGAAATTTGACGTCTTTTCGTTCTTTGCATCACAAGCACAAAAAAAGACAAAACTTTTAAAAATGGCTTTTATTTTTAGTCATATCGATGTTATCAAATGAACGCAATTAAACTTCTATGGCAGAGGAGACATGTTGAGGCCTGCTCTGGTCAGCAGTTTTGATTGTAAACATTCACATGGTTTGTGGTGTTATATGCTGCTGATAGAGTGATAAGGAATAATTTGTCCATTGGTTTCTCATTTGAGATTAGATAAATAAAGCTTCATATACAATGTCAAAAACTTCCACGATTTATGTTATAATAAGCCGTTTGACAGAACATTGTATATATCAACCAATATAGTGGATGTTTCTTACCATATGGCAGTTACAACCTCATACTATGATAGTAAACCTGTAGTTGACAGGAATTGGTAGTGAAAATCAGTTGGCTGTTCACAGAACCTTGGTCATGAACTTTCAAGATCTGTCAATCAACATTGCTGGGAAATTTGGATTTGTTTGACAGTTATAAAAAACGTATTTGAAAGTAGTATTTGTAACTGTATGAGAGACTTGAAATTCCCAAGATATTTTTGTGATACATTTAATAAATCATTTTGCAAATTCTAGCAATTTCTAATTGTTAATTATTTGTTTATTTGAAATAAATGTACTCGCAGTCTGTACTAGCAGACAGCTCGGTGAGGTCAAGTGGAGTTGCCATTTTACTGATTGTCTGCCTTTTAAACTATTACCATGGCCTTTAAGCCGTCGACATGGCTTTTGTGATTTAGCCTTATGAAAGTAATTTTAATGGTCGTCTGCTTGTTTTCATTCTGGCGCCCGCGAAAAAACAATGACTTGAACAAGACTCGACACAACCTGTACTGTAAAGGCAAAACGAAAAACGACGGCAATGCGCCAAATGTCATCTCCGTGACAAAAACATACTAGCCCTTCGTTGGAGAGATAATATATATTTAATTCCATTTATACTATAATATCGTACTTCTTAATGTAAAGATCAATAAACTGTATCGCGCTAAATGTCCAATTTACATAAAACCTTCAAGGTTACATTCCTGGGATGCTGTTGATAACCTGTTAGCTGCTCTGGTATGTCATAAAACAATTAGTTCTGGTTCATAGGACATAAATTGATTACATTGTTACGAAAAGTACTCCAATGCAGTAAAATACATCTTTACTGGCAAAACACTTGGCTACGAGATTTACGAGAAAATATTATTTTTTTTACCAACGTTACTTCTGTTGTCTTTGTCTCTTCTTATACGCAGTGATCTCCCTTGACAAGCAAATCATATCTATGATTTCACTACGTAAGAACAAAGTTGTATGTATCACTTAAACATTTAAAGGCAAGATATTTAATTATTCCTCTTTGTCATACAATTTAACATTTTATATGAACCGAGTCAATAATTTTCATTTCTTTACGTCAACTTCATTATGAACTTCTTAAAGTTGCGCTCTCACAGATTGAACGTTTTGACGACTTTTTTAAGTGTTGTCTTGGAACGAGTTAATATATGCGAAAATACATGTAAACCAGTCATATAAGACTGCTGACAAAAAATAAGATCGCAGATTATTATTTTTAAGTTTCAAAAATTTATGTTTTATGCATTTTTCTTAAACCGTTAGTTAGAAACAGTTAGAAACGGTTTAAGCCATAAAACATTAATTTTGAAACAGAAATATGAAAATCTGCGATATGATCTTTTGTCAGCAGTCTTTTATAACTGATTTGTAGGTATATACGCAAAAAAATCGCTATTCCAAGACGAAAAATATAAAAAGTGGAAAAACAGTAAATCTGTGAGAGTGCAGCTTTAATGTAATATTCCGGCCATTCTTGATTCCTTTTTCGCAAAAAGTTGAATAAATCTCTTTTATGTGTTTGTGTATTTAACGATGTAGTTATCATCTGAGTATAACATGTTTTGACATTTTATTGTCACATGAAATCGCAAAGAATCGAACCTAGGAACAGATATTTCTTAAGGTAAAAAGGAAATAAAACCAAATCGTATAAAACCAGACCCATTATATAGTATAGTTGGCCTTTACAATATCAATAAATGAAACTATTCTAGACAAAAATAAAATTCTTAAAGGAAACCATGTACTTTAAGCTAATATAAAGTAAATTGGGAAATATGTTAACTAGTTTACGATGTATTTAGAATCCTTTGAAACATATTGCTTCTTATAGATATGTTATTTTAGCTTTATTCACGTTGGTCGATTATGATAGCTCATACTTTGTTCAAATATAACAATTCATGCTACTTAAAATCATAACAATTATGTTGCTTGCCTTTTCACTTGAAAGTGTTGGAACAAATCATTACAGAATGGATTTGAAAATGTGCTTATTTGTATCGCCCCCAATTTAATAAGGATTTGGAATAACGTGATGTGAAATAGTTATAACATTTATGAAAACATATTGATGATAAAGGTGATGAACAATAATACGACAGGGGCGTAGCTAAGGCCTAAAAACTTATAGGCCCGATGATTCTATGTGAGTTTGGAGACTTTTATATGCACATTACACACACATAATTATACTTGCAATGCCATGATTACAATAAAACCAAGCAAAACAACCTCTACGTAGTTTTAACAAACATCAATCTTGATTCGGTAAGAATAAAACAAACTCTTGAGTTGTTCAAAGTGTTTGAGAAGCTATTAGTATATATTGCATTTTTTGTTACTTAAATTTTGTCTTTTTTATAAAACGTTGTAGGCCCAGGTCTACAAGTCCTTTATGTAGCTACGTCACATAATATGTCTTGGAGGTTATTTAACTGCAATGGTACTTATTGACGGCTGATATGGCCTATCTAAGTGGCTATAGAACTATAGGTTATATTCTATTCAGTTCCATAGAGAGAGGACAAGTCATTTTCGTCCTCTTCCTCTGTAACATTCAAAAGCTGAATAGCTTTTGTATCACCGTAGATGTTGAATATAGGCCAGAACGGCTTTTTGACGTCAACGCCAGTGAATACTATGCCGTCCTCGGTGACGTTGGGTGTTAAATACGCGTTGCCATGGTGATCAACACGGAATCGGTACACGTTGTCCTCGGAATAGAATCTCTTAAATACAAACACTTCCGTGTAATTCAACACTTCACTGACGTTAGGGTCACACAGCACTAAGTCTTGCATCGGAATATCATCCGGCGCCACGTAAGATATACCAACGTTCATGTTTGCTAGCCAGCAACACACGCGCTCTGTGATGTTGAATTCGAGCCATTGACCAACAGGAAGTCGCTGCGCTCCAAAGCCAACCGCCCAACAGCCGCCTTCGTACCGTTGCCCCTCTGTGTTTTCTTCAAGTAACTCTAACTTGGGTCCATGGTTGTCGCTAAATGTCGGCCGACCTGTCGTACAATACGGGTGAATCAAAGGCATTTTGTAGAAGTCATGCAAAGAGTGATATAAAATGAATTGTCAAATTCAGATCTGAAAATGCATACACATAAATGTATGAGGTTTCTTTTCACTTATTACCTAATCATTTTAGATATTCTTCGTTTTTCTATTACGTTCGAAATATTTTTTTTTTCTTGAATTGCACAATAATTGTAGATATGTTTTCTATTACGTTAGAAATGTCACTTTTCACGAATTACTCGACAACTTTAGATAAATACCTTTTTTACGTTCGAAATGTCACTTTTTACGAATAACATAACAAACACTTTAAAACATTTTCTATTTTTTTCTATTACGTTCGAAATTTTCACGAATTATGCTATAACTTTAGATATGTTTTTTTTATTACGTTCGAAATGTAATTTTTCACGACCTTCCCAATAACATTAGAAAAGCTTTCATTTTTTCAGTATTTTTCGAAACTTTATTCTCCCTACCTTTGTGTATGACTTCAGCCGCTGTCGGTTTCAACGCAACAAAACATAAAAAAAGAACATTGAAAAGGCGGAATACATCCATTTTGGTTTACAAAATACTTATATGTATATTTGTTAATACTTTAATAAGACCTTGAGACCATACTTCAGCTGTTATGTGATAAAGGAATGTTTTAAATCGTCCATGTCTTTAAACACATTCCATTGATCATTTTGAACAGTAACCATATGTTAAGGCAGATAACCGAATTGTTAATTTCCGTAATCTCGTCAGTCGTTCAGTCTAATCGGTATATTTCGGGTTTGCCGGAGATTGCCGAGTTTGGACGATCGTCGTTCTACCCGTCACAAAACAGTCGTCAGATTCATTAGGCGCGTGTTGACTTGACCCGACAGTTTACGATACTGTTTACTTCCAGGACAAAAGTCGTAATAGTGTCCCGAAGTGGTTAAATAAGTTTAACTTTTGTGCTTGGTATAAACAACTTCCCCCCCCCCCAGAAAGCTGCTAAAAATGTTGTTTTTTATCCCAAGTATGCATACACGTTTGCGAAACATAACAAGTAATCAGACGTCTGCTTATCGTTTAGATATAGCTAACTCTCTCTAATGCTGATATGTTGCTGTTTTAAGATCCGACTTCAGAAAACAGGTTTAGGATGATAGAATGAAATAGAGCCATACTTACTTATGTAAGTGAATAATAAGCAGTGGCAAATTATTTTAATAACTGTTAAGATTGATTTTGACTTGGATATCTACTTACGGAGGTCGGAACAGTACAGCGCAAAGTAAGACACATACATAGTATTAAAGGAGTTACGTTGTTTGTTATCTTATAGTAAAGATATTAAAAAAAAGCTTATAACTTTACACGTTACGTTTTTACTCCCAGAAAGCTTGTGAATGCCACGTGTACTTGTACGAGCGAACTGTGTTCTGTTCGCTTCGTCATCTACGTACATGGATGTGTAAATTGAACATGTCGTAAATCACCTTTTAAACGCACAAAAAAGTTTTTTAGGGTATCAGAACGCCTTAAAGTACACGTTCAAGTTCACGCTCAAATATATATTTCGCAAACCAAGTACAAGTCAAGTGCGGAGCAATAACTGAACACATGGTCTGCCGAGGTCTGGGGATTGATCTACATGTACATGATCTTATATTTACCTCTCTTAGAGGCAACAACTAATGACCTATTTACCTTAATATTATGTATGTAACCAGTTTAATATACTTATATATGATAATTACAATTGCCAAATAGCTGCATGTTTGACTATTCGTGCCGAATCTCAGTATACAATGTTTACTTGCAATACGTGTACCTTTGTAGTACAATTGATACAATGCAACATATGATGTAAATAGGTTAACAGGTAACTAACTTAGTGGCGGTGGTGTTTGAATTCGGGATGACAACCTCGTACTGTTATTGCTAGTTATGAGTGCGGGTGTCGATCGTACTTAAGTGTCTGTGTTCTTTCGGGAACTAATCTGGTTAATTAATATATCATGATAATTATTACAAGCCGCCGCAGTTAACAAGTAATGCGAAGAAATTGGGTTTGATCGGAAATAGGTTAAATGTATGTACTTTCCGTGTGAATCAGGGGCGTAAGGAAACAATCGACCCAAGGGGGCACGTGTTTATGCGGTAACGGAGTTTGCATTCGGAACCCCTCGGCCATTTTTATCGAAAACAACTCACGATGTATGCCGGTACATCAGTTAAAGTAGTTCGTAATTTTTTGAATTATATCATTTATTAAATGTAGTGTTTCAGCTTGTATTAATTGATCTAAGTTTTAATCGATTGCCAGTGAAGTGAATTATTACAAACACTAATAAGATTCCCAAGAGTAAAGTCATTCAGTTTAACTGCTAAATTAGATTACTACGCGACCTACTTGCCGCGGACTTAAACATACCGATTTCTGAGTATGTAAACCGTCCAAATACATCCGATGATGTTTTCGATAAAAAGGCCGAGGAATTCCGAATGCCGAGTTTGCCACGTAACTAGCTGTAGTTAGCGTGCCCGATGGTCGGATATTTCCATCCGCACCAGACACACATGAAATATATATTGCCATTGCATAATGACTTCAAACGCGGACTGTTGTTCATTTCACTATCAGGTGCATGCGTTGTTGATAAGCTGACGTCATGAAGCGCAGTAATTTTCCCGTGATTTTCGTATTTTTACATAATTTAAATACTATTGGATTTTATTTTATAAAGTTCAATTTGATTTTTTAATATTTTAGATTGAATTTCACAGATTTGAAATGTCATGAATTAGCATAAACATAAACATTCACATGATGATGAAAGGCGCGTTGTTTTCGTGACTCATATTTCCATGGGGTGGGAGATTGTCCCGGCACATGTCACATGAACGGAAACACATGTTCGGTATGCAAAAATAATGATATGTCAGTAGTGCTTATCTTATGTTGTCATCAGAAGTATTTTGTACTTGCTGCTGTAGATAAATCCGAGTAGTATTTGTAAACACACAAAAAACGCTAGCTTCATGAACGGTGCACATTTGAAAGAAATAAACGTCAATGTTACACATTAAAGTTATGGTAGTTGGAAATAACATCACCATGGAATGAAGCAATTTCTGCCAAACTCTATAAATGTTGTGAAAAAGATGGAAGTTATTGTCAGAACATTAAACATCTAATCGTTGAATCTTAAACCACCATTTGCAGCTCCACAATATGATTCAGATCATCTTTTAACGAAACAAGGATAACTGTTTTGTCTTAACACGCTTTAAGGCATACATTGTTTATTTATACTTTGAAATGAAATTGGCATTAGGTAGTAGATGAAATAATCAGCTAATTTATTGTCTACGAACTGTTTTTATTCTAATTTTAGCCAATAATTCTCCAACTGTTCGCGTGTTTCGGCTGGTAACGAGTGTAAAATATTTATAGAGTATCTATCTGTTTTGACTAATGAACCAATACATTAATGCAATATTGGTTTGCCAAATACACAGACAGTCTAGTAAGTCAACAAAATACATGACAGCTGACGTTTATTCCTTTTTTTTTCGGTGGAAAAAAAGATATGAATTGTGTCGAAATTATGGAAATTCGAAGTTAACGGCATGGAGTCTGGCTTTTTTAAACAGGAATTATTACGTGTGCATGTAATCAATCGAATGGAGTGTTATAAGTGACAATTGATCATCGATACAAGAAAACAACAACATATTAACTGCTGTGAAACTCACCGACGCAGAACGTGGCACGCGCCTAATTAGCAGACGTAATGTTGATGTCTCTGAAATCTTGGCATATATTATCTACCGGTGGTTCACAACTGTTATTAATTACTTTGGGGCAATCCATTACACAAACTATGCCTACAGCCACGGTAACACTTCATGGCATCATAAAAAATCCCAAGAAGTTCATACCAAGCCTAGTAAACATATACACAGTTTTGCGGATTTTCTATTTTGTGTTAATGTTATATTAGTAATGTGGTCAACATATAGTTCCATATCATTCGACAAGTAACGGACATGATTAACATAAACTAAAGGAATTACGTAGACATTGTAGTTGGGTATTGTTGGATATTGTCAGCGAGTGCTTTTAGGAGATTTACTGTGTTTTCATCTGCTTCGTTCATACAACTGGTAAGTAAACGTATACATATCGCATGTTGAAATAACATATCAAATCCGTGCGCTTATAAATATGTTGAACGCAAAATATGAGTGAGTATATATGAAACCAATATTATCACGTATTTGGGAACGTCTTATTGTTAACATGTGTGCTATGCTATAGGTTGATTGCTAGAGGTTCAATTATTTCGATGTTATAGAGAATATGCGCTACCAGTAAGATATGTTACTTGGTATGTAATGTCTTTTTGTGCAGAAATCCGATATAAGAGTATTTACTGCATATCTTCGTGAACAAAACCTATCATATCCCTGTGAAACTGTATGTGTGCGTAAATGTTGAAACGATTTTGTGCTTATACTGAGGGTGCAGTGGACGCTTCCCTACTACGCAATGTTGTATTTTTTTTAGTCATCAACACCCACTAGCCTAATACAAAATGTGGGGCTATTGAAGGTTTAGTACCTTCAACCGTACTACGCATTGCGGGATTATAAAGGTTTAAGTACCTTCTAACCTAATACAAAGTTCAGCACCTACTACCTTACTACTCAATTCGGGGGTAATGAGGGTTTAGTACCTACTGCCCTATTACGCAATGCAGGGGTAATGAAGGCTTAGTACCTACTACTCTACTACGCAATGCGGGGGTTATAAGGGTTAAGTACCTACTACCTTACTACGCAATGCGGGGGTAATGAGGGTTTAGTTCCTACTACCTTACTACGCAATGCGGGGCTATTGAGGGTTTAGTACCTACTACCTTAGTTCGCAATGCGGGGCTATTGAGGGTTTAGTACCTACTACCTTACTACGCAATGCGGGGCTATTGAGGGTTCAGCATCTACTACCTTACTACGCAATGCGGGGCTATTGAGGGTTCAGCACCTACTTCCTTACTACGCAATGCGGGGCTATTGAGGGCTTAGTACCTAGTACCTTACTACGCAATGCGGGGCTATTGAGGGTTTAGTACCCACAACCTTAGTTCGCAATGCGGGGGTAATGAGGGTTCAGTACCTACTACCTTACTACGCAATGCGGGGCTATTGAGGGTTCAGCACCTACTACCTTACTACGCAATTCGGGGCTATTGAGGGTTTAGTACCCACAACCTTAGTTCGCAATGCGGGGGTAATGAGGGTTCAGTACCTACAACCTTACTACGCAATGCGGCGGTAATGAGGGTTTAGTACCTACTGCCCTATTACGCGATTCGGGGCTTTTGAGGGTTTAGTACCTACTACCTACTTCCCTACTACGCAATGTCGGGGTATTGACCTTTCAGTACTAACTATCTTACCAACAAATGCGAAACAATTGTCAGTGCATCACTACATAATGTGGGGGTTATGAGGGTTCAGTACCCGTTACTCATCTACACATTATTGGGGTGATGAGGGTTCAGTACCCGCTACCCTAATACACAATGTGGGGGTTATGAGGATTCAGAACACGTTACTCATCTACGCATTATTGGGGTGAAGAGGGTTCAGTGCCCGCTACCCTACTACGTATTGTCGGGGTGATGAGGGCTCAGTACCCACTTACCTACTTCAAATTGTTGGAGTAATGAGGGTTCAGTACCCGCGACCCATCTACGTATTGTTGGGGTGATGAGGGTTCAATACCCGCTTCCCTACTACGTATTGTTGGGGTAATGAGGGTTCAATACCCGCGACCCATCTACGTATTGTTGGGGTGATGAGGGTTCAATACCCGCTTCCCTACTACGTATTGTTGGGGTGATGAGGGCTCAGTGCCCGCTACCCTACTACGTATTGTTGGGGTGATGAGGGCTCAGTACCCACTTACCTACTACAAATTGTTGGGGTAATGAGGGTTCAGTACCCGCGACCCATCTACGTATTGTTGGGGTGATGAGGGTTCAGTGCCCACTACCCTACTACGTATTGTTGGGGTGATGAGGGCTCAGTACCCACTTACCTACTACAAATTGTTGGGGTAATGCGGGTTCAGTACCCGCGACCCATCTACGTATTGTTGGGGTGATGAGGGTTCAATACCCGCTTCCCTACTACGTATTGTTGGGGTGATGAGGGCTCAGTGCCCGCTACCCTACTACGTATTGTTGGGGTGATGAGGGCTCAGTACCCACTTACCTACTACAAATTGTTGGGGTAATGAGGGTTCAGTACCCGCGACCCATCTACGTATTGTTGGGGTGATGAGGGTTCAGTGCCCGCTACCCTACTACGCATTGTTGGGGTGATGAGGGCTCAGTACCCACTTACCTACTACAAACTGTTGGGGTAATGCGGGTTCAGTACCCGCGACCCATCTACGTAATGTTGGGGTGATGAGGGTTCAATACCCGCTTCCCTACTACGTATTGTAGAGGTAATGAGGGCTCAGTACCCGCTACCCTACTTCGCAATGTGGGGGTAATGAGGATTCAGAACCCGTTACTCATCTACGCATTATTGGGGTGATGAGGGTTCAGTAGCCGCTACCCTACCATGCAATGTGGGATTAATGAGGATTCAGTATTGACCACCTTCCACGCAATGTTGGGTAATGAGGGTTCAGTACTTACTACTCTACTACGTAATGCGGGGGTAATGAGGTTTCTGTACCCGCTACCCTATAGCACATTTTGGGGGTAATGAGGGTTCAGTACCCGCTACACTTCTACGCATTGTTTGGGTTATGATGGTTCAGTACCGACTATCCTACTGCGCATTGGTTTGGTAAGATAGTTCAGTACCCGCTATCCTACTACGCATTGTTGGGGTAATGATGGTTATGTACCGACTACCCTACTTCGCATTGTATGGGTATTACTGTTCAGTACCGACTACCCTTCAACGCATTGTGGTGTAATGCAATTTCAGTACCCACATCTCTACTGCGCATTTTTGGGGTAATGAGGGTTCAGTACCTACTACCCTACTAGGCATTGTGAGTGTAATGAGGATTCAGTAACCGCTACCCTACTACGCAATGTTGGGGTAATGAGGTTTCAGTACCCGCTACCCTACTACGCATTGTTGGGGTAATGAGGTTTTAGTATCCTCTACCCTTCTACGCATTGTGGGTGTTATAAGGGTTCCGTAACCACTACCCTACTAAGTAGTGTGGGGTTATGAGGGTTAGGTACCTACTACCCTACTACGCATTGTTGATGTAATGAGGGTTCAGTACCGATTACCCTACTACGCAATGCAGGGGTTAATGAGGATTCAGAACAAACTACCCTACTATGCAATGTGGAGGGTTATGAGAGTTCAGTACTAACTACCCTACTACGCAATGCAGGGGTTAATGAGGGTTCAGAGCAAACTACCCTACTATGCAATGTGGAGGGTTATGAGAGTTCAGTACTAACTACCCTACTACGCAATGCGGGGGTAATTAGAGGCAGTACCAACTACCCTACTAAGCAATTCGGGGGGTAATGAGAGTGCAGTTCTTACTGCCCTACTACACAATGCGGGGTTAATGAGGGTTCAGTACCTACTACCCTACTTCGCAATGTGGGAGTGATGATGGTTCAGTACCGACTATCCGTACTACACAATGCGGGGTTAATGAGGGTTCAGTACCTACTACCCTACTTCGCAATGTGGGAGTGATGATGGTTCAGTACCGACTATCCGTACTACACAATGCGGGGTAATGAGGGTTTAGTACCGATCACCCTATTACGGATGTGCGGTTGATGAGAGTTCAGTACGGACTTCCCCTACTACGCAATTCGGGCAAATGACGGTTTAGTACCGACTACCCGTACTACGCACTGCGGGGTAAATTCGGGTTCAGTACCTACTACCCTACTACGCTGTTTACTTGAATTACAACTCTAAATAATCGGCTCATTGTAAATTTATTTAATGAAGGTAATGCAAATTAATATACCAATACTGAAGATGTTTCGCAACACGACGTATACGTGTACACGTACTTGTACGTACATATACAGCGTGTATGCAGTTGCGTTTAGAACTGGTTTGCAATTTTTCTCCGTAAACTTGTTTTTGTAGGCATAAAACATTGTCCTCGTGCCATCGCACATGACATCCATTATTCACGTGTACAACGTACAAAAGAAGTCCACATGTACACGTGTCTGCATACGTAGTGTTCCGCAACTGCTCTAAAGATAAATATTGTGTACTAGTTCAATTTAGGTCTTAAGTATTAAGCCATTTTTAAAATGTTAAATTGCCTTCCAATTTTCTTTTCAAATGAAACACCACAAAGCATTCTAGTCTTGATCTGTTTAACACAAAACAAACCTCTCAATTTACTATTCACCATCGTTTAGCAAACTTTCACACCTAGTCTGTCATCTCTTTACGGCGCTACTCAAACGTTTGGAGCGCTTGTCTGTGTTACAAATATTGGGGGTATTGTCATTGCCTTTTTGACAGTGTGCCAAACTTTTGAAATGGTGTCATAATTAAAAAAAATCGATTTAAAAAGTCGTTAAGTAGCTTAAAATAATAAGCACTCTTTTGCAATGATATTTTGCACATGTGTACCGAGTCAATAGCTTGAACTGAATTACGTGTTTGGTTCTGCCTCTTGATTGGCTGAGACGAAATGACGCGCTTTGGCATTCGCTTCTAGTTCTTTTGATTTTATGCATTAGGAACACCTCGGTCATTTTCATCAAAAATAACTTTGGATGTATGCCGGTACATTAGTAGAAGTAGTTCGTATTTTTTTGGAAAAAGTAATACTTAATTGCAGTGTTTCAACATGTATTTTCATTATTTAGTTTAAACTGATTGCCTGTAAGGTATATTTTAGCATAAATACTAGTAATTAAGGTTCCAAAGATTATTTAATTCCTTATGTACATAACTGCGTAAATTCATTCAGACTGCTCTATTGAAATAACTACATGATCTTCTTGCAGCATCGTAAAACTGTTAGGATTTCTGACATTGAAAACCTTCCATATACATCCGAGGTTGTTTTCGATGAAAAATAAATGGCCGAATAATTTATTTACATCAGAGTTTTTTTCGATGGAAAATGGACGAAGAATTCATTTACATCAGATGTTGTTTCCTATGGAAAATGGCCGAGGAATTCATTTACATCAGAGATTGTTTTCGACGGATAATGGCCGAGGAATTCATTTACATCAGAGGTTGTTTTCGATGGAAAATGGCCGAGGAATCCATTTACATCAGAGGTTGTTTTCGATGGAAAATGGCCGAGGAATTCATTTACATCAGAGGTTGTTTTCGATGGAAAATGGCCGAGGAATTCATTTACATCAGAGGTTGTTTTCGATGAAAAATGGCCGAGGAATTCATTTACATCAGAGGTTATTTTCAATTGAAAATGGCCGAGGAATCCGAATGATTTTCATACATCCTTCTACAATCTTCCTCGCTTCTCTTTCCAAATAAAAACGCAAGATAATAGTCTAATATTGATCGCTTCAACACAAAAAAATGTCTTCTCCCAATTTAATATTCAAAATCTTGAACGGTTTTAATGTAAAATAATGGAATAATTCGAAGAATGTATCTCCTTTGTATTGACAAGCACTCTCTCGCATTAACTTAATTACTATTTCCTGCTATTTTTACAACTAAGTTACGTTCAATTTCGTCCATAAACTGTAAATTGAATGTGGTGTAGGAAAGTTTCCTGGGACGATAATGTTCCTGGCTCCTCGGTTTTCTCAGCCAAATATCGGCATAATTATTTTGAGGTGTGCTGAGCGAAACTGAAATAATGTTACTGTTCTTAGAACTTTCACGGGCTTCCTTATATTGATTGGCAAATCCTGCCTAGCTATTACTTCATTAATGCATTTTTGAATAAACGGTGTAGTTCTTTTCAAGACTTTGTCCTTGCACAACTTAAAGATGCATTTAATGGATAGCTGAATACTCAAGTGGTTTCCTGTTATTTCACGCGATGGATTTTGAAGTGTTTCGGAAGCTTTTCGATGTTGGCA
Organism: Mya arenaria; assembly: GCF_026914265.1. Taxonomy (NCBI): domain Eukaryota; kingdom Metazoa; phylum Mollusca; class Bivalvia; order Myida; family Myidae; genus Mya; species Mya arenaria. The sequence goes on along the minus strand of NC_069133.1, from coordinate 49,073,146 downwards.
AAAGTAAGTTTATTAGAACATCTTATTTTGATATCTGCTCAGACCTGTTCCCATATTCCGCTAACATTTAGAATCTGAGATCACGATTCGGGGGCATTGATTACAAACAATCTCGAACCTGAGTTCAGACGCTAGACTCAATATGGAAAAAAACCCACTTCATTTCGTTGTAACTGTCATCCTTGCAAAGCGTTGAGAATGTACAATTTGCTGAAATATATTACTATTTGAATGTTGATCTCTTATTGACGTATATTTTTGTTAAAGAAATGGAATTAATACTGATATCTTTTTCTTCATGAAATTGATTTCTGAGTCTGAGTCTAGACTTGGACTGGGAGCTGTTCGTAACCATGGCCCCAGGGCCTAAAGATAAATATCTTATTTTATTTTTAAAACGTATCTCAGAAGAGCTTTGCAGATGAAAACCGTGGATTATCTAAGAACAGCTTTTTACAGTTTCTTAAAAATATTTTTGTTAAAATGAACCTTAATAACGGTATTCTGTGAACTTCGAGATTTAGCTCTTCAGAGTTTTAGTCTCAGACTCCAGATGTCAGTATATGGCCCTTGTCAAGACGTTACGTAAGCAGCGTTCATAGTATGTCGGTAAATGTCCGAACTTGGCAAACACTCCATTCGGCGTATGTGCAAACCATGCTTTGCTGATATGACGATATTGTAAACCTGAGGCTATTTGAAGTTAATCGTTCAATGTAAGTTTGTATATGATTAGTATTTGGAAATATTCAATTGAAACTTGAAAGTGTGTTACTTGCTGTTTGTTTGTCTGGTGTACATCGATTTATCGTAGGTCATTTAATGTTTGATATCTAAACAAAATAACAGTAACATTCTTTAATATTGTCAATACAAAATTGTTTTTTATGTAACTTTGAAAGAACAACAAAAGTCATTTGAATTCGATTTTTCTTAGGATTTACCAAAATTGTTGTGATATTCAGGAGGACTGGATTACCTTAATAATAGATCTGTTATTAAAGGCAGACCATAATGGTGTTACCACTACGTATCAGAGGCCCCTGGGACTTATATGTCTGCACATCGCATATAAACCATGATTGCTTCTAAACATGGGACGCCGTTATTGAAATACGAACGTAGAGTACATTTTCAGGCCTACTGACTGAATTCATTGTTGAACCATAAAGATTGTATCATTTTTTTCAAAATATTCGGTTTGCAAATCTCATATTGATAAACGTTTTATGTGGCGTAATTATTGGTCATAAAGCTTATATATTGGCCGTTCACATTAAGGTTTCAAGGAAGTAGCTGGTAGGCTTATGTTGTGACGTCAGCGTCACAAGGCTTTAAAAGTGATGTTAGATGTCCGCGTGCATATGTCATACTTCGTTTGTGCTTGGATAACACATCATATTAAAGTGACACTCTTATTCAAAATCAATACATACACATGTATAACAGTCATCACATTTGACTGACAAACCTTTAACTACTTACTAAATAATGCATTTATGGAACATATTAATTACTGATAACAAGATTGTAACGGTGCATTTAATAGCAGAAAGCGCAAAAATATTAAATGATTGGTGAATGCCAAAAGATTAACTGCGGTCTACTATAGTGTTATAAGGTAGAAATTCCATTTTTTATGCTCTTTTCATTCAAATTAAACTCGATATCCTCCATAAGAACCATTGTTTTCGACATTTAGTCATCCTTTTTGGAATATTAAAACAATATTTTTCAATTGTTATAAATCTTATTTGGGAGTAAAAGTGCATCTTTAAATGCAAAGTTCGTCTTGTTGTGAAACTGAGTTTATATTAAATACATGTATTACACACTAAAACGCACTAAATACCAAAAGCTTTGCATGCAGATGGCAATACTCGTGCTTAGGGTTCGTTACGCACATGATTTGACAATTACATTAAAATATGTTGCAAATACACATATGACAGATACAGAAAAAGGTACGATGACACTGGCGATATACAACATGACGCTAACAATATAACACACAGGTTCATAGACTGACCGTCATTTTCAGCATTTACTATGTGGACATAGCTATAGAATGAAAGACAAATAAACACGTGCATATCAATGAAAGTGCATTCAAACTCAATATGTAATGCATAATGCTGTAGAATTGGTCCATACATAAACTGTATAGTTTACTTCAACGAATGTAAACGGTGCAATTTTTCTCTAGAAAAAGCACACGTGCACACCAAACTGTAAGAACATATGTCTGTTTACATTGCGAGCAATGAAACACATGGCGCATTAATGTACATAAGGAAATAAAGAGTTTGAATGTGATTTCGTAAAGAGGCATCTTCTGCTAATAGTTGGAAGCGTTTTTGTTCTATCAGATTTTCTGGAGACATAATTATACCAAAGCATGCTATCCTGTTCATAATGTAACCAAACTGTTGTATTATATAATAGTTTTTTCTGCAAACATGTCCATTGACAAAACACTTATAAGATAAGGTGGATAATTGGAAGTCCATTTAACTTTTTTATTTTTGCTTCATTTGAAACAAGTGAACGAGGATTTTCAAATCAAATCCCTCGATTGAGCTACCTGGTTCTTAAGCGTGCACCAGTGTACAGCACTGTCACAGGGAATTTGATGTCCCGGAAGACTATTAGTAATTGCTTTATTGATGTGGCGGGTAATCGAACATGAGCTCCCTGGATTGACAGTCGAGTGTGTAACCACTAGATCACAGATTAACCAAAAGGTCTTTATAAAACATAAATGTTCGCCTAGCTGCGCGAGACGTTAATGATTATTAACCGTAAAGGCTTCCTTATAAACAATAACCTATACTTGTTAATGTTTGGGCACAATGACGCGTGCTACGTGTACATGAATGCGATCTTAACTCGTTGCATTCGGTGCAATGTAATTAAAGTTTCCCAAGATGTGAGCCTTAAATACAATTATTATCGACTAAATGTTGCTTTAATGCCAACAGTACCTATTTTCGAAAATTGGTACGATCAAATCGCATTAGAGAGAGAAAACTACATTGTTCCCAACCTTATGGAAACCCTATAAATATCTGTGTTCTATTTGCGTAAATACTACAGTTTATCTGAAGAGTGTATATTCAGAAATATATCCCAGGAGAAGCAGGACCAGTTTCTTAAATGGCTTATTTTCGGTATGTTTCCCCCAATCATCACCCAGTGCCAATTTCTCCTGGTAATGTATTTCTTTACTGGATCTATAATATGAATCATCTGTATAAAAAAACTAGAAAAAATGGCTGGACGAGTTCAATATAAGGTACGAGGGAAGGGTAAACATGACTGGAACAGTTCAGTGTTGAATCAAACGAAGAGAAAACATGACTGGAACAGTTCAATGCTGAATATAAAGGAACGGTGAACATGACTGGAACAGTTCTATGTTGAAAATAAGGGAAGGGGGAACATGACTGGAACAGTTCTACGTTGAAAACAAGGGAAGGGGGAACATGACTGGAACAGTTCTATGTTGAAATCAAATAAAGGGCGAACATGACTGGAGCAGTCCAATGTTGAATACAAGGGAAGGGTGAACACGGCTGGAACAATTCAATGTTGAATACAAGGGGGGGGGGGGAGGGTGAACACGGCTGGAACAATTCAATGTTGAATACAAGGAGGGGGGGGGGGGAGGGTGGACACGGCTGGAACAATTCAATGTTGAATACAAGGGGGGGGGGGGGTGAACATGACTAAAACAGTCCAATGTTGAATACAAGGGAAGGGTGAACATGACTGGGACAATTCAATGTTGAATTCAAACAAAGGGCGAACATGACTGGAACAGTCCAATGTTGAATACAATGGGGAGGGAGGGTGAACATGGCTGGAACAGTCTAATGTTGAATTCAAACGGAGGGTGAACATGACTGGAACAATTCAATGATGAATTTAAACAAAGGGCGAACATGACTGGAACAGTCCAATGTTGAATACAAATGAAGAGTGAACAAGGCTGGAACAGTCTAATGTTGAATACAAATGAAGAGTGAACATGTCTTGAACAGTCCAATGTTGAATACAAATGAAGAGTGACCAAGGCTGGAACAGTCTAATGTTGAATACAAATGAAGAGTGAACATGGCTGGAACAGTCCAATGTTGAATACAAATGAAGGGTGAACATGGCTCGAACAGTTCAATGATGAATACAAAAAAGGGTGGAAATGTCTGGAACAGTTCAATGTTGAAAACAAATGAAGGGTGAACACAGAATAGGTCACCGTTAAATATCTGACATATTGTTTGTTTTACTAACAATGTCAATGTGCTCGTATACAGACTGTCTTTTATTTCCAATTAAGTATTTTTGGAGTTGTTCTTAAATGTAAACTAGTCAAGAAACTAGGCTGCCATTTTGTTATAGGTTGTCCTAAATAAGAGAATGACATTTCGACGTGTTTAAACATTCATTTTACGAAACATGAATGTTTTGAAAGCATCCGAGATTTATTGTTCTTTAATCATTTAACTGTTTAGTTATCTTTTGTAACTGTTTGAAAAGTTTAAGTATTTACTCATTAAAGTATAAGATAATAAACAAATTGCCCCATGTCAAACCGAATGTTATACGCAAGATTTATGTTGAGTAACGTATTCGAACCGAATTTTCCCTATGGCTCTGTAGCTATCTTCTGGGAGGTAATTTTAAGAAACAATGTGCATGTAAATGGTTACCCATCTAGAACGTCTGTCAGATAGCGGCACGGACCCTTCTGTGAACTATTACATGTCAGCTAGACATGGATGATGGGGTTGTTTCTCGCTGCCACTTCTTTGAACCAATCAATTTGTTATTTTTACTAGTAAAACATTATGTCTGTTAAGTTTGATAATAAGTCATATGTACCTTCAATGGATATTGAAAGAAAAATAATGAATTGGTAAAACCAGAGACTGACTTTAAGTAATTAAGTATCTGATCAATGGAACATAAAATTGCATATTTCTAAGACATGTAGAAAATATGTGTCTGTTTACATGAGTTTTAAGTTATAATTTGTTGGTTTATTATAACTGATGATCATTTTGTTGGTTCATTTTAACTGATAATCATTTAAGTGGTCTATTATAACTGATGATCATATTGTTTATCCATTATAACTGATGATCATATTGTTTATCCATTATAACTGATGATCTATTTGTTTATTTATTATTACTGATGATCATTTAATCATTATAACTGATGAACATTTTGTTTAATCATTATAACTGATGATAATTTTATCATTATAACTGATGATAATTTTATCATTATAACTGATGATCCTTGTTTCGTTTCAGGTAAGGCCCAGACAGGAACTATGGGTGAGTCAAATACACTTTTATTCACTTTATTTATATCTACAACCTACCTCCTCGGGTGATTGTTTGATTTCGTACATGTAGATAATATGTGAGTGCGTGTACAAATAGTGTGTCCTGAAGGTAGACATATTTCTGCAGGGCAGTCCAATGAATGATGATCAAACTCAAATTTGGGGTTTTCTACTAAAACTCAGTATTAGAGCTGCACTCTCACAGATTTGTTATTTTTTGTCTTGGAAAGGGCAAACTTTTGCGTAAATATCTCCAAACCAATGATTAAAGATAGCTGACAAAAACTCAGATCATAGATTTTCATATTTCAGTATATGTCATGCATTAAACATCAATTTTTGAACTTAAATATAAAAATCTGCGATCTGTTTTTTTGTCAGCAGTCTTATATAAATGGTTTCCATGGATTTTCGGAAAACTGGCTCGTTCCAAGACAAAACATAAAAAAACGTTCAATCTGTGAGAGTGCAGCTTTAAACCTCTTCATAGAACACTTTCTTCATGATATGGTAATACAATACGGCATGATTTTACTTCCTTTTAATTTGGCGGCTGTTTACATGCCTAAGCCGTATTAAAAGTATATCGCCTTTTGTCTTAATTAATTATATGCATTATTGGTATACTGATAGCATAACTGTTTGCCTTCTCTGTTCGTCACACATACGTTATATAAATTAAAGATGCATAGAACAATTCAGTGTTTGTAAATATCGTTATAATCAACATTTCATCGAACAAGACGACCATGTGACTTATACGTCTTTGGCTATTAAGAATATTTTAACGACTTTACTAAGACATGTACGGTACTAGAAACTGTGTCCAGTTTCATGAAAACTCTTTGACTAGAACAAAAAAGTCTACCAGAAATTACTGAATCTTATCAGCCAGTAAACACACGAAATAAACAATCAGAAAACCGAAAGCTTTTTGCTTAAGCCTGTAATCAGTGAAACTAGACGGAACAGTAAATATTAAGACAGCAAGAAGACCGCTTTCACGAACAATTTAAGACGAGGCAATAGTTTCCCACCGTAAATCATATAATCCAAATAAACAATATAAGTAACGATTTTACCAAATGTCGTTTCTTAGCTTGTTACGCAACTTGAGATTTTTTTGTGTGAAAATAATGGGTTCAATACAATCAAAGGGAAACAACTCGAATCTTATCTACGGGAAATCCATTACGTAGGTTAATCATCTTACTCACATCCGTACAATTGTATACGGTGCATTTCTATTTTTGTTTATATAAACCACCAGTTGTGGAGTGGTGTCATAATAATGTCAACAGTTTGATAATACTTTTTTGAAGAAGCAGTAGTGTAATTTAAAGCTGCACTTTCACAGATTGATCGTTTTGACATCTTTTTAAATTTTTGTCTTGGAACGAGCCAATTTTTGCGAAAATCAATGGAAACGGGTTATATAGGACTGCTGACAAAAAATTAGGTCGCAGATTGTTATGTTTAAGTTCAAAAATCGATGTTTTGTGCATTTTTCCTAAACCGTTAGTAATGCTTTAAGGCATAACACATTAATTTTCGAACAGAAATAAGTAAATCTGCGGTCTGATCTCTTGTCAGCAGTCTTATATCAGTGGTTTGCAGATATTTACGCAAAAAGTTGTCAAAACTGTAAATCTGTGAGAGCGAGCTTTTAGAGTTGTCATACATATTATGTTACTATTTAAACGGTTTCACTCAGTATGCAATAATGTGATATTGCTAAAGTCGTTCCCTGTGGTCACTTTTTTACATCATTCTTTAATCAAATTAAGAATCAGTCGAAACATAGTAATCATGCTATATTGTCTGTTTAGGAATGTAACGCATTAAGACCTACGTCAGGCAACTCAGTCGCTATCGGGAAATACAGCTTCTGATGTAGTCCCCCATCATAATAATGTACATCTTCAAGATATTGGAGAATTTGGAGTTTGTATTACGATCATTATTTTGACTGCAATATTTACAAGTTTCCATACGTACATTTGAGGGACAAAAGTCGTTTGAAAGCGCAACACTTAAAACGTTTAAAAATCATTATGTTTTTGTTAAATAGGTTTCGGTTGAGCAAGCATAATTTGTCTATTCGTTGCAACATGTGTAGATGTTATTAAGAGTTGAGCAAATTTTACGCAGGGATATTTTATCAGATTTCCAATCAAAAAGCGTTTACATTTATTTCCGAAAGATCTTAATACAAAATAAATATGTTTTTAAGTTAAATTTGTCAGAACTTCCCATTCAGCAATGTCTTAAGGTTTTGTGGGGATTGCAGTTATTTTAAGAAGTATATTTGCATTTTTTAATCAGGAAATGAATTAAATACACTATTTTTATTATTTAATTAAATTTCTTTCTAATTTGATGATATATCTACAAACTCGTCTACAGAATCTACAAGACGTTGTTGGTTGGGTAGTCTGGGACATTTTGACACAAAGATATAATGTCGACAGTTTTTTTTCCGAAAACATGTGAATGCTTCTTTATCCAAAATCTTATAGAAAACATCGTAAAATTTGGTCAACTCCTTAATACTCCAAAACATATCACAAAGACTGTATGTTTTGCTTCCGAAAAAATTCGGTTCGGAAAACTAAATAAAACATTATCTTTTGGCGTTTTAATGTTGGCCTTCCCCACTCACCTAAGCACTGTGGAAGTCTCTTATCAACAAATAAAGTATATTGGTGATACATCAATTGGAGTAAAAGTAAATGTGATCCCGCCTCATATATATTATATATATATATATATATATATATATATATATATATATATATATATATATATGAAGAAATTTCTTTTAGCAAATGTACGCACTTAAACAACATACAACAACACTGAATGCACAGTACATAACACGCTTTACTATGAACTTTTTAAAGAGCCATTGTGTTGGAAATAACACAGGATAAGACATGCATGCTAATGATACCGCTGGGATCGAAAATTGGTCCTGTGGTAAACGCCAACTATTACGAACGTTGGAAAATATTTATTTTTTATAATATTCAATTAGTTCTTTCATGAATGCAATATTAAATTTGTGTCTGTGTTTATAACGGTGCTCTATATATGCTTAAGTTAAACACACTTTCTGTTCTGTTCTGTTCTGATTTTATGCAACTAGACTATACATGTAGGTTTATTTTTTTTTCTCTACATTATTTTTCAAAACAAAACCACGGGTAATTGCATTGGAAGTTTAAGTCAACAAACAAAAGACTCATGTACATCTATTTCTACCATTTTAATATCGTACATCAGGAGAACTGCAACTAGAGGGGGGGGGGGGGAGGAAAGTTTTCCTGAGACAACCCTTTAACCACATCTGACTACCGGTTTTACGCGGCAATTTAAAATATATTTAACCTGCTATTTTATTTATAGGTCAATGTATTAGATAAGTTTTTTTGTCTAAGTATTTAAATGGTTAAAATAATTTCTTGCCTCATTTTCGAAAACTTCGATCGTAATGTATCATAGAACAATTATTCAACATTATAACTTTGATACTGGCTTGACTAATAAAACAACGGTTCTTATAGTGCCGGCTAAATAGTTTGTGATTAAATGAATAAAGACTAAGTTAATCTAACAATAATCTGCTAGTTTTAATTGTATATATTAATCGAGGCATCTTTGAAACGTTCAAACACAAGAATTAGATATCAACTGTTTAATTTAATTTTTAAATAAGATATCACAGAACTTCTTCTTCTTAAACCCAAACCTTTTTACATCCTATTGCTTTTGTAAGTATATATTCTGCTGCCCAAACCTACGAGACCCTGCCATTTACGGGACGTTTTGAAAATTATGAGATTGCTTTTGAGTCTAATGTATAAAGGTATTAGCATGGCCAGACCCAACAATTAAGTACCCAGATGTGTATAATGTATAAAGGTGTTAGCATGGCCGGACCCAACGATTAAGTACCCAGACGTGTATAATGTTTAAAGGTGTTAGCATGGCCGGACCCGACGATTAAGTACCCAGACGTGTATAATGTATAAAGGTGTTAGCATGGCCGGACCCGACGATTAAGTACCCAGACGTGTCTAATGTATAAAGGTGTTAGCATGGCCGGACCCGACGATTAAGTACCCAGACGTGTCTAATGTATAAAGGTGTTAGCATGGCCGGACCCGACGATTAAGTACCCAGACGTGTATAATGTATAAAGGTGTTAGCATGGCCGGACCCGACGATTAAGTACCCAGACGTGTCTAATGTATAAAGGTGTTAGCATGGCCGGACCCAACGATTAAGTACCCAGACGAGTCTAATGTATAAAGGTGTTAGCATGGCCGGACCCAACGATTTAGTACCCAGACGAGTCTAATGTATAAAGGTGTTAGCATTGCCGCACCCAACGATTAAGTACCCAGACGTGTATAATGTATAAAGGTGTTAGCATGGCCAGACCCAACGATTAAGACCCCAGACGTGTATAATGTATAAAGGTGTTAGCATGGCCGGACCCGACAATTAAGTACCCAGACGAGTATAATGTATAAAGGTGTTAGCATGGCCGGACCCAACTATTAAGTACCCAGACGTGTATAATGTATAAAGGTGTTAGCATGGTCGGACCCAACGATTAAGTACCCAGACGAGTCTAATGTATAAAGGTGTTAGCATGGCCGGACCCAACAATTAAGTACCCAGACGAGTATAATGCATAAAGGTGTTAGCATGGCCGGACCCAACAATTAAGTACCCAGACGAGTATAATGTATAAAGGTGTTAGCATGGCCGGACCCAACTATTAAGTACCCAGACGTGTATAATGTATAAAGGTGTTAGCATGGTCGGACCCAACGATTAAGTACCCAGACGAGTCTAATGTATAAAGGTGTTAGCATGGCCGGACCCAACGATTAAGTACCCAGACGAGTCTAATGTATAAAAGTGTTAGCATGGCCGGACCCAACGATTAAGTACCCAGACGAGTCTAATGTATAAAGGTGTTAGCATGGCCTGACCCAAAGATTAAGTACCCAGACGAGTCTAATGTATAAAGGTATTAGCATGGTCGGACCCAACAATTAAGTACCCAGACGAGTATAATGTATAAAGGTGTTAGCATGGCCGGACCCAACGATTAAGTACCCAGACGAGTCTAATGTATAAAAGTGTTAGCATGGCCGGACCCAACGATTAAGTACCCAGACGAGTCTAATGTATAAAGGTGTTAGCATGGCCTGACCCAAAGATTAAGTTCCCAGACGAGTCTAATGCATAAAGGTATTAGCATGGTCGGACCCAACAATTAAGTACCCAGACGAGTATAATGTATAAAGGTGTTAGCATGGCCGGACCCAACGATTAAGTACCCAGACGAGTCTAATGTATAAAAGTGTTAGCATGGCCGGACCCAACGATTAAGTACCCAGACGAGTCTAATGTATAAAGGTATTAGCATGGTCGGACCCAACAATTAAGTACCCAGACGAGTATAATGTATAAAGGTGTTAGCATGGCCTGACCCAAAGATTAAGTACCCAGACGAGTCTAATGTATAAAGGTATTAGCATGGTCGGACCCAACAATTAAGTACCCAGACGAGTATAATGTATAAAGGTGTTAGCATGGTCGGACCCAAAGATTAAGTACCCAGACGAGTATAATGTATAAAGGTATTAGCATGGTCGGACCCAACAATTAAGTACCCAGACGTGTATAATGTATAAAGGTGTTAGCGTGGCCGGACCCAACTATTAAGTACCCAGACGTGTATAATGTATAAAGGTGTTAGCATGGCCGGACCCAACTATTAAGTACCCAGACGTGTATAATGTATAAAGGTGTTAGCATGGCCGGACCCGACGATTAAGTACCCAGACGTGTCTAATGTATAAAGGTGTTAGCATGGCCGGACCCAACGATTAAGTACCCAGACGAGTCTAATGTATAAAGGTGTTAGCATGGCCGGACCCAACGATTAAGTACCCAGACGAGTCTAATGTATAAAAGTGTTAGCATGGCCGGACCCAACGATTAAGTACCCAGACGAGTCTAATGTATAAAGGTGTTAGCATGGCCTGACCCAAAGATTAAGTTCCCAGACGAGTCTAATGCATAAAGGTATTAGCATGGTCGGACCCAACAATTAAGTACCCAGACGAGTATAATGTATAAAGGTGTTAGCATGGCCGGACCCAACGATTAAGTACCCAGACGAGTCTAATGTATAAAAGTGTTAGCATGGCCGGACCCAACGATTAAGTACCCAGACGAGTCTAATGTATAAAGGTATTAGCATGGTCGGACCCAACAATTAAGTACCCAGACGAGTATAATGTATAAAGGTGTTAGCATGGCCTGACCCAAAGATTAAGTACCCAGACGAGTCTAATGTATAAAGGTATTAGCATGGTCGGACCCAACAATTAAGTACCCAGACGAGTATAATGTATAAAGGTGTTAGCATGGTCGGACCCAAAGATTAAGTACCCAGACGAGTATAATGTATAAAGGTATTAGCATGGTCGGACCCAACAATTAAGTACCCAGACGTGTATAATGTATAAAGGTGTTAGCATGGCCGGACCCAACGATTAAGTACCCAGACGAGTATAATGTATAAAGGTGTTAGCATGGCCGGACCCAACAATTAAGTACCCAGACGTGTCTAATGTATAAAGGTGTTAGCATGGCCGGACCCAACAATTAAGTACCCAGACGTGTATAATGTATAAAGGTGTTAGCATGGCCGGACCCAACTATTAAGTACCCAGACGAGTATAATGTATAAAGGTGTTAGCGTGGGTGTAAGCCAAACAATTTAGTACCAAGACGGGTAAAATCTATAAAAGTGCTAATGTGGACAGAATGTATGTTGTAATTGTTGCATATTCATTGAACGGGCGTGTTGCATAAAATATATTTGAGAGCTATTTTTTCTGTGAACTAATGCGTCTCATCTATTTAGTACAATTGACATTGGGCCGTTTCCTTACCTTCTTTAACTTATTTCTTATTTTCGTTAATTGATGAACCAGGCAGTCTATATAAAATTTAGAACTGATAACTAAATTAAATGATTTCGTGAATAATTTATGGAACCCATAACTACCGAATTTGTATGTTTCATTTATTATTGTTAAGAGAACTTAAATACGGCCACCCTATGATTTTGGTTGTTGTCCTTTATAATTTGTGTTTTGGGTCAGTTTTCATAGAACATCTTAACTAAACCGTTTCAACTTAAATCGAATTCCTAAACATTTCGTTGTCTAATTTTAAACAAAATAAAACGAACCTTTTTTGTCAAAAACAGATTTTATTTATATTTAATATGAAATATTTATTATAAATATCAGTAATCATATCATTTGACAAGTTGGTACTTAACTTAGAAAATTGCCGAATTTAGGAAATAAGTTTTATGAATACCGGTCCTGGATCAAGAAATACAGCTTGAAACAAACGAAAATGTTGAGTATCTGAACACCGGAAGAGAATGAAATTAATAATGGATTATACATTTTGTCTACGGAGCACCTCGCTACAACAAACGAATTCCTCAATATCGCAATGCAGTTGGGGTATTTCACTCTAACAAGTCATTATTAAATTCGCAAACACGCTTTTCGTGGTAATCAAACACATGTGATCAGGTCTGGAATGAATATAAAATTTTATTTTCTTAACGAGTTGTGTAATTACATAAGATCAGACGAAGAAGCAGAACATCTCTTAATATTACAATGAACATCAACATCGACTGATAAATCCGTTTGAAATGATTCGAAGCTGTGTTCGTTTGCTTGACGCTGTATTTTGCATGTGTACGCTCTGATGTTGTTTTAAGTAATAATGATGTGTAAATAGTGTGCATATAATATATTGCTTAATATTACAAACTTGATGACAAATCTTTGTGTTGGCCTTTTGTTGCGAATATGGTTGACACTTTACATCCAGCTAAACAGTCTTGAATTTGGTAATCCTGCTGAAGTGACAACTTTCATCGCGTCTTATCTGGACTGATTCGCGATTTTCTGGTTATAGAGTCAAGCCCGTTCTCAACGTAAAACGTATCCTTAGTTTATAGCTTATGTCATTTTATATAGTACATCTGCTAATAAAAGTGAAAAAGTCTGGTTATATCAATGGACTTTTTTTCAATTTTATGTTTATATACCGTAAATATTTTTATTCCATTAACAATAGGTTGTGTTGTTGTTAAACATAATTTCTAGACAAGCCCTAAATGGACCTTTTTGCAATCAAGGCTTACTCGCCAACTTTATTAAATATCACAAATATGAGCGTTGCATCGATTGTCTTCATCTGTATATACGTCGTATATTGTGTGGCATTTTAATCTTATCTCAAAAAAGTCTCATTAAAATAGAATGTTCTTGTTGCCATGGATTCACCGTAAGATCAAAAGCGTAATAACCAGTAGAGATCAGTCTGTATTGCATATAAAAGACATCAGTGTACTATAAAATATGTGTTACTGTTAGGAATATAGGGTAACTGCTTTGTTGATAGGAGTTACTGTATATTTTATATCTGAAACAATAATGTGTATCATTTTCATAACATATTGAATTGCAACCCATGCCTGTTTTTAATGAAACGTGACATTGTTATTCGCAGAGAGTGATAACGCATATATTCTAAACAGAAATGAAATGCACTTTGCAGCCGAATCGTTATTTCAGAATATGTTGAACGGTATCATGTGTTAACTCATTTACAAATACGAAATGGATGTAATGTTAAGATATTTTAATAGATTGTGCATGAAAGTTGTGGATAAATATGTGTTCGATATAGGTAAGTAAACCACTGCGTCGTAAGTTTTGTGCCATTTTTTTTGTCCCTCGATACCACAATACTCGTGTGAAAAACTACAGAAACAAGCTCAGTAGCAAAAAGTTTAAACATAAACCCGGTTTAATGGCACTTGGTAAACGCCAAAGACATTGAACACAAAATAAAAAAATAAAAAAACACACAAACAAGAAACATGGAAACACAGCACAAAACTCCACAAACACCACAGTGCATTTATACTATATATAAAAAAAGACTAGGTATGTTTATTAAGGATTGTTAGGTACCGCCTTGGCACGGCCAGTAAAATGTAAATTTAATGTAAATTTTATATAATTATATGTAAAATGTAAATTTTGATAAAACAATCATTTACGATTTCTTCTTGTGTAAGCGTAGTAATGATGGAGGCTACGTAAATGTTATAGTAACATGCGTACCATTAATATATTTTAAACACTATATAAGAAACATGATATCCCGCCGGAAATCTGATACGACTGAGTCTCCTGTGTAAACTGTAAGCGCTTCAACTCATACAATTAAATTTTAAGTACAATTTACAGCACGCTTTTCGATGAATTGATTTAAGAGCTTTTCATGAACCAAATTAAGTATAGTAGTAGATACATCCAAATGCAATAGCAGTGAACGAAAAAAGTGATTGGTTCTTCTGCAGATGCAAGCTTATTGCTACTTTAACCACTTATAGCTTTCAAAAGCACTATATCATAGAACGAGACTATAGCTATAGGCTTTATTGCAAACGTTTCTGTAATTCGGACACTAGAGTACTATTTAATACTTGGATAGGAATACATCTTTCATTTTTTAATATCAATTAGCCAATCAATCTAAACGTCATTAACAAAATTATACTAATTTTCACTTAACATGGGTTATTATGTTTATTAAGATACCTCGTTTAAAGTCAGAACGCTGCACATGAAGAATGATAAATTTTAAATATACAGAAGTTAATCCACATGAAAAATCATTTTTCATATAGAGATAGTTTTGATTCAAATGAATATAAGCCTATAAGAATCTATGAGCACTCTTCTTTTTTAAATTGTATATCATATACGAAGGATGTTTGAAGCGTTCAAACTTTTAAACTTACTAAGTTAGGTATCAACTGTTTACATCACAATTTCAAAGAGATATCAAAGCAATTGTTTTCCACAAAACCAAACCGCTCTACAGCCATTTACGTTTGTGATTATATTTTTTTTGCTGCCGATACCTACGTAACCCTACAATGTGCGGTGCATTTTGTAAATCATTATTTGGGAAAAAGGGCCTGTATTTACCTTTCCAATATCATATCGTTCCATATTTAGTACAATTAAATGAAGAGAGCGGCATTATTTGTTTGATGTTTGTAAATGCACATCTGGAAGTTCCCCGTACATTTAATTTTGTCATTGATGTGTTGCATAACTGTCATTTAGAGCCAAATGTGTATTTTGTTTTCTAATGTATAATTTTGGCATATCATTATCGCATTCAATTGATTCTGAGTTCAATAGTATCATTTTATTTAGATGTTTTCCAAACCGATTAACTTTTGGCCTAAACTAGTGTGAAGTGACAAAGGTATTACCATAACAATAGTGAATGTGAATAGTATTGACCTAAGCCAATGCTGGCATGACCGAGAAAGTTACTTTTTATTTGACTCGCTTATTAATGATCGCCCTACTCTTTCATCTTGATCGCGAATATCTAGAGCTACAATACTTTATATAGGAAAATCAAAAGCAATCACCTGGGTGATATAAAAGTATTGACCTACGAGGACTTTAATTGAATAATACCGGAACGTGAATTGTTAAGAAACTATAATTCAAGAAATGTCCCGATTTCTGAAAATATATAAACAAGAAAGCCGTAGATGCCATACATAAATATTCAAATGTAAGGCGGTAGTGTAATTGGTAGCTTCAAACAATGGGAAGATAGGTGACAAGATATCATCGAAAACAGAATTGTTTGGACTTTGCAGTAAAACCTCGCATGTAGTGCTATATGTTTTGCTCTTTATTATGAATACATAAAAATCCAGTCATTACAATATCTTTTGTACCAGTATATTTTCAATTGCATGTATTATGATCGTACAATAGATATTTGAATAGCTCTTGGCTTTGGAAAATAGCGGAGAATCACGCGACCGTGTAGGTATGCTCCATGTTTCACCAGTGCTATGAGATTGGAAAAACTTGTTAAGCTGAATGCTATGAGAGTAGTCTCGAAAACTGAAAATAGTAGATCATGTTATGATAGAGTAAAAAAGCCAATGATCGACTTATGCAAGCTACAAACAATAATCGCAATGGAGTTACGTCAATTATCGCCGACTAATTTGACTGTAGGAACTGTTGATGGTTTATGATCAATGAAGAACGGAGTTCCATTGACGGCTTCGTAATTAAACAAGAGTTGAAACATTGTCGTATTTAGTCTGTGAGTGTCAAGGGTTGCGTAAATCAGGATTCAAAAGCTTTCTTATAGGAGATGTGTTTGAGGAGAATGATTTAGTATTAAGGAACATTCCGTTGAAGAAGTATAATGAGTTTGAACATGAAATGCAGAAAGAGGGCTGATAAAGGCTTGTAATATAATTTACACTTTTAATGGATTAATAATTAATATGTTTTACTCGAGCATAAGCTCAGTTGACCGAACTGACGATTCACGGGAAGTAGAAACCCCTGGCCTCTTTGGTCGACTTCAAGCGAGGTGTGTGAAGTGTTCCTTTATAGACTGGATAATACTATGTTTTTGCTCCAAAGGTAAGTGTGTTTGACTGTATGTTCAAATACGAGTTTCAATCAAACAAATTTCTATTACATCCATCTGGGTATGTAAATATGTAGAACATAAATTAAACCTGTTGCCATTCAGATATGTAAGTACTGTCCTTAAGGAAAATTCAGATTATATATATAATTATGATTGTTTCTACAAGTATGATCATCGCCGTAAGTGTTCTGGTACACAAACAAAGAATAAGACAACTACAACCTGTTCTTTCATCAAGCATTCTGCAAATAAAATAGTCGATAGTAAAGTGTTTAAACATATGTTGCCGCCTACCCGTGGTTTAACAAAGCTAATTAGTTTCTTGTATTGAAATATATACATGCAACTTTATCTACTTGTGAATGTAGATATGGTTAATTCGCTTGTAAGCCTGAATTTACCTCAAGGTATCACGTATAATGTTAGAGTGGCCGGAAGCTTAACAATTAGAATCCAGACGGGTATAATTCATAAAGGTGTTAGCATGACCGGAAGCTTAACTATTATGTACCCAGTATAATATAAGTATTATGTATATATATGTTAACAGGGCTAGAAGCCCAGCAATTTAATAGCAAGACGAGTATAATGTAATCAGGTGTTAGCGTGACCAGAAGGCAAACCGTTTAGTATTTTTTACGGGTTTAATTTATGAAGTTGTTAGCACGGCCGGAAGCCCGTCAATATTGTACCAAGACGGATATAATGTATAAAGGTGTTAGCGTGGCCGGAAGCCAAACAGTTTAGCACTGGATTAATGAATAAAGGTGTTAGCATGGTCGGAATATATGTAAGGTGCTGTAGTTGTTTCATATTTATGAACAGAACAGAACAGATTTTAATGGAACGTGCTTGTTGCAAAAATATATATTTCAGAGTTATTTTTTCTGTGAACTAATGAATCTCATCTATTGACAATATAGTGGAATTGACGTTGTGCATTTTCCTTACATATTTTAACGTATTTATTATTTTCGTTGATTGATGAACCAGGCTGGCTACATATCATGTTGTACGGATAACTACTGCTTTCTTGAATGCTGTATGGAGTCCATAGCTATCAAAATCGTTTGTGTTATTTATTACTGCTAAGAAACTAAAACACGGCCACCCTATGATTTTGTTACTGTCCTCTATAATTTGTGTTTCTGGTTCAGTATTCATATAACGTTTTAATTAAATCACTTGTTTCATCTAAAGTCAAATGCCTTAAATTTTCTTAGTCTAATTTTTTACAAACACACGAACCTTTTTAACCAAAAAAACTATATTACATATATTTACTGTGAATATATTAGATATCAGGTATTATATCATTTGATCAGTGGGATACTTAACTAAGGAAATTGACTTAAGTTAGGAAATGACTTAAGATGTTTTATGAATACCGGTCCTGGATCAAGAAATATATCACACAACAAGCGAAAATGTTGAGTATCTGAACACCGGAAGAGAATGAAAATAATAATGGTTTATACATATTGTCTACGGAGCACCTCGGTACAACAAACGGATTCCTCATTATCTCTTAACGCAGTCGTTGTATATTGTTTTTTTCTCACCCTCTTTGAAATCATCATTAAATACGTAAACACGTTTTTCGTGGTAATTAAACACATGCGAGCAGGTCTGGATTGAATGTGAAGTTTTATTTTCTTAACGAGTTGAGTAATTACTCAAGATCAGATTAAAAAACAGAAAATCTCTTAATATTACAATGACCATCAATATAGACTGATAAATCTGTTTGAAATATTTTGCACAATATCATGTGTAAATATTGTTCCTTTTTTATCTAAGAAATAATGCAGGCGTTGTGGAATGAGCTTTTGCTTTTCATGTGTTCATTCAAAAACTACATCATTATATTACTATGTGAAACAACCTTGACGACAAGGGTGTGTGATGGCCTTTTCTTGCGCATATCGTTGACACTCTACATCCAGCTAAACAGTCCTGAATATGGCAGTCCTGCTGAAGTGACAACTTTTATCGCATCTTCTATGGACTGATTCGCGGTTTTCTGGTTATAGAGTCAGGCCCGTTTTTAAGGTAAAACGTATCGTTATTTTATGGCTTAAGTCATTTTATTTAGTACATCTGTTTATTAAAATCCAATATATTTTAAGTTATATTCATGCACCTTCTTTTTCAATGTAATGCCTATATAACCAGACCTAGTGAAGCACTTCAATGATTTTATTGAATGAATTGACTAATAACACAAAATAACGATTGAGGATCATTTTTAATGTAGTACCAATCGTCATACATGATATGGATATACAATGTTTCGGTGTATTCATTTAGATAATAGATTTATTTGGTCACAAGCGAAATAACTTTGCATCATAAGATTCATATATGGCATGGATTATTTTCCAGACCACACAGAGCCCTGCATCGAATTGTTTAGCAAGGGTTTAGTCCTTTGTATTGTCAATTGAACCTAAATATGTATTGGCTCATTAACTTTCATCCAATAAGTACGGTTAACCAATCAAATCACTAACCTGAATACAACATGTGGTGAAAGTACCAATACTTGTGTAACATTGGCGGATGTTGTCGACGGTTTTGATGTAACAAAAATGGACTGTAGCGTGTTGCCTTTGCCTAGGACAAAAAGCAATTATCACCAGTCTTCTTTGAGTATGAATACCCTTTAAACCAACTGATTAGCAAAGGTAGGCTTTAAAAGCTCAACGTCCAATTAAAACATGTTGACAATAGTTGTTCACGGGATTATGTCTAGCTGAAAGTAACAAACAATATATATTACATATACACTGTAATGGTTCGATATAACATGCGTCCGTATTTTTTTTTCTATAAAAAATAAGTTATGTTGTTGTTGTTGAACATAATTTGTAGACAACCCTTGAAAGGACGTTTTCGCCCTCATGGCTTACTCGTCAACTTTATTAAATATCACAGATATAAGCAATGCATCGATTGCCTTTATCTTTATATGCGTCGTACAATGTGTGGCATTTTAATCTTATTTAACAAAAGGTCTCGTTAAATTAGAATGATCTTGTTGCCATGGATTCACCATTAGATCTAAAACGTAATAGCCAGTAGGGATCAGTCTGTATTGCATTAAGAAGGCATCTGCAGTATGAAATATGTGTTACTGTTACGAATATTGGGTAGTCGCTTTGTTGATATGAGTTACTAGATACTTTATATTTAAAACAATAGTGCATATTTTTTTCATAACGTTTCAATTGGAATCCTTGTCTGTTTTGAAGGAAAATATGGCATTGGTATTCACAGAGAATGATAACGCATTTATTCCAAACTGAAATGAAATGCACTTTGCAACGGAATAGTTATTCCAGAATCTGATAAACGGCAACATGTGTTAACTAATTTACAAATAAGAAATGGATGTAATTTTAAGATATTTCGATAGATGGTGCATGAAAGTTGTGGATAAATATGTGTTCTTTATAGGTAAGTAAACCACTTCGTCGTAAGGTTTGTGTAAGCGTAGTAATGATGAAGGCTAAGTAAATGATATTGTAACACGCGTACACATTAATATATTTTAATAAGTATATAAGAAACATGATTTCCCGCCGGAAATCTGATACGACGGAGTTTTCTTTGTAAACTGTACGCGCTTCAAAGCATACAGCTAATTTTATGTACAATACACAGCAAGCTTTTCCCTGAATTGATTAAAGATTCTTACATGAACCAAATTGAATATAATAGATACATCTTAATGCAACAGCAGGGAGCGAAAGAAGTGATTGGGTCTTCTGCAGACGCCAGCTAATAGCAACTTTAACCATTAATAGCTTTCAAAAGCTCTATGTATTGATATCATAAAACTAGACCATAGGTGAAGGTTTTATTGCATACGTCTCTGTAATTTGACTACTAGGCAATTATTAAATACTGAGTATGGAATAAATGTTTCAGTGTCTACTATCATTAAGCCAATTCTCTAAAACGTCATTATCAAAATAAAAAATGGGTTATTATGATAATTAAGATAGGTTTCGTTTAAAGTCAGAACGCTGCAAATAATGAATAATTGGTACATGTTAAATATACAGTTGTTAATTCACATGCAAAACATTTGTCATATAGAGTTTGTTTTTGTTCAAATGCATATAAGCCTATGACAATCTATCAGCAATCTACTTATTGAATTGTATACGATAAACGAAGGATCATTGAAGCGTTCAAACACACGCTTTCAAACTATTATTAAATATCAACGGTTTACATCACAATTTCAATGAGATATCACAGCACTTGTTCTTCACAAAATCAAACGATTTTACAGCTTTTTACCTTTGTTTTATATAGTTTGCTTCCAATACCTACACGACCCTGCAATGTACGGGGCATTTTGAAAATTATTGTTTGGAAAAAAATGTATTTGCGATTCCAATATCATTTTTTTACAAATTTGGTAAAACTAAATGAAGAGAGCGGCTTTAATAAAAGTACAATAAATCTTATCATAACTTGTTGCCTAACCGTAATTTTGAGCCAAATGTGCATTTTATTTTCAAATTAATGATAATGGCATATTTGTATAGCATTCAATTGATTCTGAGTGTAATAGTATCATGTTGATTGTGATTGTTGAGGTATAATCATAACAATAGTGAAGGTCACTTAAAGTATTGCAGTGGGTCAATGCTGGCATGGCCGAGAAAATGTTCTATGAGATGGAAAATAGTCGTTTAGCTGAACGCTATGAGAGTGGTCACAAAAGTGAACATAACAGATCATGTTTTGATTAAGTAAAACAGCCAATGATCGACCGGTGCAAGCTACAAACAATTATCGCAATGGAGTTAAGTCACTTATCGCCGACTAATTTGACTCTAGGAACTGTTGATTAACATTGACGGCTTCGTAATTAAACAAGAGTTGAAACATTGTCGTATTTAGTCTGTGAGTCTCAAGGGTTGTGTAAAACAGGATTCAAAAGCTTTCTTATAGGAGATGTGTTTTGGGGAGAATGATTTAGTAATAAGGAACATTCCCTTGAAGAAGTATAATGAGTTTGAACACGAACTGCAGAAAGAGGGCTGCTTAATGCTTGTAATATAATTTACACATTTAATGGATAAATATTTAATATGTTTTACTCGAGCATAAGCTCAGTTGACCAAACTGACGATTCACGGGAAGTAGAAACCCCTGGCCTCTTTGGTCGACTTCAAGCGAGGTGTGTGAACTGTTCCTTTCTAGACTGGATAGTACTATGTTTTTGTTCCAAAGGTAAGCGTGTTTGAATGTATGTTCATAAACAAGTGCCAATCAAACAAATTACTATGACGTCCATCTGGATATGTAAATATGTAAAACATAACTTAAACCTGTTGCCATTCCATTATGTAAATAGTATCCTTAAGGAAAATTCAGACTAGATATATAACTATGATTGTTTCTACAAGTATGATCATACTCGTAAGGGTTCTGGTTCACACAAAAAGAATAAGACAACTAAAACCTGTTCTATTATCAAGCATTCTGCAAATAAAATAGTCGATAGTAAAGTGTTTAGACATATGTTGCCACCTACCCGTGGTTTAACAAATCTCATTAGTTTCCTGTATTGATATATATACATGCAACTTTACCTTCTTGTGAATGTATAATGCACTTGCTAGCCTGACGTTACCTCAAGGTATCACGTATATTGTTTCCGTGGTCGGAAGTCCAACAGTAAAAACCCAGACGGGTATAATGTATAAAGGAGTTAGCAGGACCGGAAGGATAACGATTTAGTACCCAGACGTTTGTAGTGTAAAACGGGGTGAGCATGGTCGGAAGTCCAACAGTTAAGTAACAAGACATGTATAATGTCTAAAGGTGTAAGTAGGGCTAGAAACCCAACAACTCAAAACCAAGACGAGTATATTGTATACAGGTGTTAGCCTGGCCGGAAGGCAAACAGTTTAGTATTTAGACGGGTATAATGTATAGAGTTGTTAGCATGGCCGGAAGCACGACACAAAGTACCTAGACGAGAATAATGTATATAGGTGTGCATTGTCGGAAGCCCAACAATTAAGTACCTAGACGGGTTTATTATAAATACTAGTTAGCACTATAACACAAAAGGTTGGTTAATAAATACAAATAATACAGAAACAAAACATATTTAGACATACACTTGTAACTAAAGGATAGTATTTTAAGCAATTTTGTTATCTCATTAGCTTTGTTTATATCAGTACACAAACGATTTAACACCTATCTTTTATTTGATAAAATGAACTCAATCAATTTTCACATACTCGGGTTACTAGTGTTATACTTGCTTATGTCACGTTTCCAAATGTCTTTAAAACATTTATTGTATACAGGTGTTTGCATAGTCGGAAGCCCAACAATCAAGTACCAGAACGGCTTTAATGTATAAAGGTGTTAGCGTGGCCGGAAGCCAATCAGTTTAGTACCAAGACGGGAATAACGTATAAAGGTGTTAATGTGGTCGGGATGTATGTAGGGTGTAGTAAATGTTTCATATTCTTGGAACGGGCGTGTTTCATAAAATATATTTTATAATAAGTTATTTTTTCTGTGAACTTATACATCTCATCTAATTAGTATATAATTAAGTAAAGTTGGGCCTTTTTTACATTCTTTAACATATTTTTTTTTTCGTTAAATGATGAACCAGGCAGGCTTTATATCAGGATAACTTTTTCTTTTATGAATGTTTTATGGTACCCATAACGACCAAGTTTGATTTGTAACTTTCATTTTTTATTAGCTTGATAACTTAAAACTGGCATCCTTTAATGTTGTCGTCTTACAAAATTTGTGTTTTTCGGCTGATAAAAAGACCAACCTTTTTACCAAAGAAAAGTATATAACATACAATTAACGTGAAAAAAAAACAACAGTTAAGATATCATTCCGTTATAATATCATATGACAAGTGAGATTATTAACTTTGGAAATTGACATACGTTAAAAAATGACTGAAGATGTTTTAAGAATACCGGCCCTGGTTCAAGAAATATATCACACAATAAGCGAAAATGTTGAGAATCTGAACACCAGAAGAAAATGAAAATAATAATGGATTGTACATTTAGTCGACGGAGCACTTCAGTACAACAAATGGGTTCCTAATTATCTCAACGCAGTTGTTGTATATTGTTTTTTTCTTTCTCTTACAGGTCATCATTAAATACGTAAACACGCTTTACGTGGTAAATAAACACATGCGAGCAGGTCTGGAATAAATATGAAATTTTATTTTCTTAACGGGTTGTGTAATAACGTCAGGTCAGAATTAGTAATAAAAAATCTCTAAATAAATCAATTAAAGTGTTCAAAAGGATTGAACAAAATTGACTGATAAATCGTTATGTTTGAAATAATTCGGCGTTGAGTTGATGTATTTTGCTTGAAGCTGTATTATGCATGTGTACGTTATGATGCTGTTTTAAATATAAACGTTCTGCATTCAAATAAAGGAACTAATGCAGACGTTGTTGAATGAGATTCTGCTTTTCATCTGTTCATTCAAAAACATAATAATATTACTTAATTAAACAAACTAGACTACAAGGGTTTGTGTTGTTCGTTTGTTGCGCAATCCTGCTGAAGTGACAATTGTCATCACCTCTTCTCTGGACTGATTCGCAATTTTATGGTTAAAGAGTCAGGCCCGTTTTCGAAGTAAAACGTTTCATTAGCATATGCTTTAGGTCATTTTATTTCGACATCTGCTAAATCAAATCAAATATGTCTAGTTATATGCATTCACTTTCTTTTTCAATGTTATGCTGATACACCCAGCCCTAGCGAAGCACTTTAATTATTTTATTGAATGAATTAACTAATGACACAAAATAACGAATGAGGATCCATTTTAAATGTAAGACCAATTGTCTAATAGGAGATGGGTATACAATGATTCGATGTATTCATTTAGATAAAAGATTCATCTGGTCGGAAGCGATAGAACTTTGCATAATGAAAAGATTCATATTTGGCATAGATTATTCTACAGACTACACAGAGCCCTGCACCGAATTGTTAAAAAAGGGTTTAGTCTTTTGTATTGTCAAAGTGAACCTATATATGTATTGGCTCATCAACTTTGATCCAATAATTACGGCAAACCAATCAAATCACTAACCTATATAAAACATGTGGTCAAAGTACCAGTACTTGTATAAAATTGGCGGATGTTGTCGACGGTTTTGATGTAACAAAAAATGGACTGTAACGTGTTGCGCTTGGCTAGGACAAAAAGCAAGTAGCATGAGTCTTCTTTGAGTATGAATACTTTCTTTGTAACCATCTGATTAGCAACGGTAGGCTTTGACAACACAATGTCACATACAAATATGTTGACAATCTTTGTTCACGGTCTTTATGTCTAACTGAATGGTACAAACAAGGTATGTTACATACACACTGGAATTGTTCGATATGACATGCGTCAGTGAATATTTTATTCTATAAAAATAAGCTATGTTGTTGTTAAAAATAATTTGTTGACAACCCCTAAAAGGTTGTATTTGCTCTCATGGCTTACTTGTCAAATTTATTAGATATCACAAATATGAGTGGTGCATCGATTGCCTTCATCTTTATATACGTCGTAGAATGTGTGGCATTTTAATCTTATTTAACAACAGGTCTCATTAAATTAGAATGATCTTGTTGCCATGGATTCAGCATAAGATCAAAAGCGTAATAAACAGTAGAGATCAGTCTGTATTGCATTCAAAAGACATCAGTGTACTATAAAATATGTGTTATGGTTACGAATATAGGGTTCCTGCTTTCCTGATATGAGTTACTAGATATTTTATATTTAAAACAATAGCGCATTTCAGTTTCATAACATATTGAATTGCAATCCATTCCTGTTTTTGAGAAATAAGAGACATTGTTATTCACAGAGAGGGATAACACATATATTCCAAATTGAGATGAAATGCATTTTGCAACGGAATTATTATTTCAGAATCTGATGAATGGCATCATGTGTTAGCTCATTTACAAATAAGAAATGGAAGTAATTTTAAGATATTTTAATAGATGGTGCATGAAAGTTGTGGATAAATATGTGTTCGTTATAGGTAAGTAAACCACTTCGTCGTACGTTTTGTGCCAATGAATATAATTTGTCCCTCGATACCACAAAACAATCATGCACGATCTCCTCTTGTGTAAGCGTAGTAATGCCAAAGGCTAGTTGAACAATATTGTTACACTCGTACCTATTTATATATTTGAATTAATTTATAAGAAACATGATATCCCGCCGGAAATCTGATACGATGGAGTTTCTTTTGTAAACTGTACGCGCTTCTAAAATACAGCTTAAATACATGTATTGTGCACAGTAAGCTGTTTCATGAATTGATTAAAGAGCTTTACATGCACCAAATATAATATAAGAGATACATCTTAATGCAACAACAGGGAACGAAATAAGTGATTGGTTCTTCTGCAGACGCCGGCTAATAGTTACTTTTACCACTAATAGCTTTCAAAAGCACTATGTCTTGATATCATAGAACTAGAAAATAGGTGTAGGCTTTATTGCAAACGTCTCTGTAATTCGAATCTTAGACAATTATTAAATACTGTTAAGGAATGCATGTTTCAGTGTGTACTATCATTTAGTCAATTTCTTTTAAAAGTTACTTTACAAAATGAAAAATGGTTATTATGAATATGAAGATAGCTTTCATTTTATGTTAGAACGATGCTGAGTAAAATAATACAAAACATAAACCAAAACTAGTGTACCAAACTTAATCCAGCTATAGTTGGGACATGGAAACAGGTCAAACAACCGGATCAAACTTGTGCATACTTGATAATTCAATAGGGGTGCACTTCGTTGAACAACTTCAAAGCACAGGTATTATACAATGATAACATATTGAGCAAGTGAGATTGTATTCGAATAGATTTAAAGCAAAGAACCCACTCGTGTTAATGCCATTCAGTTGTTGTCTGCAATGAAGTTAATTGAGGTTTAAAGCCTCTCTTAAAGAAAGCTTTTATGTTGAAGACGGAAACCACAGGTCGTCATAACATATCTGGCAACCTGATCACAACGTGATGACAACGTGTAGAACAAAACGCAAAATTAAAATAAGAGTTTCATAGTATACTGCAAATTTTATCAAACATACTGCACGGAGAAGTGGTTTGTCCACATTATCTAGGCAAAATATACCGCCTTTTTCGAGAAATGTCTCCCTCAATGAATATATAGATATATATAAAGAAGAGAACAGTATTTTCATATTCCGATCATTAAATGTCAGCAAATGCATTATTTAAACGATAATCGCAATTTAGTTGCGTCAAAAGGTTCATAATAATTATACAATAGAAATGTTTGATGGCTTATGATATATCTCTAACGGATCTCCATTGACAGCCTCGTAATTAAACAAGAGTAAAATATTGTCTTATTTTGTCTGCGAATCTCAGGGGTTGCGTAAACAAGATTCAAATGCTTCCTTAAAGAGATGTTGTTTGGTGAAAAAGAGTTTGTTAATTGTACACATTATGTTGAGGACGTGCAATGATTGGCTAAAAGAACTGAGGAATTGTATATATAGCGAAAAGTTAAAACCAAACCCATTCAGGTGTTTTTACTATCTGAAAACGGTGTTATGTCTTTGTAATGCTGAGATTGTTCAATGTGTTTGGTGTTAATTGTATATATAATTCCTTTTAAGGAGCCTTTAAGAAAATGTGTGTCTAGGCTTTATAAAACGTACTTCCAAGGTTTTCCGACGTGAATAGAGCCGTATGACAATTTATCAAAGCTTAAGCTGTTATATTCTTACTAGATCTTATTAATTCATCGTTTGCATTCGCAAGATCTTTGAACAACTCATTTGCAGTGTACAAAAATAACCCTTCAAATAATAATAACTAATATGTTTTACTCGAGCATTAGTTCAGTGGACCGAACAGAAGTTTCACAGGAATTAGAAACCTCTGGCCTCATTGGTCGTCTTCAAGCGAAGTTTGTGAAGTGGTTCTTTGTAGAATGGATTATACTGTGTTTTGGCTCTAAAGGTAATCATGTGTGTCTATATGTCCTCATAAGATTGTCTTTAATAAAATACTAATACATCCATCTGCATGTGTAAATAAGAAAACAACTTAATTCTGGTACCATTCCGTTATGTAAGTAGTATCCTAGAGTAAAATATAAATTGAATTATGACTGTGTCTGCAGATACACTATGTATGAAACGAGTTCTTGTAACACAACAAAAAATAAGAAAAAATCAATTTGGATCATATCAGGCCTGAAAATAAGATAGTCGATAGTAAAGGTAAAATCATATGTTGCCCAAGATAAATATATTGTTTTCTGTACACTAATGTATACGAACATTTGGAAGAAACTTTATAATATTGTTGTGTATAAAGGTGTAAAGATGGCCGTATGGTGTTGTTGGTTTTTGTATTCATGCAAAGGGCGTTTATAATAACTTTCATCGGTATAAAATTATCCTCTGAACCGACGTACCTCATCTATGCACTACAGCTAACTTAATACAGTTAACTTCGGGCCTCCTCCTTACATTCTTTAACATATTTATTGTTTCCGTTAATTGATGTACCAGGCAGGCTATATATCATATTGTCAGGCTAATTCATGCTTTGGTAAATGTGTTATGGAACCCACAAATACAAAACTTGTATGCATCAGTCAGTACTGTTAGAAACCTATATTACGGGCATCCCATTATCTTTAATTGTCTAAATAATTTGTGTTTCTGGAACAAGAAATATATCATTATACGGACGACATATATGAGTGTCTAAACACAAGAAGGGAGTGAAAATAATAATTGATTATACATTATTGTCTACTGAGCACTTCAGTACAACAAACGGATTCCTCATTGTCTCAACGCAGTTTATGTCATTTGTTTCATCTCTCTTACAAGTCATTATTAAATACGTAAACACGCTTTTCGTGGTAATTAAACACATGCAAAAACGTCTGGAACTCTTGTTTTTATAAAAGACAGAAACAAAACTCATGCACTTTTATGTTTAGTATAACTTCTTTGAACAAAGCAAATCGGTCGATTTGATAAACATAGCTGACTGCTATAATTCGTATGCGATATTCTAAAACATATCGAAGGTAACACTTTGTATTTGTTTATTTACTTTAAAATGTTTGTGAATAAAGTTATATTAACTTATGCTGCGTCAGTCTTTATTTCTCGATTTTGCCCGAGAATGTTATCTTCTGTTCTCGGGGAGCCAGAGAATCAGATGAAAGCCAACTTGCCGGCCACAAAAAATACGTACAAGCGCTTGATTCGGGGTCAACAAGCCGGACTTGTTTTCAAATGGTATTACAATTCATGTCGGTAGCTATTCAACTTATATGATTATCGCAAGGGATTTTGATTTTGAATGAACGTTATATATTTTTTTTACATTATCTACAATTAATATTACTTAATGATTCAAACTTGACAACAAAGGTGTGTGTAGGCCGTTCGGTGCGTTTCTGTGACCAGGCGTAAGTACGTTTGATTTAGGATATGTAATAAATGGTTACACTGTCTTTACTGCTGCAATATTTCGTTTTATGACGACTTCGTGATTTTTCAAATTGGGTAGATTACACCTTAAGCCATTGCTACGACTAAAACTAAAATTATGGGAATTCCACCCATCCAACAATTGAAACATTCAGCATTTTCAATGTAAGTGTCTAATTTTTGTTTTAAGTATTTGGTAGGGCTAACTGTTTGTGTAATATTGGCTTGGCAGTCCTTGTGGAGTTAAACTTATCAAAATGTGCCTCATTTGTGGCGATTTATTGTGCAATTTTCATTCAACTTTCGTACATATTGTGTTTTTAATTAAGAATGCAAGAAATGTAGCACTATTTCGTACTTAACTATGTGCATCAAAGCAATTGTGTTTGTCTGCCTATAAGATGTTGTTTATATCATTGTACATGTCATATTTATGAAGCATGTCAGATCTTTTATGTGCTTCTACGATATTCATTTTCCTATTCCACATCAATGCTATTTACCATTTCCCGTCATTTACTATGGACATTCTCTAAGGAGACGTATGCTTCAGACAAGTTTCAACCTGACGAAGCATTCATTGGAAATCAATTCACTTAGGGATGCGGGAAATGAATATACAATCACTAGGTATATTTACTTAGACACAAGATGCACAAACATCAAGCTCAAAAGCGAAAGAACTTTGCATCGTTCCAATATCATATTGGAATAAGATTACGTCCCTCTCTGATTACAGAAAAAACTAGCAGGCAATAGTTAGCAAGGGCTAAGTTTAGTTCGGATCAAGTTGCTTATTAATTTATCAAAAATGTATTTGATAATACTATTAACCAAACTAGTAACTTAAAACAAACTAGCCTAGTGTGTGGATAGCGTACAAATGGTTTAATAAACAATTTGCGGTTGTTGTCCTTGATTTTGATGCAAATTAAATATAGTGATAGGTCTTCATCTTGGACAGAACAAATATAAAACACCATCCGTCCTATACTAGTATATATTTATTATCAATCGAGGTAATCAGAAAAGGAAGGATCATTTAAATAAAAGAATGTGTCAATAGATGAACACAATGTTTATGTTTTGAATGTAGAACATAAGGTATATTACGTACAGTGTGTATTGTTGCATTTTGTGTTAAATTATTTACAGATAGAAATGGATATGATTTTAAGATATTTCAATAAAATGTTGCACTGACGTTGTTAATATAAATGCCTCAAACTATTTCATAAAGTTTTGTGCCATTATTACCAATCCCACAAAATGATAACGTGCATTAATGTATCTATGAAGAAAGCAAACTTGAAGTGATAGTACTGTACCCACAGCCCAAGCAGGGATTACACATTCTATGATTATTCTTTTTGTGACACTCTTACCCATGAGAATAGTTTAATATATCAAATAAATGATATATCACCAAAATCTTAATTAATGAAGCTTCCTTTGTAAACTGTACGCGCTATTCAATTAAGCTTAGTTAAATTCAATGAATTGTACCCAACAAGCTGTACCATGACTTGATTAAGGAACCTTACATGATAAAAACCAAACCTAATATATGAGATTGATTCCCTGCTGTAACATAAAGACGTTATTGGTTGTGCAGCAGACGCCAGCAAATTGTTTCTGTCTTAAAACCGCAAATTCCTTATATCATACAACTAGACGATATGTGCAGTTGTTTCTTTACAACTGTATCCGTAATTTGAATTCTAGACGATCATAAAATACTGAGATAAGAATATAGTATTTATTTTCTAATTCAAGTTTGCCAAATTTACTTAATTAAACATTATTTTATAAAATAAAAATGGTTTATCGTGATTCGAATGGTCCATTAAAACTCTCAGATATCAAATTAGGTATATTATACAAATTAAGCGCCAAACTGTCTTATCTTGATTCTGTAAAATAGATTCAATTAGGGCCTGTTGGATACACGTCCAACAACCGATTTAGCTCTTATTTATAATTTGTAAGAAGGAAACGCACTTGATAAACCAATAGGACTTCGCTGAATCACTTCGAGGCAAAAAAGCTTAAACAAACGTTGACTGAATGAGATCGTATTCGATGAGATAAAAAGAAATAAAAACACTTGTTTCTTATGTCATATGGTAAATGTCTAAGATATGCATGATTTAGTCTTAGAGCCTCTGTTATAGGTAGTAGGTTACTCTCATATTGAATACACGAAGACAGATATTTCACTGAGCAGTGAACGGGGTCATGTTTTGGTAAGCAAACACCCGAATAGGTGAACATGTAAAATAGATGATACGCAACCTAACTATCGTCATATTCAATAGTATTTAATTGTGTAGATAGCATTTTTTTCTTGGATCTAGCCAATTTATGCGAAAGTGCATGGAAACCAGTATAAGACTGCTGGGAAAATTTTAGATCGCAGATTTTCATATTAAAGCTCATTGATGTTTTATACATTTGTCTTAAACAGTTAGTAACGCTTTTAGCCATAAAACATTAATTTTCGAATGGAAATATGAAACTCAGCGATCTGATCTTTTGTCAGCAGTCCTATAAGCAATATCATCGTATTGGGATATGGGAATTAATACATGAACAATGCCGGATGGTCGATTGTCCAGTAAAGATAGTTCAAGAATTTTACCTGTCTTTGAAAAGATATAGAAAAGACAGCAGTTCAGATATCAGAAACAAATATTCAAATGTAAGACGACAGTTTAATCTATCGTACGAAGCATTGGGAAGATGACTGACTAGATAGGAACGAAATTCATTTGACTTCATAGTAGTACTTCCCGTCTAGTGCCACTTCTTTTGCTCTTTAATCAGGAATGCATTACATTTCTGGCATAGTTTTATTGTATGCGTATTAATTCAAATGCATTTGTTATATGTTTTTGTCGTCCAATAGACATTGGAATAGCTCCTGGCTTTAGAAAATAGTGAAGAATCACGCTAGTTCTAAGGTATACTCCAAGTTTTACCAGTTTTACCAGTGCTAGGGAAATAGAAATAGTCATTAAGCTGAACACGCGAAGAGTAGTAACGAAAGTGAATGTAAACGTTGTTGTAATGATAAAAGACAAATACCAGTGATCGACCAATATGTTATTCTTTTATTTTCTTAAGTTGCTTTGTTTTATGCAAACTAAAAACGTTTAATTCAATGATGCTACTCCTAAAATATCATACAGACGTGTAAAAATAAATGTTAAACAGATCTCCGTGGACAGCTTTCGGAAATAAATAAGAGTTTGAATTTTGTCGTGTTGTATATGTGTCTAGGCTTTAGATCCATTGAAGGAGTACGTCTACGAATATAGCACATCTAACAATATATCCACAGTAAAGTTATTACACCCGTTGTAAATCAAATTTTAAAAACGCAAGGTATTCGGAAGGAAAAACTCCAAGTCAAGTACAAAACAATAACACTCCAAAAAGTTAACTAACTGATATGTTTTACTCGAGCATTATATCAGTTGACCGAACTGAAGATCCACTGGAGGTTGAAAACCCTGGCCTCGTCGGTAGTCTTAAAGCGAGGCGTGTGAAGTGTTTCTTTGTAGACTGGATAATATTATGTTTTGGTTGTAAAGGTAAGCATGTTTGTCTGTATGTTCATAGACAAGTTCCAATCAAACAAATTACAATTTCAGTTTCAGTAACAATGAAATAATGCATACTTCAAATCATAAAAGAAAAACATACTTTTAGTAATGTTGATCATTGTACCATTCTAATACATGCATTATAATGAATATCTTGTTAGGATTTTTTGTCATTATGATCAGCTGCATCAAAGGTTTGTTACAAATGACTAAGAATACACTATAAACAAGCTGTTCAGATATGACGTCTTTTGCAAATAAAATTGGAGTGGTGCAAAAAGTGTGACATACTGCACTGAAGTGATTTCCCATGCTAAACAAAGCTTACTGTATTGTTGTTGTTGTTGGTTTTTTTATAAAAATGCATATATGAAACGTCATCTGCCTGCCCAACAATTTTACTGAAAGGGCATATGATATATAACTTTTAATATGCTGGTATTTGTATTTAGAACTATGTCTCTTATTTTTCTGTATATGTGGAACGCGAGGATGAGCGATTTTTCGAATTAATGTATGTAAACTGGTACACAAATAACAGAGCATATGCCCACTGCCGGGGTCTGTTTTTAAAGTTTCAATATTCAAAACAGTTTCGAAACTACGATTCTTCAAAACACGAACGTAAACATTAAGGCCTTTGTCATGTCATTTATTTTCGTTCTAGCTACATTTTACTTAGTTGATATTTAAATCAATTATCAATCATTGTTTACCGCAATAAATTTCACCACCAAAGATATATTCTGAAAACGTTTACGAACATATTTTTCTCTCATTTGTCTCACGAGTTTTACTTAATGTGTCGATAATGTCATTTTTAACGGGGAAAATGACGTTGTATTTCGCTTGATATTTCTAACGTTCTTTAATATTTGTATTGTTTCTGTTAATTGATGTATCTGGCAGGCAATGTTCTTTGCTTTATGGTTAACTAATGCTGTAATAAATGTTAAGGAACCCATAAATACCAATAAAACGTGAACGTCTCATTAATTAATGTATGAAATCCTTAGTTAGAAGCATTCTAATCTACTTGCTTTCCTATACAAATTGAATTTCTGGTACAACTTTAAGTTCCTACAACGGAAGAATAATATTAAGCGTCTTCAAAACAACATACATAATAGGAAAAGGTATTGTATTTTCTTTCTTGTTTAGAAGGGGCACTTTGGTAAAAGAAACGGCATCTTCATTATCTCAACGAAGTGCCATAATAAAACAAGCAAACGCCCTTTTCATTGTAAGTAAATACATACTGGCAGAGTATAAAAGACTGCCTGCAACAAGTCGTGAAATTGCTTAGAAACAAAGTCCGAAAGAAACACCTTTAACAGTACAATTAATTATTTACAGAAAAAGAACAAAGCCCTTGATTTCAGTTGGCATGTAAATACTCTGATGTATGATATAAGTCTGTGACTGTAAACCATGAACAAGGAATTGGAAGACATTGTTCCATTTGTTTAGTTAACAACTATATATATTACCTGACGACAGAGGTTGGAGATTTTTGCTACTTTTTTCAACACTCTACATGCATTTAATCAGTCCTGAAATATGTAACTCCGCTGTAGTGTCAACATTAATGTCTCCTTTTCTGTATTTATTCACCCCGACGTTGAGACGGCTTTTTTGATGCAATATGTGTGTTAAGACCATGACTTTCGTGGTGTCATTCCATATATTCGCTTATTAAAATGACACGTTCTTAATTGTATTCATGCATGTTCCAGTGTAAATGATGTGCTTTTCCTCAGACTAAACGAGACCCCAGTGTTGTTAAATACATACATATTCAGGATTTGTTTCTATGTATTATATCCACATTATTCGGAGACTGGTTTCTTCTATATTGGCCATTACATTGAAATTACAGCCTGAAGCAGGAGTACAGTCTACACACTTTTCATATCGAGGGCGTTAATCATAGAAGTGCCCTAGATAAGTTACAATTTGCTTCACAATGTTTTTGCGTTTCCACTAGCTGTGTTTCCAAACATATTACACTGATAATTAATTCCGCAACAATTGGCATACTACTAGCAAACACAATTTTTTTTTGCAGTGTTGATGGTTGATTGGCAACTGCATGGCCACAGTTTTGAGTGTTTGCTCTTTATTGTGAGCTATTGGCATAATTTACTTACGTTTGAACACGTCTTCTGAAGTATCCCTATTAAAAAGACTTTTCATGTAAAAAATGGTTAAATGTTTCAGGGCAGTGTAAATATTTGGGTAACCGATTACATAAAAAGCTGTATTGCATTTACTTGGAGAATTAAGATTGAAGGCTTTCTTGTTTCGACTATTGACAGCTAAAGCAGCTTATTTCTGAAGAGTTTTGTAATATTCTCTAACATTCTCGTGAGCAT
Source organism: Mya arenaria (assembly GCF_026914265.1). Lineage (NCBI taxonomy): Eukaryota > Metazoa > Mollusca > Bivalvia > Myida > Myidae > Mya > Mya arenaria. The sequence continues at coordinate 49,037,634 of NC_069133.1, read as the reverse complement.
TGTATCTAGATTTTTACGTCGGGGGCGTATGTCCATAACACAATGCATTACAGAACTATGCGATGATCTTTTGACGCACTATTTAAATTATGGAAATCATAGATGAAAAGATGAGGGAATATTCAGATGGCCGGATGGATACCAAATCAGTAATAAAGGAACTGTAAACAAAAATTAATGCATTAAATGTCCCATATGGCTTGTCTGGTATCTATCAGTTGAGTAAGGAGGCGGTAAAATGTTAAGTTCAGCTATATGATTGTACATAGATGTATGTTATGTGTATCTTTATTTTATTGTTGAAGGTTAGATATTAATTGTCATTAGCAATAAGTGATTGTACCAGAACTACCACAATATTTTAGGTTCAATCCTTCATAGTTTTCTTAACATTAACTTATTGGTCTGAACAAGTTCGAAGTTAAATTAAATGGCCCAGCCATATATGTCTCAAGAGACACGTAGTGGATTATTTTTATTACATTTCAAGCCCTTGTTTAATATTTGTGATAACCTTAAAAAGAATAACACTTTTACGGTCATTTAACTGCGTGAAGGAAATTTCATTCAAAGAGGTTACGAAAACGAAACAACAGCTTATTTTAAATGCTATCTTGTTACTATCTGAGACACTGTTAAGCGAAGGTCACTGATAGTATTGCAGTTGGACATTGTTGGCTTGGCCGAGATATAGAAGCTTATCATATCACTGACGAATTTATCATCAAACTTCTTTTGAATATTGAATGCGATGTATCTTAAGCCCGTATACTTTATATCGGAATAACAAAAACAATATCATCGTATTGACCTATATGGGAATTAATGAATGGACAATGCCGAAATGTTGATTGTACAGTAAATAAAGTTCAAGTTGTCCGCTCTTTGAATAGATAGGGAAGAAAGCAGTTGATTACATATTCAAATATTCAAACGTAAGGCGACAGTGGCATAAATCATTTGAAAAATTGGGAAGATGTCTGACAAGATATCATCGGAACACAACATACGAAATTGCTTGGACCTTAAAGTAAAACCTCTCGTTTAGTGCTAGTTATTTTTTTATCAGGAATGAATTTTATTTCTGAAATAATGTTTCTGTCAGTATTAATTTAAATGCATTTTTCTGACTGCACACTAGGCATTAGAATAGCTCTTTCGAAAAAAAATGAGAATCACGCGATCTTGTAGGTATGCTCCATGATTCACTAGTGCTATAAGATTGAAGGAAGTTGTTAAACTTAACACGCTAACAAGAGTAGTCACGAAAGTATATGTAAACATTAAAGAAGAGATCAAATCGCAAACATCCACAGATCTGTTGTGCTTTTCCGTTTTTTAATTCGCTTTGTTTGATGCTTTCTAAGCACGATTTTCACAATCATATGGTGTAACGTCAACGAATTAATACTAATTTGAAGTTAGAAACGTTTGATGGCTTAAAATAAATGTATTACGGGTCTCAATGGGCAGCTTCTTAATTAAACAAGAGTTGAAACATTGTCGTAATTAGTATGCGAATCTCGAGGGTTGCGTAAAACAGGATTTCAAACCGTTCGTACTAAGACATGTTGCTTGATTTTAAAGGAGAATGTTAATTGTGACATTCTGTGAAATAAGTGCAATGATTTGACAGTAGATATGTTTGAAAAGTGCGTTGGTTGCGTACACGAACTTAACTGTATAATGATAGGTATATACAGCGTAAAGCTGAACCCAACTCACATACTGGTCTTGTTTTTTGCTTGTTTGGTGTGAAATGAATGTATACACATACATTTACTTTAAAGCTACCTTCAAAGGCGAAATGGGTCTAGTCTTTATAAAGAGTATTTCTACGATTCACAGACACAAATAAGGCTTTACTAACAATTTACCGTAACTATAGCCTTTTTAACTCGGAATATGAACTACTCTGGCAATGCCCACGAGGGGAATTGCCCTACGTTTTGTATGTGAAAGTTTACGCTTAAAATGGTTTAATTAAAAATATGTTTTACTCAAGTTCAAGTGACCAAACTGAAGATTCACAGAACGTTGAAACCCCTGGCCTATTTCGTAATCTTCAAGCGAGGTGTGTGAAGTGTTTCTGTGTAGAATGGATTATACTTTGCTTTTGTTCTAAAGGTACGCATGTGTGCGTCTCTTTTGGTTCTCAAAAAGAATATCAATGAAACAATAATATACTTCCGCCCATCTTAAAAAAACAATAAGAATAATGTTGCTCTTAGTGCCATACAGTTATGTAAGTATGAACATTCAGATTCAGACCAAATATTGTAATATTCAAATATGATCAGCCTCGTCTATGGTATGATACAAGTTACTAAGAATAAAACAAATACTACCTTTTCGATTTAAATGTTGAAACATATGTAACCAACTGCACTAGGGTATTTTCCTTTGTTAAACATATCTGGGTTTGTCAATAATATTGCTGTTTGTATATAAATAAACATATGAAATATCACCGCCTGTTTATGTTGCTAAGATTAATAGTTATATTATGTATAATGGGTGCGCAGAATTGAAAAAAGTATGTAGGTTATTATATTTGTTTTATTATGAAAAGGGTGTCTTATTTTGTTTGTCTCACACAACGTCTCTTCCCTACTTTATACAACTAAATTTGGACCCTTTCCTAACATTCTCAAATATTCGAATTTTTTTTTCGTTAATTGATGTACCTGGTAGGCTATATAAAATATTTTATGGCTAACTAATGCTGTAATAAATGTTTATGGAACCAATAAATGCCAAACGAATGCATCTTTTTTACTGTTTAGAAAACTTAGTTACGACCAATCTAATAAACTTGTTTGTCTAAACAATTTCTACTTAGGGACAAGACAAAAACTTCCTCCAACAGAAGGTCCTTAGACACAACAAAAAATAATGAAAAAGCAATTGGAGTTTACGTCTTGTTTTACAGGGTACTGTGGTACAAAAAACGACATCCTCGTTATCTCTACGCAGTAGGTTTATAGTGTTTCCTTCGCTTTTCTAGTCGTGATTAAACAGGTAGACACGTTTTTAAATGCATACTCACAGGTCTGGAATGACTATTAATCACTTCTTGTAACAAGTTTTGTAATTGCTAAAGAGCAGGTAGGAAATGAAATGCCGCTAAGTTTTACCATTTAATTACTTGCAAAATAAAAGTAAAACAGAACTTGATTTCAGAAGACTTGGAAAGAGGTAATGGAAATTACTTTCCTAAACGGTAACCCATGGACAATGAATGGAAGGACATTTAGTTTTTAAATTCATTTATTTTCGTCTTTGGTTGGTCGTTTGTTGCTCCTTTCTTCGACGTTCTCCATGCAGTTAATCAGTCCTGAAATAGGTAGTTCAAGGCTTTTCCGGACTTATCCATACTTCCTTATTTATTTAGTGAAACAGGCTCATTTACGATATCATTTGTGTTCTTTTCATTAAGAAATCAACATATCAGGGTTGGATCCTGAATTTGACGTATGAGGGGGCTTAAGTTAGGGACTTGACAATTCCGGCGCCCCGCCCTCACAACAAAATGTAATATGGTTAAAAGAAGTGCCCACTGTTTTTGGAGATATTCCCCAAAGAGAATTATTAAACGATTTCTAGTCCGAAAGTGTGCATAACGGGCGTAGTTTATTACTTTGTTTCTTCTATATTGAAATCAAAAGTAAACATTGACGGTTGTTTGAGTTGGGGTGTCGCCAGTGATTATGAACAACAAAAGATATTTGGTACTGAAATTGCTTGTTTTGTTGTATATTTTACATATTGGATTAAAAAGCGTAAAATCTTAATTGTATTTGAATATTGTGACGTTGATATTTTCTGTACTGAATATTTGTCAATTCGATATGTCTTATAGTTTGATTTGTTTAATTGTATTTATATGTCACACGAAACTATTTAGTTTACGTGAATAAAAATCTGTTCTGTTCTGATAACACATCTATTTTAAATTCTGATTCATGACGTAAGCTTAAACAGCATCCAGACAGACCCAAATGTCAATTGTAGTTACTTCACGCATGCGCAGAGGGGAAGAGCGTTCTTTGAAAAATAGACCATTGTACAGGTCACGTGTACCGACAAAATATCTTCCACGGCAATAAATGTATTTCACAGGCAAATTTGCTCTACATGATAAGGAGATACCGTAAATGGATTTAACCCTCGATTTTCATTGGCTCAAAAATACGTTCGAACACCAAATGTAAAATGTAAGAAGTGGTCGTACCAGAACAACTACAACTTTAAAAGTTGAGGTTTGATTTCTAATAGTTATCTGAATTTTAACCTATTGGACAGCTTTAAATCGTAGTGAAATTAAATGCCAAGACGTATGTAACCCAAAATTTATCCTGTTAACCAAATCCATCAACAGTCCCGTAGTAGATTTATATGATTTAGTGTCTGGCCCTTCGTAATTATTTTTGTGTGTGTATTGTTGTTGTTTTTGTCTTTTAAAAAGATCTGAAAAGCCTGCGTTAAATAATGTTTGACCTGTTAATCCACAGCTATGTGTCCCCTTTTTAAAACGTGTCCATGGTGTCACAGAAGGGTACCAAATTTCCTGTGTCTGTGTTTAAACAAAAAGTGCAACACCGGTTATGCCTTGATTGATCATTATGTATTGATTTGAAATTTGGTTCATGATAGTAAAAGCCATTAGAGGGAATATAGATAAGAAGCAATGGACAGTGGTGTAGTATACCGAATTTGTTTGTCTATTTTGAAGTTGTTGTTATTTTTGTGCAGAGAGGGGTAACTTAAATCAGGGTTTAAGTTAGCCCCTTTTAGGAGGCGGTGACAGCGTTGCACGTACCATTCATAAGGAACAGTCCCTATCAAATTACAATTTAATACATGTTGTGTAATTCTAAAGAACCAATCTTCTTATTCCATATCATTTGCCATATCCTGATATAGGAAGTAAAGCTGAAATTGTAAATCTGACGGAGCATGACTGGGATTGCCTTACAGAATATATATATATATATATATATACTTATTCGACACTACTACTGACTGTTACTACACACGTGAGAAAGACCTAATGTCATATTTGTCTGAGATTATGTCCCTAGCTACAAAGTGTTCTGCATCTAATTGTGTAACAAGGTTTAAGTCTTTGGATTGGTCAATGTAACCGAATATTATATTTGAATGGTCAATATTTATCAGATATTTACCCGCGATAAAGCAACTCAATTTAATGTGCACACTTACCGTAATGTTAGCTGTGGACAAATAATCAAACGTGTAAACATTAAGCTGTTGTTTCAGTTGATGCAATGTAAATGCAGTGTTACGTGTTTAGCTAGGAAAGGACGGATACCAAACATATTATGTCCTCTTTTAGTATCAATATTTCTAACTATCGAATTACTTAGCAAAGGTCGGCTTCAGCCAAATAGAAATATGTTGACAACATGTGTTCAGTCAATAAGTCTCGCTCGGTATGACTTATAACACACAACACTTACAGTTTGGAATTTTATGATAAGGCACGCGTTCGTAAATAATTTGATTTAATACAATTTCATAATGGTTGCTTTTTAACTAGACACCAATTAAATGTACTTCTTTTGCTCTCATGGGAGATTCTTTAGGTGATAAACTTAATTAGGTACCACGTTCATATATGAGCGTTAAATCGATTTCTTCATAATGATATACGTCGTTTATTATAAGCTTTTGGCAATAAAATCTCATATTAAAAAGGCTCCATTTTAAGAGAACAAACTTGTTGCCATGGAATCACTATTAGATGAAAAGCGTATTCACCAGTAGAGAAATGTCCATATTGCATTAAAATTATTTGTGTATCGAGTTTGTGATACTGTTACAAATACGGGATAATTGCTTTGTAGATTTGAGTTAGTAGATTTCTCATACCTGAAAAAAAATAGAGAATTTCATTTTCGTTACAATTTAAGGATTGAACGTTTAACATCTGCGCAATGTAAAACAGTGGCGGTTATAACAATAAATGATTGGACTTGTGTTTTCTAGGTGACAATCAGTCGTAAAGCTATTTCTATGACGACCGTAGTGCTGGTTGAAATTCCAGACGACAATTATGCACAATAAACACACATGTGTTACTTCCGATATAAAACATAGCACTATTAAATATTGAAGAGTCATACATGGCATTGCGCTAGTTGTAAACGATCATACACATTCACAAAAAAGGGTAATAAATATACTCAAAAGTGAAATATAAGGCACTATTGGAACGGAATGGTTATGAGGGTTTTACAGTTGTTTTATTACTAAATGTGATATCAGAGTGTGATAAACAGCAACATGTGTTAACTTATTTGCATACTAGAAATGGATACAATTTTAAGATATTGCAAAAGATGGTGCACGAAAGTTGTGGATAAATATGTGTTCGATATAGGTGAGTAAAACCACTTCGTTAAGTTTTGTGCTAAAAGGGCCAAACCAAGTCATAACACAATTTCCACTTTAAGTTTATGAAGTAGATTATTAGGACATGATTTTAAAGTTGTTTTCACATCCATAGTTGAATACTCATGTAGTTAATCTAGCAGTCAATAATAAGTTCCGTAAGTTAATTCGGAGATAATAATTATCAAATTCTGTAGTTTATGGGTTATACCCTCAGCTATGTAAAACTTGCAACATTTGTATATACTTTTATATTCATTTTCCGTTTCATACAAATTGGTCAATGTGGCCGAAGATATCCTATCAATTTAAAGGCAAAGAGATCGAAAATTTATTTTGTCCGATGAAATTGTACTTGTTTTTAAATCAGCTGTACGTTGTTTTTTGTGAATCAGAAGTCAGTCGTTATCGTTTTATGAGGTGAATCGGTAGATTTAAACAATGACTGAACCTGCAGAAAAATATTGCTCGATCATTAAGCAGGTTAAAGCGTTATTTGTATGCACTTATCCATATGAAATGTATAACCGCCACACGTCGAATTTAAGCATTTATTTGGTAAAATCAAACTGATATCCCTTAACCATTACATTAAGATGGAGTTGTATATTATCCCTACAAACGTATAAACCTTTTAATGTCAAGAGTAATTATTTTCTGACAACCCCTCATGTAATTGCTTATTAGTATTTGCTGCGATTAGTTATAACGGCACTTGTATTTCCACTTAACATAGTGAGGTCACCTATAGTATTATTCTAGTAGAAAACCTCTTTTCCACAGTCGTATAATATTAACGGGAGTATTTATTACAGCTGCTGTTTCCAAGTAACCATTTGCCTGAAACGATAATTAAAGCAAAAAGCTAAAAGCACTTTGTCTCATGTTAACGAACCAATCAAATTCAAGAGGACAAGTGCTATTATTTTAAGACGCAATTACCAGGAGATCAATAGCCTCTTGTTTGTAAATACAACACACGTCTGTCAGCTCAGGCTGTGAATTTCTACTTTGAGGGCCCTTGAGGCATTTCCTTCTTGCTTAGTTGCATGTCATGTTAACGTGTGTAATAAGTTTGCTTGCCACTCATTTTTGTGACAAAAGTAAGGCATACGATAAAGTACAGTTGACATTTTGCTACAATACATGTAGTTGAGTGCTAGATTAGAATGTATGAGAAGAAAAAAAGCATTCATTAATCGTTCTCAAATAATTCTTTCATATAAAAGGGAACCTTTTAGATTTTACAAAAAAAAAATGGTCAGGTTCCAGACTTCGTCACCTTAGTGTAATAACTCAATATCTGCTTCTATTTCTATATGCAGTTATTGAGTTATTGCACTAAGGTGGCGACTTGTTTGTGTGTTTTGTTATTTATGGGGGCGGTAGAAGGGCAGGGGATAGGGCTAAGTCCAAAATAATCTAGTATTTAAGATTTATAAGGTATTTCGAGAAATAAACCGTATTGTATTTTAACAATTACATGTTAAAAGTGTTGTATAATAAATTGAAACATGCTTAGCAAGGATATTCGCTTTTCTTGTTTCCATTAAATTTTAACTAATGTATTATTTGATCTCATTGTGACATGAGCGTCATTTGATCGTTCCGAATATATTGGTTTGGATTGAATTACCGCGTACAACGCATTGTTGCACTTACCTCTATACTTTGAACCAATCCTTAACTGTGAACATTATTGTACGTATTTGTAATCGAAGCGATTTGGGTGATCGAGCGTCCTTTCAAGTCTTTGAGGCTAATAAAGATCATCTTCAAACTACGATAAAACGCAGTTGATTTATACATCATATTGATGCTATCATGTATGCAGAATTTGTACAATCTGACAACATCAAAATATTTAAATTCAGTGATCTGCAGCATCGCCATATCTGAATGTCATGATAAAACTATAGCATAGCAGATTCAAAGTTTGTTTAAATGAGAATTTGAAAAAAAATAATGTTAATTTTATAAACTTACACGGTTACCATTGAGTGTAAGTATTAACGTAATGTCTGTGTTAACAGGTTTACCCCATCCGGCTGTTATATGTACTGTGTCCGACAACATTGAAAGATCAGCAACATAATTGTCTGAAAACGTAGATCGGACTTGGTTTCTATGAAAGAAGGGACGATACTGCAAATTGGGGATGATTCATGTTGCAGTAAAGTATAGAATCTGATATATTTGGTATTTGGCTATGAATTGCTATGTCATAAGTCCAACATGCAAATGGTGTATCTTAAAAATCCATTCTGAAGTTATGTTTGGCAAATGGTATGTATTCAAAGTACTTGTAGCACATATAACTTACAGTTTGGAATTATGTGAACACGTGCCCATAAAGAATTATTTTTATACACTTTAGTATAGTTTCTTATTTAACTAGACAACAAAATACCCCTAAAAGTAGTTCCTTCGTCCTAATGGGTGATATATACAGTTAAAAGCTTAATAAGGCATCAAGAACATAATTATCTAAGCCTTATATCAATTTTCTTTATAATGATACACCGTATAAGAAAGGTCGTTAAGTGTCCGGTTATAAAAAAAAAACATATCTAATATAACTTACATTAATAGAGAACACAATTGTTGTCATTGAATCATTTTAAGATATAAAGCGTAATACAGGTAGAGTTAATTCCGCATCGCATTTAAAGTGTATGTGTATAAAATTTGTGAAAATATAACGAATATTGGGTAATTTTGTTGTAGATCTTGGTAGCTAATCTCTCATTTACCCGAACAAAGTGCGTTTTCCTTTTATTACGATTCAGAAGTACTAGAACCCATGCCTTTACTATAGAAATAAAACGGTTAATAGCTGCGTATAACCTCTGTGTAATGTTATACATTCGCGGGTTTCACGATAGTTGTTTAGGCCTGTGCTTTTTGACAATTGACATTTAGTCGTAAAGCTATTTATATGGCGACCGTAGTGCTTGTAAAATTTCCAGACGACATCTATGCACAAATAGTATTCATTTGTGACTTCCAATATAACATATAGCATTATTAAATATTGAAGTGTCATAGATGGCATTTCGTGAGTTGTAAACCATCATATAATCAGAGAGTGGGCCAATAAGTATATTCCAAAGTGAAATATAATGCACTTTGCATCGGATTGGTTATTAATGCATTTGTATAATTACTAAACGTTATTTCAGAATCCGATAACTGCAACATGCGTTAACCGATTTGCACATTTATTTAGAAATGGATACAATTTTAAGATATTTTAAAAGATGGTGCACGAAAGTTGTTGATAAATATGTGTTCGATGTAGGTAAGTAAAACCATTTCGTTACGCTAAGTGCTAATATTAACAAACTGTCACTCTCAGTACCTGAAACAATTTATAGCACAATTTCCTCTTGTTTGAATGGGCTAATAAAGAGAGTAATTTTGGAACGTTGCTATAAAATGTTTTCGCATCATTTTTAATACTTATGAAGTAAATATGGCAGGCATAAGTAATTTTCGTATATCGATTCAGAAACGAAATCAGAAATGATAATCAGATTTTGGGAATGTCGTTGTAAACATAAAGTCGAATAGTCCAGTTTTACGGCGAAAAATCCATTTATCTGAATTCATAATGCGATCACCAAATTTTACAAATACTTTATAACAAGACGGGTATATTTTAACGTATTCCTTGTGTTGTTACTTAGTTTTCTACGGGCAGGTAAATGCGTCCGAAGCGATACCCAATTGAAAAATCAATTGAAATGCTAAGTAGTCAAAATTATGTAGTTGTTTTTTTTTCATTAGAATTGCAGTACATTTCAAATCAAATCTGCTTTACGTTCATGTTGGTTAATCAGAGACAACCGCTATTAATTTCATGGAGATGAATCGGTAGATTTAAAGAGTGGCTGGGTCAGTAGTTTTATCTATTTATTATCACTTAGCAGTTTAAAGGGTGATAAGTATACATGTACCAAAATAAAATGACTATCTGATACTCGTCGCATTTAAGCATTGATTTGCGGTAATAACCCTTACCCATTACGTCAAGTATAGATATATGTACTACCCCTATTAATGTTAACATCTTAATATTAAGAGTTATAACTCTCCTACAACCCCTCCGTTTACTATTTATTGATATATGTTCCAATCAAAATAAAAAAAATCCACTTATCGTACTGGGGTCACCTAAAGTATCTTCTGCTAGAATACCACTTGTCCACGGTCGTATAATAATAACTAGAACACTAATGAGAGCTGCTGTTTCCAAGTAACCGTATGCTTGGATTGATAATTACAGCACTTTGTCTCATGTAAACCGACCAAGAACAAATGCTATTATTTTATGACACAATTAGCAGGGGAGATCAATAGCATCTTGTTTGTAAATACACACACACTTGTGGCAGCTCAGACTGTGAATTTCTACCTTGAGGGTCTTTGAAGCATTTCCTTATTACTTAAGTTACATGTCTGCATGTTTTCAACGTGTGCCAACGTTTTGTTTGCCACTCATGTGGGTGTTTTATCGGAGCAAAAACAAACATTCATAGCTCTCAAAGGATGCTCTCACATATAGGAAAACGTATACTATATTCCAAATAAAAATCCTTTCAAATTAGTTAAATTCATTTTTTCGAGGGGTGGTGCGGGAGGCTGTGGCTGGGGCTGAGTCCGAAATTTTTCGATAGTGTTTAAGGTTTCGTGAAGCATTTTGAGAAACTATCCGTACAATACATGTTAGATATCAAGTAAAACGTTAGGATAATCAACCCAAACATGCTTAGCTGGGATTATCCCTTTCCTTGTTTCCATTAAAAATTAACGCAATGTATTATTGGTTCTCATTGTGACATGAGCGTCATTTGATCGTTCCGAAGATATTGGTTTGGATTGAATTACTGCGTACATCGAAAACCGCTAACGTATTGTTGCAATTACCTCTATATTTTGAACGAATCCTTAACTGTAAACATTGCTGTACGTATTTTTAATCAAACTGATTTATGCGGTCGAGTGCCCTATCCTGTTTTTGAAGCTTATAAAGATCATCTTCAACCTACGATATGAGCCAAATATTTTAACATGTATTTGATTCTGTAATGTTTGCAGGAATTGCAAAATCTGACCATATCAAAATGTTTAAATTTCTCAAACATTTAATACAGTGATCAGCAGCATCGCAGAATCTGAATGCTATAGCAATTTCCTGGAGATTTAAAAGTCGTCAGAACAAAATTATTCTTAACGATGTTGATTCTATACTCCAAAAAGAAAACCGTTGAATGCTACTAAATAACATAATGGCTATGTTAACTAGGTTTTCTCCGTACGGCTTTTATATCTGAAATTAAGCGCCTGAACAAGACAGACGATTTGTCTGCAATTGTTTTTAAATCTTTCGATAAGTATAATATGTTTTATGTTTTCAGTAATGATGGCAATTTAAATTAAATTTACCGCAGTTTACTCGTTGGCAAAATAGCACATAGTATGGTTAAGAATAAACACTGTTCTTCATTCAGGAATGTTTCAAAACGAGTATTTATTTCACTGTTCAACAAGTTCTCTTAATCCAGTTTCAATGAATATTTTAATTGATATTTTATGTCAACATAATCCATGTAATATATGCCTTATTCCTTAACAGCTTAGGCTCACCAAATATTACAAATATGTTAAACATACACGGATATATTGTTGTCTTATAGTATTAGTTGTTCTGAATGTTAGAGGCATTTTTCAATATTATCTTGACTTCTATTGAGCCCCTACAGAAACAGTTCACTCTAAGCCATAGGAACTTTGGCCTCTGTGGACTACTTTTATTGGAAACTTGTTGTTTGTGTTACTAGGTTAGGAGTAATGAATAATGAAACATATTAAAGGTGTTAACATTGATATAGCATATTTCTACTTGTCATTGAAATTGATTAAACGAGGACGCGTTGGTGTAAACCCATTAGCCCAATGATGCACTAGATACCAACTTCAACGACATAAATGATCAACAACATAGAAAGCTTAACACAAAGAACAGATATGAGTTCAATGATTGAAGGAAGGATACAATAAATGGGGTTATTTCATGTTGTAGTAATGTAAGTTAAAACATGAATCTGATGTATTAAGAAGTTTGACTTTGAAGTGTTGAGCATCAACTGGTACATACATAGAGTGTATATTGTACCTCAGTTTTGAAGTTATGTTTGACAAATTTAAACATGAACCGGATGTATTTTGCATTCAAAGGATGGATCTTTAATCTCATTGACCGATACGTGCTGGAAAGCTGTAAGTTATTGGTTGTGTTGTACTTTGTGTTATGAAATATTATATGTTCATCTGTTTTCCCTGTTCAATCTAAAAAAATGAAAAGACGAACCCTCTTAGTTTCGAGCCCCATCTGGCAACGAATAGTTCCTTCTCTTAAAGGGACGCCACAAACGGTTTCAGACAAAATGATGAACCATACATGATGATAGACTGCTTTTAAATTAGGCTGAACTTATTTAGAACAAAACTGAAATTAAATTTATCAGGTAGAGATTTTTTAAATGTGTGTTGTATACTTTAAATGAGACGTGTTTATGGAGAAATATTAAGGGGACCAACACACCGACTATTTGTACACTGTTGTGGAACCGTTCTCTAATCATTTGCCTAAAATATCAGTCGAAATGTCGAATTGAGAGCAGAATAACAACAATCAACATTACCATTTAAATTAAAAAGCAACAATGCTCATCGTGTGTCTGCAATTACGTAGGTCACCTTGACACAAACTGTAATTAACAAGCTACACGATAACCTTTACATGATCAGTTTAGCATGCTGGTTGTTACTCTCCCGTCACAATTTTTAAAAGTGCAAAGGTTTATGTACTCTGTCAAGTTTAGAACTCCATTTTGTATGAGAGAACTTGTCCTACTTGTTGCTTTTGCACTGAAAATGCCAAATTGATCATCAAGAATAATCATTCAGGAACAAAAGTAGTTGTACACAGAACAACGAAAATAATTTACTTCCGTAGTCATTAATAAACTCAATGTTTTGTTTTAATATGTATTATACAGATGTCCAACAATTTTGACAAATGCATGGTTGTGGAGGATAGTGATAAACATGTATTTATTTCATGATTTTATATCATGGTTTAATCATGTTTTGCCTGGAGATTGGTAAAAACAGATTATTCAAATATTAGCATAACAAGTAGTCTTGATCTGGCGTTTTACTGAATAAGTAACATTGTAATGCGTCATTTGGTTAAAAAGCATAGATAAAATCACTGTTGTTGTCTTGTAACAAAGCTGTATGTAAATACAAAAAAGCAATTAGAATATTGAAGGTCATTGTTCACGGAGAGACAATTTGGATAGTTATGTCATTGTTTATTGGACATTTGTCTGGTAGGAGCCGTGTTTAAAAAGAAGTTTATCAAGTTCATCGTTTATACTAGCTTGACGGTCGTATGCGGACACGTTAGTAAGAGGTTCAGTAATCATTATTAAGTTTTGAGTAATGTATTTAGTAGCATTGCCGTCATTATTCGTACATTTGAAATTATGTCTCCAGCCTTTGAATAAAAATCAATCATGCAACACTGACAAACATGATCATGTTTAAATACGTTAAGAAAACTACGATTTCAAGAGAGATTTAATTATAGACGATTTTTTTCCATGAAAATAACACAAAGGGATTCCGACGTAACAGTCAACTTCAATAACAGCCAACTTCGCATTTCTACATTAATAAATCTGTTATTCTTAGAGTGGGATTATTGAAAAATACAAATACACATTTTTGTAACACTAAAAACTTTATATGGTCATCTGAAAGTGCAACCACATTGGGAATGACTTTTACAAATAATAAGCAGTTAAACTTACAGAAAAATATAGAAAGCAAAATTAAAGAATTCAAAATCGTCTCAAAACAATGGCAACACAGAAAGCTCACCCTTATAGGGAAAGTAACGTTACAGTGGTTAAAACGTTTGCTCTTCCAAAACTTATATACCCTTTTGCTGTCCTCCCAAACCCAAGTAAACAAACAATTGATGATATTAAAAAATCGATGTATGAATTTGTATGGGACAATAAACCTGAAAAAATCAAAAGAAAAGTATTATATCAAAACCATGAATACGGTGGTATGAAACTAACAGATATAGAAAACTTTATTCGCTCACTAAAAACACTATGGATAAAACGATATCTGGACCCATCTAATACAGGGGATTGGAAGATTTTTATGCACGAAAAACTAAAAAACTATGGAAATAACCTTATTTTTGAATGTGACATAGACCAACGATTCATCAATTGAATCACTAGTGAGAAAACTTTTCTTAACAATGTTTTAGCTTCATGGTTAAACATAAAAAATAAACATGATGAAAATCTTGACACACCTTTGAGTCAGTCAGTCATATGGAATAATAAATCATTAAAACAAAATGAAAATACATTATTCTATAAAGGATGGTTCCTGAAAGGTATACAATTGTTTGAACACAGAACTCACTCTTGTTACAAATTTGATGAAATTAGATTTTTATATGATATTCATGAACAGGATTTCTTTAAGTACCTAACACTTGTTAACTCTATACCAGCAGCCTTTAAACTGAAACTTAAAGGTGAAACTATCAACCTGTTAAGAACAGCAAAATTAACTGATAAAATACAAGCATCAAAACAAACAAATAAACTTCTTTTTTCAATACAGCAAAAATATATTTTCAAACCACCATCTGAAATTAAATGGCAACACGTTTTTCCAAACTTAAATGACAATATACCATGGGAAACTATTTACAGACAAACTTTTACAACGTCAATAGACTCGTCCCTACGAAGTTTTCAGTATAGGTTTCTGTTAAGAATAATACCAACAAATAAATATCTGTATATGTGTAAATTAAAAGAAACCAATCTATGTGACTTATGTAACATGGAAATAGAAACTGTAGAACACTTATTCTGGGAATTTCTGAAGATACAACCATTATGGAACGAACTAAATAATTTCATTACATTTAAATCAATGAATATTTGCATTACCAAACAGGAGGCGTTTTTAGGAATTCTTGGTAAAGGAAAAAAAACACCCTTATTTGTAATTTCCTTATTCTGTTTTGAAATTTTTCATATTCTCATTAAAATATAAAAAAGCAGTACCAACATTTCAAGCGTATAAACAATACTTAATACTGAGAGAACAAATTGCACTATCAAACAACAAATATGAAACCCACATAAGGAAATGGCAGTGTTTAAAAATCAAATAATAAAATAAATATCACAGCAATAATAGCACAAACCATAAGAAGCTGTTTTTTTCTACTATTTATGATATAATAATACTCATACAATTCATAGGGGAGAGCAAGAATGTATGCGTGTGTGTCGATGTGTCTGCGTGTGTGTGTGTGCGTGTGTGTGTGTGCGTGCGTGTGTGCGTGTGAGATTGTGTGTGTGTATGTGTGAGCGCGCGTGTGTGCACGTGTGCGTATGAGCATATAGAAAATGCATAGAATTTTGTTTTTGTATGAATCTGTTCGTGAACTGTTGTTAAAATGAATGCTATGCAAAAAATAAATGAGAAAACAAAATCTAGCTAGGAGCTTTCCCAAAGGCATTATCTTTGTTTTAAAAGATTAGAGATGTGGCATCAATATAACTGTAAAAGCTATGTTTTGTTTTATTTGATAATACATTGATCAACAAATCGATTGAATAAATGGTCGGAGAGCAACGGCCATCATGGCAGAATGCTGCAACATCGCTCGTTTCTTGGGCACAATCGATGACCACTGACAACCAATTCAAGGGCTCATTGACAGTTGCAGCTCTTGGGTTTTGATCTCTTTATGTCTCGTATTCCCTGTTCAATACGAGGCGACTGTTCCATTAATTGAGATTATTAGCTAAATAAACGTCGTCATGTTCCGCCTGATGAACTTGTCTGGCGTTTAGAGCTACCAGTCAGACCGAAATTATCTTTTGTGTTATATGTATAAAAGTGCGATTAAAGTACGTGGCAAACTCTAGTCTTTAAAAACCATAGGCAAGTTAAATAGAAAGTCAAATTAAAGTAAAACATTAACAGAAAAGAAAAGTAAAAGAAGACACACAACAGCAGGCGGTTGCGCTGGTTTCGAGTGCAGTTATCTGTGTTACACACAGTATTTGAACTTGTGTCTCGTCATTAATGGAATTGGATGATTGTGGAAGATAATTATGATCCAATTGTGTGTGTTATTTAGTAATACCTTGATTAACACATCAATTCACTTGATGTTCTGTAAGCAATCATATCATTGCCATGTTCTCGAGTACAAGTGTTGGCCATTTTAAGCCGAGTCGAAAGCTCCTGGACAGTTGCAGATTTTTCTGTTATGATTTCTTTATGTCAATATGTTTCCATTAGATGTAACTGTTTTCAATTATGTTAAAACACAATGAGACATCTTCTTTCCCATTTCTTGTGTTTGGACTTACATTAGTTTCCTTAATGTCTTATGTTGTAAAGTTAATATTTATCAATAATACAATTAGGAGTCCCGTGGCAAAGCCAGTCCCCAGAAATCCTTCAATCAATGTTTAAAGTACAAAAAATATAACAGCCAAACGACAGACCTACACGTAATACACAGTCTGAACGAGATTCATGTAAGGTCATGATCCGTTTCCATATATCTATTGTTTCAGTATTTTCTTAAGTACTTTTTTTGATTTAGGTCTGTCTTTGTTACGACAATGGTCAACACATGTATTGACTTTATGGTTCAATCACAGTTAACTCCTGACTCGCTGACCGTTCCAATGCGTTGGCCCGAGCATTCATCGATACATTTGTTTGATGCATGAGTTGTCTGTCATTGTTATGTTATATTCAGGGTCTGTCAGACAAAAGCCCTGTGTTTTTAAACAGAGAAGTTATTAATAATTTGGCTATTAGCCTTGTCCCTGTAGTATCCTTTGTATTTCTTTGAGCAATGGCGTTCATCTCAGACGTACAATCGATGACCACTGACATCGGGTTTCAACAGCACTTTTGACTAATGAATTTGTTTGGGTTTGATATTTTATAAGTCTCCATTTCTCTGTTCAATACGACGCGACTTTTGCTATTATTTAGAAATAAAATCAATATAAAAACTTAGTGTTGAAACATAATAGTTCAATTAAGACTACAAAAACAATCCTACAATCACACAACAGACATTACTCTTGTTTAATGACAAAGTGACATAGAGAGAAAACCCCCACAAATAAACAATTATTAAAAATTGATTTTCATTATGATAATAGTATGCATACATTGAGTGCGGCAGATATTTATCCTGTTGTGTAAATCATAAATGGAGTTTATCTTAAGTTAGCAAATGCTCTATAAAGCATATTAAAAAAGGATATGAACAAGCGAAAGGGATCGCACAAGCGTTTCCATTACTCATAGTTATACATAATTCTTAATACATCATCTTTGTTGAAATTTACACAATTGTTTACCATGAGTTGTGATACATATATGATACATATATAATTTTCTTGCGTCCATTTTGTCATTGGTATTATATAAAAACCATATATTAATAGAATTGCATGTTGACACGCCTAAGAATCTTGTTTCATGATTCTCAGAACCTGAAAGAATATGATATTTATAAATCGCGTGCTTTTTCCATTAACACAATCAAAACCTGTATGATATATTGGTCTTTTAGTTCTCCGTTATGAATGTATAAATTTCAATATTTGTCTCCAGATTGCACGTTGTTTCTCATATCTCATGATAAATTAGTTGAGATAAAAGAGAACATACATCACAAACAATTATCAATTTCACGTTATTACGTCGTCTGCTTAACGACCTTTACATGACAGAACATCCGCACCGTGTAGTCGACGTTATTGAAACACGATGCACACATTTCAGGCATAGTTGTATGTTTAACATGACTATAAACTGAATTTAAACTGACGCTCAGGTGGTTGTTTTGTTACATGCGCCAATTGCTGAGGTTCTACAGACTGTCATGCTGTCATGTTTATAAACATATTGGGGTTTTTATTAAGGAAATTGTCTTTAAGCCGCAATGCCTTTTGCAGTCACACATAACAAATATAACGCACATTAAAAATGTAAATGATATAGAGGGGATCGTTTCAATAAAGAATTTAAGTCCTAACTTGAACCATTGTAAAACTGTACCAACGTCACAAATGACAATACATAGAGTCTTCATATTTCTTAAATGTTTAGTTCACTTTCAAAGCTGGCTAAAAGTTCAGTTCATTAAACTAAACTTGATTCTTCCAATCCACGACAGCAATCTACTAAGATATTTTTAAACTCCACTCTATCTCCATTTCCATTTCAATACGGCTTTGGTATAACATCATACGCTTTCTGTAGATACAGTTCACACGTCTATTGTAAAGAAAAACATATACATAAAATCATTTGACAGAACAGCAACATTTAATGGCATCGATCGTTTTTACTTCCTCGAGGAATTCTGTATTGAGTGAACTATTTCCTTGTGATATTGATCTCAAAATATATCTGTTTGAAGAACGATAACACTGGCATTCGCAGACGACACATTTACAACGTTTCTTCCCCCTGTGAATACAGCTGCGGAAACATTCTTTGTGTTAAACGCCTAGTTTAAGGATTGTTTGGCATGACAATCCCCTGCTGTGCATCTCCTGCTTATTGCTGGTGTCACAGTACGGGCCAATTTCCTGTGTATTCGTTTATTGGCGCAGTGCCATTTAGAGTTCATTTCTACAATGAAACTTCCAAAACTGCACAGCATGATACTCCGATTAGAGATCTGATACGAGGGATCAAGACAGATCAATAAACAGAGGTTGTGTACTGTACACAGTTTTGAGTTGATGTTTTTTTTTTTTTTTTTTTTTTTTTTTTTTGTTGTTGTTGTTGTTGTTGTGGGTTTGTTTGTTGTTGTTGTTGTTTTGTTGTTGTTTTTTTTTTTTTGGGGGGGGTGGGGGTCACTTTAAGACGGCTTAAACTAGGCCTTTAAGTTTCTTACGAAGAATTGTTACTCTTACAGCTTATTTCCGTTTGAAAAGTAACCAAAAATACCCTGTATGACTGGACTATTTCAGTCTGATATTAAAACTTTATATCAAATTGGAAAATCTTTATTCAGGATTTTAAAGTTGTCATGTAACTCCTTGCATTCCGATAGATATAAACTTACCCAAATTCAGCTGCAATTTGTTAAAAGAAGCCCTTAAGTTGAAAAAAATGTAAAGAAAAGGGCTTCTTTCGCTCAGATGGCATTTTTATATAAATATTAGTGCTAAGGTTATTTGTAAGGTACGTTATATTCGTGCCAGGAATATTTGTATAATATACTAATAATTTACAAGGATGCGACTCGCAAAGGAACTTTTATATTTCCCATATGAAGCAGATGTCCTTGAAATCGAACCCATTTCTGGACAATTGGGGATTCAGACAATGCACAAAATTGAGATTCATGTACGATCCAAAGTTGTATTCATGCGAATCAATTATTAATTTAAAGCTCATCATTTCGCTCTAAAGCCATTAAGGAACTCCCATGACGGTAATTGTCAGAAATAATTTTAAGCGTCTTCTTCGGTAATCTACAAATTGAATCATCAAAAAGCAGCTGAACAACTCGACACTGATGCATTATGCACAACCATATATTTTGGAAACAAGCGAAGGCCAAGTGAATTAGACTGAAACTGAAGATATTCTTAATAATAGAAATATATGTATGTAAAGAATGTATTCCGAAGAATACTCCATTACATTATCATGTTTTTACTGGAAATAGTTGTGTCCGATACATATATTAATTAGGTGGCTTTTCCGAAATTATGTTTGTTCTGTAATCGTTCATTAAAGGATGATAATCGATGTTTTAAAAGTGCTAGAAATATGAAAAACAAATCTACATTTAATATTGCTTCAATGGTATATGTATACAGAGAAATATTCGTCGAATTCTTTGATCGAAATGTTGCATAGTTATCTTACATACAACTACATAGTTATCTTACATACAACTACATAGATATCTTACATACAACTACATAGTTATCTTACATACAGCTACATAGTTATCTTACATACAACTACATTGTTATCTTACATACAACTACATTGTTATCTTACATACAACTACATAGTTATCTTACATACAGCTACATAGTTATATTACATACAGCTACATAGTTATCTTACATACAGCTACACAGTTATCTTACATACAGCTACATAGTTATCTTACATACAACTACATAGTTATCTTACATACAGCTACATAGTTATCTTACATACAACTACATAGTTATCTTACATACAACTACATAGTTATCTTACATACAACTACATAGTTATCTTACATACAACTACATTGTTATCTTACATACAACTACATTGTTATCTTACATACAACTACATAGTTATCTTACATACAGCTACATAGTTATCTTACATACAACTACATAGTTATCTTACATACAGCTACATAGTTATCTTACATACAACTACATTGTTATCTTACATACAACTACATTGTTATCTTACATACAACTACATAGTTATCTTACATACAGCTACATAGTTATATTACATACAGCTACATAGTTATCTTACATACAGCTACACAGTTATCTTACATACAGCTACATAGTTATCTTACATACAGCTACATAGTTATCTTACATACAACTACATAGTTATCTTACATACAACTACATAGTTATCTTACATACAACTACATAGTTATCTTACATACAACTACAACAATGCCAAAAAATGTCAGATAGTAATAGCCTTAAGCAAGTACACTGATACATATAAAGAAACAAGTTCTGGCCCCTATTACTCGCAACATCTAATGTCCCTTATGGCAGGATTTATTTTAGCTCATTCTTTTTGTTTATGTATAACTTGTGAAAGTTTTTTACGCTTATAATGTTCGAGAAATCGGGAACAGAATGGGCGTACTACAAGCTAGTACACTTAGCTGGAGTTGATTTTGCTTGGCCTGATGGTTGTTATTTCACCCCTGTATAATGGCCCGTACCTTTGACAGATTGGGGTGGATTAAAGTGTTGTTGGCATAGCCTACGCTTCATTCTCAACTTACATATTGAGCATACCAATCAATACATACCAGTGTCTAGTGTTGGGGATTTACCAACAGCAAACAATAATTCACGCTGGCAGGTACTGTGTGCATGTTTTATATATGTTCATTTATTTACTGACATTTATAATTAAAAAAGAAATAAGTTGATACATTTAAAAATATTTGTATGCTAAAATGACGTGGTTCGAATGAAATTACTCATTGTATAAATTTGATATATAACTAGACCAAGTGAGATGTGACATCATAAAATAGATAGCGTCCTAGTGGCTTTGCGTTATATAGTGACATGTAATGAAATTAGCGTTACAAAGTGCAAGTTTTTATGATATAAAAAGAATATGAAATTCATGATTTAATTTTTCGAAATCTAATTCTAGATTATAAATACGATCCGGATTTATCTGTTTCAGAAATCTAGTGGATTGTATAATTATCTGCATTGTATCATTTAAATTCCGTAATGATTGACCACTTAAGTACTTTGCTATATGTACGTATAACGTTACTTACGGTGCTGGAGTGATATAACCCCATGCACTATTTTTCATATATATCTCGTGCTATAACTATGTAGATTAGGTACTTGCATCACAGAATAAAATCAAACGTGCTGTCAAAAAAATAAACAATTATCAAAAACGTTGCTTCAAAAGTAACCCATTGTTAACAAACCCAGCCCCACAATGAAATGACTGGTTAAGCATTCTGTGCGTAATCCAAGCTAATGACTTCCTGATCACATGGCAAACATCGGGACACAAGAACATTGCATCTATAAACAACTATATCCACATGAATCCAAATCAACACTACTGAAAGCAACCCTGACGCTGACTAGCGGTCTTTCCAAACTTCAAATGACATGTTCACAATCGCGTGATTACTAATGACGTCACGCAGTTATGATGTTGCTCTTATTATTGGTTAGCTTGATTTAAATGGGTTAACATATGTATCTTTAAGTGAAAGCTGTGAAATTCGGTTAGTAATTACGACTTGATTTATGTTGTTATTTTATTATAAATGAAATGGTTTTTTTTTATGTCGGACTGTTTTTTTTTGTGGATTAAGCATCCTATTAACACGCAACGTGATTTTTTCGCGACATAAAGTGAAAGTGTTTTGAAGCCACTTTGACCTAGATGTTGACTGTAATCTAGTTATGCTATAAATAGAATCTTAAATTAGTGTGTATTTGTATTATATTTATTACATTCGTTATTTGAAAACGATTAAAAGACGACAGAGCCTCGTTTGTATTGTTTTTAAATATAAACTCGTTTAATAAATTCAATAAAATATAAAAACTCATTCGATAGCTTCTATATATCCTGTATGCTGCTAAAGACAACAAATAACCTCTACACCACATATTCTACCTTTACACACTATCTATGACCTCTACACAACATACTCCACCTTAACACACTATCTATAACCTCTACACAACATATTCCACCTTTACACACTATCTATAACCTCTACACAACATATTCCACCTTTACACACTATCTATAACCTCTACACAACATATTCCACCTTTACACACTATCTATAACCTCTACACAACATATTCCACCTTTACACACTATCTATAACCTCTACACAACATATTCCACCTTTACACACTATCTATAACCTCTACACAACATACTCCACCTTTACACACTATCTATAACCTCTACACAACATACTCCACCTTTACACACTATCTATAACCTCTACACAACATACTCCACCTTTACACACTATCTATAACCTCTACACAACATACTCCACCTTTACACACTATCTATAACCTCTACACAACATACTCCACCTTTACACACTATCTATAACCTCTACACAACATACTCCACCTTTACACACTATCTATAACCTCTACACAACATACTCCACCTTTAAACACTATATATAACCTCTACACAACATACTCCACCTTTACACACTATCTATAACCTCTACACAACATACTCCACCTTTACACACTATCTATAACCTCTACACAACATACTCCACCTTTAAACACTATCTATAACCTCTACACAACATACTCCACCATTACACACTATCTATAACCTCTACACAACATATTCCACCTTTAAACACTATCTATAACCTCTACACAACATACTCCACCTTTACACACTATCTATAACCTCTACACAACATATTCCACCTTTAAACACTATCTATAACCTCTACACAACATACTCCACCTTTACACACTATCTATAACCTCTACACAACATATTCCACCTCTACGCACTATAACCTCTACACAACATATTCCACCTCTACACACTATCTATGTCCTCTACACAACATACTCCACCTTTACACACTATCTTTAACCTCTACACAACATACTCCACCTTTACACACTATCTATAACCTCTACACAACATATTCCACCTTTAAACACTATCTATAACCTCTACACAACATACTCCACCTTTACACACTATCTATAACCTCTACACAACATAATCCACCTTTACACACTATCTATAACCTCTACACAACATATTCCACCTTTACACACTATCTATAACCTCTACACAACATATTCCACCTCTACGCACTATAACCTTTACACAACATATTCCACCTCTACACACTATCTATAACCTCTACACAACATATTCCACCTTTACACACTATCTATAACCTCTACTGAATATATAAATCCGTTACACAATATTTACAATGTGTGTCCTGGTGATTCAAACAAACTATTTATTGCATATACAATGTAAACTATTTTCAGACAAAGAATGATATGTTTTGTATGTATTTGTTCAAAATAATGTAACACGTTGACAAATTGTAATAATTTATTGTGTTTTCGACGAAGCCAAAACACGTGTCTTTTCTTTAATACCAGCTATTAAGTTAAAGTTCTATTGTTGCACAAATCGTGCCAAACATAGACATCACAGACAAATAAATAACAATATTCGGTGATACATTACCTTTTAGGTTTTATTATCTGTCTTACATACTGATTTAAAACAGCAACTTAATGTCATAAATCACGACATTAATACATAAAAAAGGCATTATACGAATCGCATGCTCAAAATTACAACTCTATCACTGATTTCCAGACGAAATCTACATAATAAGCAGCCATCAAAGAGCATTCTAATAACGTCACCGAATAATTTGTCTGTGAGTGCCATCGGTACAAAATGTACTATGTTACCATTTAATTCAACGTACTAAGAAGATATGTGTGTATGCTCCCACTAAAACAGAGGGTCTTGGCACAAAGATTCTCCAGTTTTCGTTCGTCCGTCAGTTCGGCCGCTACAAAACAATATGTTGCGTAACTGAATGTGCCAGAGTGATGACATTTTACTTGAATGTTTACCTGCGTGTGTAGATATGATGGATAGCGCAATTGTAATAGCCTGCAGCTGTTCTTAGCTATGAACTTCGATATTTGGGTTTTCTCTTCTGCGATTGTAATTGACAAAGCTTCCAATTTGTATTAAAGGAATAGTGAGGCATTAAGCATCTCCACATTCCATGGCTAATGAATAATGACAAAGAAATAAACAGTTATGGAAAACGATACAAACTTGTTTGAAACAGACATTTCCTTATGAGACAAATCTTCAAAAAATCCTCGTTTGTAATTACATATAATCATTGCTGATGCATTTTACGACCTAGATAGTGCCGCGTATGTTCTCGTTAAGCTAATAAAGCATTTTAGTTGTTGTATTCGACGTAATATGTCTAGGATCTGAGACACATTTCCGATGCCTGAAGTGTTTTATTTGTCACACGGCATTATTTGTGTGTATGTAAAGCCCATTATTTCAATGCAGAGACATTATTGTCATAATTATGTTAAATGACAATTTCTGGGATGGAACAGTATGATGGTGTTTTTCTTCCCTGAATAATAAAGACGCCCTAATCATAACTTTCGTTTTTTTTTTATTTTAAACAAATAATGTCTATAACTCACCGTAGAATATATCATGTTTTAATAACAATTCAATGTTATCAGGTTAGTATATAAAATATCCATATTCGTTTTTCAAACACGCCTTCGAAAAAACCAAAAATCGTGTGTAATAATGACCCCAACTCCAAGTGTACCCCTATTTATCAATTTCCCTCCTTTGTTCGCTGTTATATTGTGAAAGGTCAAAAACAGTTACACCGCTGTAGTTCTACATTTCAGAAAATGTAACTCCAATAAGTCATGTTCGTTGCCTTACTTAACATATACAGTTGTTATACAGCACAACTTCTGAAAAACGTATACATACAATTCTGAAAGGTCAAGCTTACCGCTCTTTATTTACTGCGATATATCTGAATCTTTATTCGTTGCACCGAAGTTATCTGGATTTTCCATTAGGTGTGCATCCATTCTCGGATAGCGTACACTGTTTTATGCCATGTGGGAATGGTTTTGCAGTATGTCGGGTCTAATGTTACTTCCGCTAATGGCAAAACATGGGCTAAAATGATTACTGCGGGCCATCTAAATGATTATCGTGCATAATAATCAGTCACAGTGTCCCTGATTATTGAAAAAACACGCGTGCATTCAACCACTAGAGTATTGTACGGCGCAAAACGTATTCCAATGCGCATTAAAGCTGCACTCTCACAAATCTGAACGTTTGACAACTTGTTGATTTTTTGTCTTGGAACGAGCCAATTTATTCGAAAATGCATTGAAACTAGTGATATAAGACTGCTGACAAAAATTCAGATCGCAGATTTTTATATTTATGTTCAAAAATTGATGTTTGATGCAATTTTCTTAAACCGTTAGTAACGGTTTAAGACATAAAACATTTATTTTCGAACAGAAATATGACAATCTGCGATCTGAACTTTTGTCAGCAGTCATATATCACTAGGTTGTAGATATTGACACAAAATTTAGCTCATTCCAAGACAAACATTAACAAATGTCAAAACGGTAAATCTGTGAAAGTGCAGCTTTAAGGTCATATTCAAGTTTTATTGTGATGACTATAAAAAATAATGTATCCAATTTATATCCATAATGCCAGAATAAAATGATTTTTATGTCATTGAACGGAAACCATCAACTAATTATCAAAATGCAGTAGTGTTGTGTTAGTCAGCTGCGGTGAATGCAATGTGCTGGGTCATAAAATCTATTTCCAAGACCTTCGCAGTAATTTGCGCTAACATTTACGCAAATACAATTATCTGTATAACCGCATGTGGCGGTCAACTTGGAGCGAAATAAACAAAGTTGTTATCCAGATAGGCTGTGTTATATAATTCCGGTTGGAATCACTTAGGAAAGGGTATTGATTTTCAGCCTTCTTCCCCGCGGTAAATGTGTTAGTCAGGTCGATGCATTTGAATTATTAAGCTTGCTAATGCAGTAAATAATAGGAACATAATTCCCACGTGCCGATGTCCTGATGGGGTAATACTCGTCCTGTTACATCCTAATTCTTGCACACCAGTTTCAACTTACCCGCGAAATTCGCAAATTCATTTAAAACTCAATATTTACATCTAAACTCTCATTCCTTAAATGATCAGCCTTTAAAGATGCACTCTTACTCCCAGATAAGATTAACTACAATTAATTATATTGTTTTAATATTCCGAAAAGAATGAATAAATGTCGAAAACAATGTTCTTGTGAAAGATACCAAGTTTAATTTAAAAGAAATGAGCATAAAACACGGTATTTCTACCTTATGAGACTATAGTAGGCCACAGTAATTATTTTAGCATTCACCAATCATTTAATATTTGTGTGCTTTATACTATTAGATATACTGTTATCACCTTGTTTTCAGTAATTAATATTTTTCAGAAATGCATTATTTAGTAAGTAGTCAAAGGCTTATCAATCTAATTTTATGTTTGTTATACATGTTTATGTATTGATTTTGAATAAGAATGTCACTTTAAGCAATTTGAACGCAACATCTTTAGGGATATGTTCAAATCGGGAATTATAGCGTATTAATAATATAAATTTAAAATTGTTTAGCTTTTATTGTTTGAATGGTGTCAGCAGGCAAATAAATACTTTATTTAACATGTTGAAAAGTGTTAAATTATGATTTGTTATCATTAGATTATTAACGACTGAATTATGCAGTGATTATTTTTTTCCCCGTGTTATAATGACGTGATTTGATAAAATGTTTCCGGTTACGGTCGGGTAGTTCTATTTACAATATGGGTGAAAAGGAATTACTGTTAGAGTTTCTTATATGCAATTAAGTATTATTTTAACAATTCTGAATAGAAATATTGAGCTATTGGTGTAAATATAAGTATTGAACTGCGTGATTGAACTGCGTGATTGAACTGCGTGATTGAAGTCATTATCGGGGATACGACCATAGTTGGGCTCGTATGCGTACACTTCTTAAGATATACTGCATTAATAAAACTACTGTCTATTTATCTACAAACAGTATAATACAACGTATGGTAATTTATTTTAGGACCGACGCCTCGAAAAGGGACCGGCTTTACAGCTTTTAAACTTCGATTATCCTTTTCATGCCCCGATCGCGTCCGTTATTGATAAAAAAATACCTGAAATGGAAAAATTAATTTGTAAAAGTAGTGCAATAATTATTGGATCAAAAGCCTTTTATGAATTAAATAAATACCGCGGTAATTAGCAATACAGCTGTGTCAGTATTGCCGTTTGATGCAATATCTGAAATAAGTTACACCAGCTGGATTGTTGCAGTGCTGTTAAAAGTTTCGTTTACTGTTAATTAGGTTCACGTGAGGAATGATGTAGCTTTTCTGCAATAATTGGGATGAAATGTTCCAGGCGGATCCAGCTGTTGGCGGAAACTTGGTCGCTAAATAGGGCTCAACTTCAAACGAGATTCCCTCGCCCTTCCTTTTTCTTCTACCCGAAAATTAACGGTTTTTTCAGATTTAATGGGCTGACATTTTTCATTCTGCTTTATTTATTTTAAAGGATTCTCTCCTTCTTTTTAATTTATTCGTTTAAACCGGAATTGAATCTAGGTAAAATAATTGAATTTAATAAGCGTAAATTGGAAAAAGAAACCAAAGTTTTTACGTTTTTGTCTTGCAAACCAAGCGTGCCTCCAAAACATTACCGTTTTATTCCATTTTTATAGAATTATTGCAGTGTAAAGCTTCAGTAAGTGACCAAAATATGTAAAGACTTCACGAAGTTACTGCATCCCCAAAAATGGAGGCTTTGGATGTTCGGTTGAGTATAGATGTATGTTTCTTTATAACCCGGATATATGAGTTTTGCGCCTTGCACAAAAATATAGATTATGTGTATTTTATACGAATGGTCCGTTATGGATTTAAATTTCAAACGGTTGTTAGCATACATCTTGATATTCAACACCACTCATCAAGATCAAAGTATACGTATTAAGTAATGTTCAACTTTAAGGGACTAGACATCAGATGATCCAAAAATCGACAAATACATAATAATAATTTCCTCAAAACAAACTAGAAATGTCAATGCAAGCTAGTACGAGGCCGATATTACATTACTTTACATTGCTAAAATGATAAACGCAACAATCATGATGCTGTCTTATCTGTGTTTCCCCGTTTAAAATATTGCATTAATTTATGGTTTCCCAATTTAAATCATATGAGTACAGATAAATATACCGACGCTATTTTCTACTTACCGGGATTTATGTGGTAGACAACCCTAGCATATTTCAAATGTGAAAAATGCGCAAAAATAGCGAAAAATGCATGATTCGTAAGGTTTGTGATACAATTGTAAGTAAGTCTCAATGCGTTGTACATAACGATGTCAATATAAGTAATTGTTTTCTTGCAATTGTATCATCGGGCGTCTAGCCCCTTTAATAGCATGGTCATATTAATGATGCTAAACACATAATGGAGATTGATACTGATAAGTATTTTTCTATCAACATGCCGGGACCGATCCCGTTTAGTATATCAATTATTTAAAAGTGAATAAGGGAAGAATGGTAGAATTATGTATAAGTACATACAATACTATACATAACAAAACCCGTTCATTAAGTGACTTCGCTGTTACTTGCATGACTCATTGTGTTTCTGACCGATTTCCGATTAGATTGTGGTAAGTCTACGGAATACTCGCATGCGCATGTTTACCTCATAAAAATGGTATATAGAGGCGAGTGCGAACTAAAGGTAAGAAATAACTTTTTTGACTTGTTCCTGTATGCCAATGGAAACGCTTTAACAGTAAACTCCGCAATTTGAAATAGCCAGATCCGGCTAATACAATCTTAAACATATTTTAACTAAGTAGCAAGAACTAGTTTTCACAGAAAATAATAGTACAAGTATTGATAATGTAAGACAAACAGTTTAGCTTTGCAGCTTGATGCGTTTACTATTCTGTTGGTCAGCTACATATTTAAAACAGATTTCGATAAATTTAGTTTTAAGATTTAAATGAAATATAACACCGGTCAATAATTACAGCTCCAATCACACAAATTCTTTGTTAAACATTACTCAGCAATTATTATAATAATATTATATAATTTTTGTGGCAGTAAAATAATTACTCCAGCTGTATTTGATAGCTATTGTTATACATGTATTTTGATTTAAAACGACCTTTAGCATTTGCGAATACGTAAATACGTAGTGCGACTATAGTATGTTTCATAAGTCATGATAGGCAAACTGCAGTCTTCAAGCTACGTGATACTACCATAGAGAACGCACAGAGATGGACATTTATAGATTGCCAATATCAGCAGAGATACATAAGTTGGAGCCGGCAGCAGAATCTACTTATTTGTCTGTGAGCGAATTGCTGTAGTGGTTCTTATACGTCGAGTATCTATAAAAGACAAAACCTAACAACATTAATAATTAACGGTTATCCAGAGTATAGTTGTTGCTTGCTGTATATTTATGGATGTTGACTGTAATGAAATTAGCTGATGATATCTTATGGTATAATTCGTTTATGCCTCTTCGTGTTTTGGGAATATCGGAATATTTGTTCATTTCTTCGGGACAACGAAGATATCGCTGAATCGGTGGCTATGAAGAGAATTTTGAAACAATTTATGAATCCGTTTTTGTTTTCATTATAAATATTGCGAAGAAGATGGGCTCCATCCGGCCTGCGGTTTTGATATAACAGATGCTTCGACCGCCAAGACGTTTGCATTTTACTAGGAAATAATCTGTGTGAAACATATACCACACTTTGATACGGCTACTTCGAAGTTCCATAATGTGCTATGAACACTTAGTAATGTCCGCATTATCACTCTAGTTAATGATATATTGTTCTGGAAAACAGTATAATAGATACAGTGATACATTGTTTAGTATTCTGATGAGATTCGCAGCGGAAAATTACTAATTTCTGTGGTAACAGATTTGCTTTCTTTGGATTAACAAAGCACATTTAATTTGTTGCGGAATAACGGATTAAGCTTATTGACAGATTAACAATTGCGAGTGAAAATATATTAAAAATTGTGTTTGACTTCTCTAATACTATGGGTGAATAATTAGTGTTTACCAACTATAGAGAAAAATGATACAAAGATCGATAAAGCAAACATACCCTCTTTTTAATCAAATACAAAGAATTCCTCGGTTTAGAAGTATTGGAGGCATCTAACAGAATGATTGAGTTCAATCAGTAGATACTGATTCATAAAAACTATATTGTTCTCCTCAAAGACCTAGTAGTTGGTCATTAAACTTTTAGATGTGCGGAACGATTTCATGAGTAAAAGTAACTCGCGGACTTGTTTCAACTGTTAGTTATTTGAACTCCTAACTTTGACCTTTGACCTGATCACCCTGGGTAAAACGGGCTGGATGTTTCGAATGATCTTGTACCGCCTTTTCCCGCCATTACGGAAACACCTGCTTCTGACTAAGGAAACGAGTAAGCACGTTTTGTATTTTTATATCTCATTTGTTTAATATTTGCTTCAAAAGTAGATCATAAGTTCTTTTCAAAACATATTGCAAAGGTACAATTTTGTCATATTTTCTTAAAAATACTTTTAGTGTCAGGTACTGCTTACCAAACCTTTTAAACACTATGTTCACTAACCGGTCAATTTTGGACGATTGCCACGCCATGATAATACGTCATAATAACACGTAGTAGAAACTTTTAAGTAAGTTAATATTCAATTATTTAAACACCATTGTTTAGACAGCTGCTAAGTGAATCAAATATGTATCACTCTGGAGTATTTTCCTCAGTAGAACCCAGTACCAATAGAGTTTACTCGCAAGTAGGGCTGGAAGCAACATTCTCTTTCGTGAAATGCGAGAACTTTCATTACTAGACCGCTCACCCCTTTCCTTTTAGCTTTGGTCTTGCTTAACAGAACGTACCTTTAACGCACCAGTCAATTGTACCCCCCCCCCCCCTAGTCCGGGGGTATACCGGGGATAGCAGGAGAAATGGGCCGTGTTTTTACCTTCCAGGTGGCCCCGCAGTGCAGAGTGATTGCAGTGGTTTTGTTTTCGCCTCAAAAATAGCGGAAAAGGGCCTGACCTAGGATGTCCCCGGGGTGCGGGGGCATTTTGCGCGGATTTAACCGTCAGTTTGTCACCGCATGGCGGGAATTTTACCTGGGATTGGCTGGACCGAAAGTCAAAGTCCCCGATATTCCCCGGACCTGTGGGCCGTGGTTACATTGACTGGTGCATAAGCCTACCAGGATATAAAGATATCTTTCCCCACTATCTTTAAAATACCTAAATTACGTCACAACCTCAAATCATTGTTACTTAAAGCAACAAAAATAATTCAAAATCGTTTATGTTTTTTACTTTTTTAAAGCGCATTATATGATATGATATGTTGGTTAAAAACGTTTATTTAGTCATAGTATGTGTTAATGGGTACAACTAATTGCGTTTAGGCAATTGCCAATGTTAGTGGGGTTTTTTTGCTTTCGAATTAGCTAACTTTGAAATATTGATATTATTAACACTATGTTGAATGCTCCTATGCTATTATGCGGTAAAATGAGTTGAGTTGAGATAGTGAAAGCGTTAAAAGTTGTTCTAAATGTTTCCACAATTGTAACAGTCGCGTCATGCTGTATAATAATATCAGGCAAACTTATAGAAAGTATGAAGGTAATGCCAACTTCATCCCAATCGAAGTGATTCCTGTGGTCAAATAGAAAAATATTTTAAACGGAAAAAATATCAAAAATAAAACAACAATACATCCATATCTGATACATCTGATATCCGAATGCTGATCATAATTTAGTTTCACAGATCATTTAGATTGCCGCATGCATTAAATGTCTAGTCTAATTCATTTCCATGGAAGAATTCCCTGAATGCTTCACAGCCGTAACAGTATATCACATGCATGGATTAAATTCAATGAACTGTTCTGGTTAAAACATTTTCAATATTTCCATATGATTTGAAGGGATCTGGGAGCGAACATTTCGCATTTAATACCGTTAAAGCTATAATAGGGATATATTGCCATCTACTTTTTATATGATTAACTAAGAAATATTGAATTTAAACCACTGAAGAAACACTTACAAGAGCGTCTTGAAAATTTGGTTGGAATTAATGCACAAATTAAACAATTCCAAACCCAGACTACTTTTGTGCAAGATATGATTATGTACAACAAATGCATTTGAAGCTACACTTCGAACAGAAAAACAATGTCTTCTCTTTTATTGTTTTTCTTTGCAAAACAGTCAGGAAAACCTTTTAAGTGCTGCCCAGACGAATGTTTTATTGCATTACATCATAAGATCGCCTTACAAAAGAAAAGCATTCGCTGCAGCTACATTTGGCCTAATGATCGCCCTTACTCATAATATTCTGTATCACGCCTCCATCATAAATAACGCCACGCCATTGGTCCAGGACTGGTCACGCGATGACCCCATATGTTTTCCATATTGGGTCACCAAATTTTATATCATATCAAAATAGCGTATATTTTCCCATTTCGATGAATATTCTGATGAAAAATGAAACATTTTAACATATAAACATGTTGTTATTGGGCTAGTAGGTCACCCGAGAGCGAAGCTCGAACCCGAATATGGTTTCCTTTACCCCGTAATTACCCATGTCTGGTCACCTACTAATACCGTAACTTATAATATTAGTGAACCCATAAAATACAAAAATAAACGATATGTTCGGAAACTGCATGTTACCAATTTTGAATGGCATAACAGAAAAATGTTGTGCTGTCAAATCTAATAACAGTTTTCTTTAAAAATATACATCTATTTAGCTCATTTGTCCTTAAAATGATATATGATTAATGTTCATGTATTACATTGTTCATGTATAACATCCATAGTATATGCAATGTTGTTGATTGCATTGTACTTCCTTTTGAACATTTGTTTTCTATGCAATGTCGAAAGGCACGAATAATGTAAATACAAGTGGATAGTTGTAAATACTTTAATTCGATATGAACTTGGTGAGGAAGACGATTTATCCATACATTGTTACAATATTGTCCAACAACAGAATCGGCTGATGTACAATCACTTCCCTCTTCTTCAGTGGTTAACTCAGCATCGTATGCACCATTTGTATTCTCATCAACGTCTGTCGTAATTAGGATATACGGGTAGATACAGTTATAAGCATGCAACCTTACAATGTTGACACCGGTCCAAGAATGCATTCACGCTGTCTGTGAAAACAAACAAGATCATCAAACAGCTTGTGTCACTGACGAGCATTCAGATTATATCCTGCATCTGATAGTGTCATTATCTCGAAACAACTGATTGTGTTATGTTCTCGAAACAACTTATTGTGTCATTATCTCGAAACGGATTATATCAATTATCTCAAATTTTCATTCTTTAAAAATTGATAATGTAAAAATAATTCAAAACTCATTATACCAATTACCTCAAAACTAATTTTGTAAATAATTATCTCATAATATATTTTGTCAATATTTCAAAAATGAGCTTGTAAATTAGCTCGAAACATATCATGCAAATTATCTCAAAACTGATTCTTCAAATTATCTAGAATCTGGTCATATAAATATTTCCAAACATGTTTATATTTAAATGTTATGCTACTGAGCTTATTTCTGTAGTTTTTCGCATAAATATATGTAAGTGGCGTCGATTTCCATTGTGTTTGCGAGTTGCCAACTTCTCTCCTCCTAGATCCAAGATACAAGATACAAGATACAAGATACAAGAATCTCTATTTAAAGTCGGGTATGTCTTAACAAGAAACTTTAGCTCGATGAGCTATTTTCCGACATGAATAACAGACATACATAACATATCAAATAAAATAACAATGAGCTTGTGACCTGGAAATAAAAGTATATATGTTATAAAGAACATATATTGCAGCATGCAAACAAATACAATGGTAAAATAGGATTAGAGCATCAAAAACAGTTTCACTTATTGTTAAAAAAGTGAAGTGTCTTTATATACAAGAAAGTTTTTTTTACACATAGCGCAGATTGTTTAATAATCTGAGGACAACGTTGAACACAATAGACCTATTTATTGAATAAGACATAAGTATATTTAAGTGCAGATTAGTTCTACCTTCTTGCTAATGCAATTAGATCCATAGGAAGGAAGGGTAGTTCCAACGAACATGTTGAATGTACTGAATGAAAGGGAACACAGTCCGATATGTATTATAACTACAGCAACATGTTGTACCTACATTCAATTTGCAATGCCTAAACTTCTTGAAACATGTAAGGCAATTATAACAGGATGAATTTAAAGCGCTATTTCCACTTGCTATGATTTGATGTTATGTTTATTACGTTTTTTAGTAAAACATTTGGCCTAATGAAATAAGCTACATAAGCATCCTACGCTGATGAATTTTCGAGACATCGGGACCCGGACTAATTGGAGTGTATCTACTTATTACATCGAAGTTTTCTTCAGGTAGTTTTTTTTCTACAAAGTGTACTTACATTAGAAGGGCGTCGACTTTTAAGTGAACTTTCAAAACATGATGTTAACTGATTGCCTCTCAGCAAGTTTGAGTTTGGAGGGCATTTTTTCCTTCTTTTAAACATTAACGTTATATGCACTTTAAATGAACCAGTTTTAAATTTAAAAAGCAAAATACAGGTATCATGTGTTTAAATGTTTAGCTATTGCTTTGAATGGAATGGAAATCGGAAGGATTCAAATTTAATCATTTAGAAGAGCACTGACAGCCAAATATCCATGAAGGGAGTATTAGACCGTCAAACTTCCATTTAGTAACGAAAAAACCGTCAAATGTCTATTTAGGCAATAATTGGTTTGACAAACTGTGATACTTAAAGGCTCACGCATTTGCATTGGCTAATATAAAGACGTTCGCGAGTCTTTTTGCACTGAACACTAAGAAGGTTAACATTTATTTTAAGTCTTCTAAACAATCCGCACTTACTATTACACAGTTATGATATGATCGAAGCTATCGAAATTTTGGGGACTTTTTAGTGTAACCTTTTAACTACTTTGAAAAGTTATTTATGGACATGCATAACCGTTAGTTCGCAGTAGAAATATTCAAAATCGCCGAATCAGAACCAGCCGTCACAGAGGACCGCAGCTTAGTGTGATGTAAACAGGCATTTGATACAGTGTGTGTATACCACGTGTTTAATTGCGTCATAAATGCTACGTCGAAGGCAATATTTTTCCTCGAATGAACACTTTAAACCAAGATAACTTCACTATTTCTTCACCATTTTAAATGAAACATAGCGCAGTCTACGCCGCTTACGGAGCCCGGCATTCAGTATTTTACCGGAGTTTGATTGAGAGTTTAGTTTCTTAAAACACTTCGACAAACATTTTCACAATACGGCCGTCTGACGGAGCACTGTCAAATCATTATTTTGGAAACAGGTTTGTCGAAGTGTTTGATGAAACTAATCACCTTATCAAACTTCGGTAATAAAACGAAGACGGTGCTCTTTAATCGGCATAGTCTGCACTTTGTTTTATTTAAAATGGTGTAGTAAAAGAAAAGTTATCTTTGATTTAAGTCTTCAAAAGATTGCCTTCCGACCTAGCATATATGACGCAATTTATCACGTGGTATACACACACTGGATAGTGGGGCAGACATGATGAGACACATTGATTTCATAACAATGACGTGATGCTTCTATCTCAAAGTGTTATTGCAGACACTATGCCGTAGAGGTGGGAAGTACATTAGCACAATCACGTTATCATAATTGTAAATGAACATTTGACAGATCTTTTAAGATTTTGAAAATAATCCTATTAGTCACTAGATTGCTGTGCTCCTTTAAAATAGAAAAAAAACAAAATCAAATGCAATATTTAACTATTCTTACACATATAGGGGTGAATGCGAAAAGGTTCTAAGTGACATTAAATAAAGAAGAAGAAAGAACCTTTTCGCTTTCACCCCTCGACCCGGTACCTAATTACTGTTAAAATGAATGCAAACCTTATTCCTTATACACAAACATGTGTTGTTATAATGATCAAAAGTGCGGATGTTATGACTGTGCTGTTTCACGTCTAGTGACGTATTCTTCCATTAGCAAGATCCGTTTAGAGAATTCCTTAGCGGTGGAACATGGTCTAAAAACAGCAAGACAAGATTTATTATCAGTGGTGACATTTTAATATGAAGTTTAATTTCTCATCAGCGGAGTTGTAAGAATTATGCCAAAATGTTTAAAGATTATATATATATAGGCAGAGAGAGAGATCGAAATTATTCCTGCTGCGAATGAATACAGTGCACAGCAATATTAAAAAATCAAATAGAATTGTTCATTGATCTAGGATACCTAACGGAGAACGACGAACTCTTATCATAAATGATGAGTGTCTATTAGTGGGGCTATGGCCGTACAATCAGCTACAAGCCGACATTTCCTGGTAAAATTCGCGTCTCTCATATAAGAAACTTGATAGTATCAGAAGATCAATAAGACATCGCGTGCCTCGGAATAAGGTGAACAAGGACCGTTCGAGTATCCTTAACCTAGTACCGTCATGCAATATTGATGTTCTTATAGTGTTCTCGCGTTAGAAGTTCAGGGTGTGTTTGTATTTTCCAACGACTGTATGTTGTGATGTTGGCTATTAGCGATTTTATGGGGGGGGGGGGGGGTATTCGTCCATTTGCGTGTATAAATATAGCAAATGGCTGTCAAGTACAATTAAGACTGTAACCGCTCATGCAATTTAAAAGTCCTGCAATGTATATTTTTTGTCCATCATAATAGTTCGCATTGAAAATTCAAGATATAATTAACGTTTTGTTTTATCTCTTAAATATAACTGTTGCTGGTTTGTTTCTCATTATTTTTATGTAGTAATATCCATTATAAGAAGGACCCCGTTAAAGTTATTAATATGTTCTTTATGCATTACAGTGGTTCTGAAGAAACGCATTAAGCCCCTAAGACTTGCACATATCCTTTCCTATCATGTTATGCATTTGATACAGAAAAGATTCATTATCGAATTACGTTTTCTTATTCCCTTCTGTGCAATAAAGTTGAAATTTAGTTAAATGAAAGCCATTCGCAGCCAAAAACTAATGACCTTAAGGTAATAAAACAAATGTTGAGTAATGAAATCAATTCCATTTGCACGGACATCGTGTAGATTCCTTTTACTTGGCGCGAGTTTATTTTCGTTATTCCCGACGAATTACGTAACCGCTTCGAATGTTCAATTTCTAACTACATGATATATGATATATACGTTAAGCTGAAAGAATAGCTGTGACATGCCGTACAATGTTGTGTTTTTTTTTATATTTGTCACAACAATATTCGATTTACAAATGAGCAGTTTATTTCGTCACAAAAACGCCTAACGTTAACGATGCATATGTGAACCCCACCTGAACATGTTATAAATATCATGTTAGTATGCTAGGTTCGTAATGTTAGGTAGTACCAGCTGTGATGTAAGTTCAAAAAGGCTTTACGTGTTTTTTTGTTCTTCTCCGTCTTAGCCTGAATCATATAAATCTAGTTACACCATGTGTATGCGGTTTGTTGGAACTAGGTATATTGTTTTTATCTGTTTTCCTCATCTATAAATGGTCCTGAATTATATCCTCTACTGATTATTACTGATATATATATATCACTACACCTCTGTACATACATTCTTCTACGATACAACACTGGTGTTAACTACATTTTATTTCGTAAAAGACATCCGCTGATTGTACCACGTTCGAAACATGCGCTGTAAAATGCATTAATTTTGACAGGTCAAAGGTGAAAGCTCTTATTAATCAACAAAGGTATGTTATCGTAAACACGAATGTGCAAACCTACTTTCTTGATCAAAAATATTGTTTAGATGTACATAAAAGATGTTAAATAAATACTGCTTATAACTTCACAGTTTAACTGTCAAGTATTCTATACGATGGTCTGTGTATGCTGTTGAAGCACGCAAACATGCACACTCGTACTTCTAATGACAACATACATGTATCAGATGCTCTAAGTTTTTTTAACTTATTCTATTAAAGACCTGCCAGTGTCGTTTATGCACCCGATTGTCATTGAAACTTGACCTTAACTTTATTATTTGTATGACGACAGGAACGGTATCAATTACTTCAATTCTTTCCCCCTAAAATGTTCATACACGCGATAATTTCATGCATATTTGATGATGCCCCTTATGTATTTGTTCTAAATGTCGAATCTATGACTTTAAGTCAGTTTTGTTTTTATTCCACCAGTTACTGTATTAACATTTTATTGTATGTATAGAACAGTGTGTGTATACCACGTGATAAATTGCGTCATAAATGCTACGTCGGAAGGCAATATTTTGATGTGAAAAAAGACTTTAAACAAAGATAACTTCACTATTTCTTCACCATTTTAAATGAAACATAGCGCAGTCTACGCTGCAAACCGAGCCCCTCTTTCGGTCTTTTACCAGAGTTTGATTGAGAGTTAAGTTTCTTTAAACACTTCGATAAACCTTTTCACAATACGGCCGTCTGACGGAGCACTGTCAAAACATGATTTCGGAAACATGTTTGTCGAAGTGTTTGATGATACTAAAGACTTTATCAAATTTAGGTAATAATACAAATGCGGGGCTCTTTAAGAGGCATAGACTGCCCTTTGTTTCATTTTAAATGGTGTTGTACAAGAAAAGTTATCTTTGATTTAAGTCCTTATTTTAAGCAAAATGTCGCCTTCCGACGTAGCATATATGACGTAATTTATCACGTGGTATACACACACTGAAGAAGGGTTATGTAATCGCATTTCTCTAAAGCAAACTACAATGTTTCTTAATACATGCTTACATATAATTCTACACTCCGTAAACATTTGCACAATCATTTATAATCTTACACCAGACTTGGGCTATTGATTACATATGCCCAACATACCATTGGCATCTCTTGAAGGCTAGTCTGTAAACTGATATCCCTGCTCATTCAACATAAGCTTATTTCAGTACAGTTGAACCCCGTTGGCTCGAACTCGCTTGGCTAGAATTACTCGTTGGCTCGAACTAGATGTAATGGACCGATTTATTTATACTAGAGGAAAACAATCACGCTTGACTCGATTTTTTCGAGGCTCGATTATTTTTTGCCGGTACCTAGGAGCTCGAACCATATGGGTTCGAATGTAGTTACAATCACAGTAGGAACTAACGGCGACTTAATTCCGACTACGTACAACTCGTTTGAATCGAAGTTTGCAAATTTATGCTGATAAAAGTGCTTAACAAATGTTCCTAGTGGTCCGAAAAGTATTGCATAACCCGGAAACGTGGTGACGCTGATTAGAGGATTCTGGGTGCTTACTGTAAATACGTTTCAAATCGTTCAGATATCATCGTTAAACTAGTTCCCTTTATTTTAAATTGATTTGAATAAATACGTCCTTTTTTCTTACCCATGGACATATTGTTGTTCTATTCGACTTGTCACTAATTAAAGCAGCTGACTTTATAAACTATTCTAAAGGTTCATCCGGTATGGAAGACTGCAGACTGTGAAGCTGTTTTCGCAATCAAATCTTATACACACATGGGCGATACTGAAACAGAGGAATGGCGCATGTGGTGTTTTCCGATTTTCTGACGGCAATTTGTTCCATCCCATTGACTGCTCATATAAACAATGTTGCAGTATCTTTTATGTGATCTTTAAGCGCTGATGTGACCACTGAATGATTGAGAAATCGTGTGCCATGAATAAATGACTGTGGTCGCATAAAAATATATTGTAGGTACAACTTTATAGATGGTGAAAATGAAAACAAGATAATGAATCACGATATTCAAATTATGATCATAATTGAGTTTCTCTTTCCAGAACAGCGTGCTGAAAATTTGGTTGAAATTAATGCGCAAATTACCAAAATAGCGAACCCAGACGCCTTGTGATTACAGATGAGACCGTGTACAACAACATCATTAGAAACTGCACTTTGAACATGAAATCAATTTTCTTTTGCACGATATGTTCTCTTTTATTGTTTTTCCTTTTAAAACGTCCAGCAAAACATTTTAAGTACTGCACATACGATTAGTTTTATTGCGCTTCATCACGACATCGCCTTACAAAGGAAAACAACACTCGCTGTGACAATGCTTTACCCTATGATCGCCCTTACTCACTTAAACTTAAGATACTAGTGTTTTCCAGTGAACTCTCAAAATATAAGAACGCTAAATTGTTCAAAAGTGCAAATAGCCCTTTTAATGTAACAAAATACATCTTAATCATTATTAAAATAATTTGAGTGCTATTCAAACTTCTTCAAAACCCTATATGTATTTAACTCACGCCTCTTTTACCCTATATTTGCTAAACGTACATGTATATACTCACTATCTTTAATATTGGCAATCTGATTAAATGCATTTTACTTCTTTTTTGAACTTTGTGTACGAATTTATTAAACAATATATCATGAAAATACACCTGGATGTTTGTTTCGACTTTAATTCGATAGGAACTTTGAAAGAAAAATGATACATGCACATGCCTTTTCAATGTTGCAAACGCACAATACTGACTGATGTACTGTCACTTCTCTCTTCTTCAGTGGTTAACTCAGCATCGTATGCACCATTTGTATTCTCATCAACGTCTGTAGTAATTAGGATATACGGGTAGATACAGTTATAAGCATGCAACCTTACAATGTTGACACCGGTCCAAGAATGCATTCACGCTGTCTGTGAAAACAAACAAGATAATCAAACAGCTTGTGTCACTGACGAGCATTCAGATTATTGCCTGCATCTGACAGTGTCATTATCTCACAACCGATTACGTCAATTATCTCGAAACTGAGTACGTCAGAACTTAAATTGAAAATTATCTAAAAACAAAGTATGCAAATTATCTCATAACTGATACAAAGAATTATCTAGAAACTGGTCATATGAGTTATCCTAAACATTGTAGAGTTATCAAGGTGCATTGTGTTGACGGGTTGCCAACTTCTGTTCACTTTATTTATTGTATAAAGAAATGAAATGGCTCTACATGTTATTGTTAAGGAAATCGGTATTATTTTACACCTAGCACACTTTCGTATAATTCAAAGAATTGTAAACGTACATGAATTTATATTCATTATGTATACGGTAGTAACGTCTGGTGTAGTTTAGTTTTACCTTGTTACTAACACACGCATTTGAAAGAAAGCCAGTGCAAATGAACATAGTATAAAATGAACCCAAAAAAGAACACGGCCAGGTATGAGGGAAACAGCAACGTACTTGTTCCATCATTCGATTTACACCCAAATTCTCGATTCATTTCAAGTACCTTATAACAGGATTTGGCTAACCTCACTATTTTTTGTGGCATGATTTATGTTATATTTACATTCGTAATAGATTTTAGACTTGAACTGGAATTTACCTTTATGATATTATTACGATAAGTTATTTTGTACTTAGTAAAATCAAGATAAACAATTCTGTTATATTGATGCACTAAGCTATTTAAGCTTGTAAAGATTTATTATTTTCGAGACATTTAGGGCCAGAACAAATTGGAGTATATACTTACCGAAATATTCCCCAGTTATAGGTACTAATTTTGGGGTACTATTTCTTTTTACCTTTTGACTACTTTGCAAGAAGCAATGCAATGCAACATATGTGTCAAAACAATGGTCTAAAGTACATTTGCACAATTATATTTTCATATTGTAAAGGAATATTTGTCATACGATCTTGAAAATAATCTGTTTAATTTCCAAATTTGCTTAGCTGCGTGAAACAACAAAACCAAAACATTTCGATATATATGTTACCATTGTAGTACTTGGCATACCTTATTCATAATGAACATAAATTATGTAATAAGTGATCCGAAGTGTTGAAGATGTTCTAACATCGCTGTTCAACATCTATTAACATATTCTTTCTTTATCAGTAACAAGTCCTTGGCGGAACTTTGTCTCAAAACAGGCTGTCAACCTAGTTAAGATTAATTACCAGAGAAGACACTTTAATATGAAGTCCACTTTCCCGTGATCTGATTTATGAGGTTGTAGAACTTGAAGCCAAAATATGAATAGAAATGTCATAA
Organism: Mya arenaria; assembly: GCF_026914265.1. NCBI lineage: Eukaryota > Metazoa > Mollusca > Bivalvia > Myida > Myidae > Mya > Mya arenaria. Next base: position 48,994,454 of record NC_069133.1, on the reverse strand, counting down.
ATACAAAAAAGAGATCGATATGATTTGAGCTTAGCAATAATACAATTCAAAGCAGGCACCATTATGGGAAAATAGTACCTTTTTTTGCCAACACTGACGGGAAATCAATTAGATTTATAGTTGTTGTGTTTTATTCACAGCAATATCTTCAATAATAAAATCGATCTTAAAATATCTATCTGAAAACGAAATGCTATTTATATTAAAGATGGGCATCTTTAAGTGGTGCAATTACCATGCAAGTAAGTTAAGGCAAATTTCTCCTTGAAATATTCGTCTATCATGTAAGATCATAATATTAGGAAATTACTAGGACTTTGCGTGCCTAAGTTTTGGATGAACTATAACCGTTCGAGGATCTTTTACTTTTTACCTTCATGCAAATTTGATATTATTATATTGTTCACATGTTAACAGTGCATAGTGGGTTTGTATTTTTCAAGCAACTATATGTTTTCTTTGGTTAAGCTATTTTATGGCAACTTGTATTCGTCCAATTGCTTGCACAAATAGAGCCCTAATACTGTAATGGATCAATAAGACTGCTTTAAGAAGTCAAGGTTCCTGCAATGTATAGTATTGTCAAAATGAGAATTTGCGTTGAAGGACAAAGATGATATTATAAATTTGCTGTTTCTCCTTTCAAATATGATTGTTGCTGATTTATTTTGATCAGATATTTGTGAGCCTTTTCCATTATAGTACAGCAGCAAACATTAAAGTTATTACTATGTTTTGTATGTATTACAGTGGTTTTGAGGTAATGCAGTCTCTCGCACGCAATGTCTTGCAAAAATATCTCTTCATGTCATGTAATGCTTTGGTAAAGGATTCATTACTGAATACGGTCCTTCAATTCCCTTCCGTGCAATAAAGCTGAAATTTAGTAAAATGAAAACCATTCGCCGCCGAATACTTATAACCTGAAGGTAATAAAACGAAATGTTAAGTAATGAAACCAATTCCATGGACACGGACATCCTGAATAATATTTTATTGTAGATTCCCTTTTACTTGGCGAGAGCTTGTTTCCGCTATTTTCTACGAATTAACTGCGTCGCATGTTCAATATCTTAAGACATGATATATTGTCACCTTAGTGCAAGAACTCAATATCTGCTTCTATATCTATATGCAGTTATTGAGTAGTTTCACTAAGATGACGAATTATGAGCTATCTACACATTCAGTTACGAGAGGCTGATGGAACATCTGTTTAACGCGGTCACAAATTCAATTTTTGATGCCAAAATGTTTTTTATCTGTATAATTTTAGTATGCTAGGTTATTTATAACAGTTAGTGCCAGTGGTAATGTGAGTACATAAAGTCTTAGGCTACGTGCATTTCGTAGTCACTAGGTGTTATTGTTTTTGTTTTAGCTTTGACTTATTCTTAATTATATAAGTTCAGTTTCTACATGTATGTGCGGTTAGTAGTGACTAGGTATGTTGTTTGTATCTGTTTTTCCATCTAGTATTGGTCATGAATAACTTCTCCTGCTGAGCCGTACTGATAATTATCATTATACTTCAATAGAAACAAAGGTAATACTGATACAACACTGGTGTAAACTACATTTGATGTCGTAATAAGCATCCACTTGTCATAACTAATTTGGAACGAGCGCTGTAAAACTGCATTGAAAATGACAGATCAAAGGTAACAACTCTTATCAATTAACAAAGGTATATTATCGTAAACACGAATATGCAAATCTACTTCCTTGATCAAAACATTGTTTAGATGTATACACATAAAAGCTGTTCAATAAATACTTCCTGTTTCTGATGGCTTCACTGTAGTATTCCATTAGATTGCTCTATGTGTTTAACTGTTTAGTATTTCCTACGACTGCGGTGTGTGGGCAACTGATATCTATATTCATTGCGAAGTGTCTTTGTCTTTAACTGTTAAGTAATACATACGATTGCTTTTGTTTACTGTGGATTTTGTGCCCAACATGCACACTCTTATTTCTTAAGACTATTGTAGCGTAATACTACTGAGAACTTTCTATAAGTGTCCACTTATACTTGTTAGAACACTTCAAATTATTAACCAACAATTGTTCAAATGTTCATTCTTTATTTTAAAACGTTCTTTTTAGATATAATTATACAGTTCGAAATACAGTGTAACATTCAAAGCTCATCCCAAAACCTCCTCCAGTCCAAAAAGGACCCCAGCCCTCTCCCCTACACATAGAAAATGATCCAACTTAAATACTATGAATATGAGGCAAATGTGATAGCTTAACAACCCAAAGCGCATTTGTACCAAGTCGGCTGTTAACCATTTCCGCATTCATTGACAATCAAATATGCCCTACAATAATTACTTAACATTCAATATGAAGACAAATATCCATTTAATTAAAAGCAAATTATATCTTAAAAATAACGTGAATAATAATCATTATATTACACTATATGGGTTCGGTGCTTATAGTTCCTTGTTACTCATTTTATTAAACTTTGATTTAAAGAACGCATGTTATACTGTTGTAAACTGTTATACAATCGCTTCTGTTTATAACCAACAACAATGTTCCACAGAATTTGCATACATTTAAAACTATCCTCCGTTACTATTTTCCGCGACATGCATTCCTGTTGAACTATGATTTACAAAGGCCTAGAATACCATTGATTTCGTGTTCACGAAGGCAAGTCTGCAATCTGTAATCCCTACATAATTAACAAAATCCAGTAGTCATTAGCACAGTAAGATCTAACGACGACTTAATCCGAACTAAGTGAAGTTTTATTGTTTAAATTCATTTAAACTCATGGTTTAAGCAAATGAAACTAGTCGTGTATTTTTTTAAATATGTACTTAGTCATCTGACAGTTATGTTAAAAACTCGGAAATAGTTTACAATGATGGATTGATTCCAGATGATTATAGTTACTACATTTCACTTTAAATTATCATCGTTCAATTAGTTACCTTTATGTTAAACTGTTTTGACTTAAAAACGACTTCCTGTTTCCTTACCCATTGAGTCTTCCTTGTTTTAGTTACAATTATCATTTACTAAGACAGCTGACTTTCTACTAGAAGTTCATCCGGTATGGAAGAAAAACCTGCAGATTGCAGAGCTGTTTTCGCAATCAAAAATCCTACCCACATGGGCGAAACCTAACCAGAAACAAAGCACAAGTGGTGTTACCCATTTTCCAACTTACATAAACAATGCTGCGGTATCTTTAATGTGATCTGTAAGCGCTGGTGCAACCACTGCATGGTTGGGAAAATGTTAGGTTATATCAGCGTGTTAACAATCAGTATAATGGACGGCGAAATGTTTGTTTGCAATTACATGAATACCAAAATGCAAACCTGTGTAAAGAACAGAAAAGAAGTGTTATTTATAACTTAAACATGTATCAGCTAATTTCTATTTGTTCATACCATAATAATACATCTTTATAACAGAACAGAATATTTGTTGGAAAACAGATATAGAGTTTTGGGGTAATAAATGGACGCAGTTATATGTACATATCACCAACTCAAGTTTATAATTATGTAAAACACGCTTTTAGCCGAAAGTGCAACAAATGGATGTTGGAGGGTTCATGGGTGATATGTCAACCTGTAAAAACATAATGGATAGTATGATAGTGTTTATATCAACGATAACATGACCAATGGGCGGTGCCACGAAGACATGCTTTTATTGTTTTATTTATTATATTATTGTATACACGGACGTTCATAGTTTCTTCTTTGAACAAAACCAAGCTTAGTTATATGAAAAGTGTGTTCAATTTTATTGTTTCCTAATAGCTTTACACTGAATTTTCATACGATTTTTATTTCTGTGGATTGTAAAAATATACACAATCGAATTTATCAAGATTTGTTCAATGCTCACAATTACATCTAACTCATTCTATATCATGTTTTACTGGCATAATATATAATATATTTCAAGGCATTTTGCTATAGCTTTCGAAGAATATTGAATTCAATCAATTCAAATTATATCAACCATAAGGTAAAGATTGAAACATCAGGGAATTGGGAGCAATAACATTAAAAATTCATCTCAGTTCTGGTTGCTGTTTGCAAGTAATAAAGACTACCATTCTCTACTTTAAGTCATATAACATTGATTGACAATTGTTGCGGGTGAAATTAATGCTTTAAAAAGTAGTTTTATTTATTCCATGTAGCTTTATTTGCTACAGGGAATAGCATTTTACATTCATTTGATAGCAATTCGGTAACCGAATTCTAGTCTATTGTATTCGGTGAAGACAAAATCATACAAAACATACGCTTTGTGCTGAATTTATCAGGATAGCAAATTCTTAGCACGCAAGATTGATTGATTTTATTTATCTCCAACTATGCTTTCGGCATAAAAACCGACAGTCTGTTAAACAAAGAACGCCCCTCTAGAACGCATTCCCAAATGTTGTCTATCAAATTTGTTTTATTAATTGAGAGCTTCTAACACTTTAAGTAAACAGTCGGTAAAACGGGATCTAATTGATTTACCGTCTTGGAATCTTTTAGTCCAAACAGAAATGTAGAGGCATCAAATGAGTTGGGAAATGAAATTCATCAGAGCTATTCGGTAAACTGCAAATGTGTTTATTTCTTTACAGTGATTGTCTAAGGAAGCAATAAATATATTTGGATAAAGTCTTTTTCTACGTTTTCTGGGTAATTTTATTCCGTATGAAAGGCTGAACGATCTCGCGCCTACCATTAAATCATATCTTTCCCCTTCATTTACGTTCATAACCATCTAACTGAGGAAATGTCCATTCCTGAACGTTCATGAATATTTATGCCAGCTGCAGATAGTGTCTGTTATCTATGTAATAAATGGCTGCAGATCCGGTTGCCATCCACTTGTCATGCTTAAATCCATGTTTATAGTTCAAAAACTACTTTCATACATGATGCAGGCACATCCTAGTCTCAAAGCTTTCAGAAATTCCAATCAAAATAGATAAGATGTTAATTTCATTGTAAAACATATAACCAAAGCCAATTTCCGTGAATTGTCCGTGGATGAACAAAAATATCTGAAGTTTATTGCTTTTGTTCCCGTTTTTGTTTTGGTCGATTATTTCTCGAGTTTGTTCTAGTGTAATGCATTATACCACTGCACTTTACTGTATAAAACTTGGAATAACAGTCCACATGTTATCTCTAGGCTGGTATGCACATTTAAATTATTTCATTGGTTAAAATTAATAATTCTTTAGCCAACTTTAACCAAAACAAAGACAAACATTTTTACACAACTTGACACTGCAGTGTATTGTATTGAACTGGTTAATTCTTTAATTTGGTCAAATTAGGCCGATTGGCCAATATTTATCCAAATACTACTATAAGCCAAATTATTTTAATGTGGAAAGATGTTTGTTACGTGTTGTTAACTTTCTCCTATTTTATTCAAGTGGTATAGTTCTTCTGTATTCTTCAAATTTGTATATTCTATTATTTTGTTAACCTTTACCGCACACTATTACACCGCGTTCTATTTGTCGACAAGTTCTTTGAAATATTCATTTCTAAGCACGGATAAGTAAAGTTTTGCCTCTTTTTTAGATTACAGAAAGCGCTCAGTATGTGGTGATTAATTATTATCAAACGTATTTGGCCCAGTCGTCAATGGAATCTATTTGCTTACAAACATAGTTCTTGATTTATTACATTCCAACCTACCATTTTCTTATCTTCTGGAACTTTCTTTTTCTTGGATAATAATGACAAAAATACTTTCGGAATAGTTGAAACAGTACTTTTCGCGAGACAAAGAAATTCCGATAACTGCAGTTACAATTTAAAATCGTTCTTGTTGGCTTGTCTCCCTTACTCTTTGAAGTTTTCTGCTCTTTCCTTCATTTCATATTAGTAGAGACGTGCATGATTATTTCCTAGTTCGATGATAAATGTGATACTTGAAAAGTTCAGAATACAAACATTCGGTAAATCACATTGGTATCTTAAATTAATAAGTGTGATCAACGAATGCATTTTTTTATGGTTAAATGCTGATAAAACATACGTTCAAACGCTTAACAGGAAAATTAAATGGTTTTACCGAGTAAGAATTTAAACATTTATTTTAAGTAGAAATAGAATATATTACATTACATCGATTTACTCGTAATAAAACTAACAAAAATGAGTTTGTAAAGGTGTAAATTTGCAAAATTTATCAACTATTGAAAAGGAAAAAAATCCCAGATAATTATGTGTCTAAGGTTTATATAAAAAGATTGTTGGAGCTGACTTAAAAAGTAAGGTGAAAATACATTAAAGATATCATTCATTAAAAATATACAAAACATGCAGATAAAAGCACGTAGTGGTAGGCGTAGCAATTGTGTCCATATTGCGCATTTTCCTGTGCTGGCAATAAAACACAGGAAATGGCATTGTACGTCTATGTCGTGTAATTTATCAGCGCTGTTTTACGAGACAGATATTGGTTAATTATAATTGTACACTCTTGAAAAATAAACTCTGTCTACACTTTTCCAATATTTTATGGTATCAGATTCAAAACAGCTGGGTATCCTTACTGCGACTTTAAAGACATTTAAGACATATGGCTGAATCTAGCCATAACTTACCTACTTAACGATTTTCTGTTAACATTTTGTTGACGTGAGGCTGGGAAGCTAACATTTCAGTCATTATATGGTTTGCGTTACCGTGAATTTAAATCAAATTGTCACGGAAAACACAAACCCATCGTGAAAGCTCTATTTGACTGACATTCAAATTGCTTTGCTAATGGAACACGCTATAAATAAGGGATGCCGCCAGGAAAGTTCTTGATTAAGGTAAATATTACTGACAGGCTATGCCTTCAATATGATGAGAGACGGTTCAAACAACGTGAAAAGAGAGCCATCTTGTTTCAGGTTTCAGATTCCCAATCGAGACGTTTTCCAACGGGTCGATCAGTCTGTAAATATTTGACTGAATTATGACTTTATTGAACAAGAGAACAGCTGCCACAACAGCGTTCCAACCGACCGGTCGGTCTAGAAGAACATGTACAGGTTGGACTGAGTTATAAATCGACGACACCAGGACAGCGTTCCGACGTGTCGGGAAATATTGTACACAATAAACTGAATAATAAATTTACAAAAAAAAGGCGAACAGCTGCTTCAACAGCGCTTGGAATACACAGGAAAACAGCTGTTGGTTGGTCGGGGGATATTTTACACGTGGGACAGAATTATATTTAAACTAAACAATGTTTAAACTGTTTCAACAGCATTCCAACGGGTCGGTCGATCGGGAAAACTTTAACATGTTGGAATAAATTATAACTTGGCTTAACAAGAAAACGGCTGTTCAATAGCATTTAAAAATATTGATAGGTTTCCTTCAGCAGTCATAAACAATGAGTCGGTGTGCATTTTAGTTAGTCTGTCATGCCTCTGATCAAACCCTTACCAAATTACTCACTGTATATGACGAGGCCATGACGTTTTGCTTTTTTTTGACTCCATATATAAAAAAAAGAATTGTGGAAATATCCGTTAACCATCAATATAAATAAACAATACAAATGCGCCTGCATATTTATGCACTGTCCCATTTAGATCTTTTATTTGAATTTTACGCCTTCAATGTATTCAATTTCTTGTACAATTACCAACAAGGACCTTGTAATGGTTAGTTCATTTTATGTAATGATCGAAAAAGCCATCAAGAAGAGTGTGATAGTGGCAAGAATGGTACACATGACATAAGAAGTATCATTTAAAACTGTTACCGACGGTCCAATGTCTGCCTATATAATAGTTGGTTCACTGATACATGATTTCGGCATCTTGTCAAATGTCTTTAGACTATTTTCTAAGCTAATACGAGTATATTAGGGTATGCAATTATCTGATCATATTTAGCTTACCAAATGATTTATGATGGTGCTTAACATAGGTCGTTCTTCATTATATTCTTTTATTTATGTGTGGGTCGATGCTAATCTAATTTTGGAGTTAAGAAAAACAGGCCTGATAATAACTGAAACTGATCATAGTATGTAGTTGAATATGTCCTGTACGAACAAATAAACATGTTCACACGCAGTAAAGTCAACTTGTCGATAATATTACAACAGTCACTGTTATGAAAGGTAAAATCCTGTAAAAATCATTGTTGAAACATAAGTATGCCATTCGCATATCGATAAGTTCCTTTGTAACATCATTTGATTGCTGTGAACCTTACAGTGTAGCAATTTGCCACTAGATACAAGACGTTTGTGAAGGTATCCGATACACAAATGTTTGAATGTAAGATGACCGTTTATAACCTCGGTTTTATTTGAAACGGTTTTATTCACAGAAAGAGGAAATGCAAAAGTTAGACGGCAAACAATAAAACGAACCCACATTTCAATCTTGATTTCTTATTCAGAATAGGTATAATGTAAACAAAGGAGCAAAAATCAATCTAAAATAACTGTATGTAATATACTTATTTTAAAGCTTCACTCACACAGATTGCCCGTTTTGACAATTCTTCATGTTTTGTCTTAGAATGAGCAAGATTTTCCGTAAATATCTGAAATCAGGTGATATTAGACTGGTGATAAAATATCCGATCGCAGTTTTTTAGTATTTACGCTCGGAATTTGATGTTTTATGGCTAAAAACGTTACTTACGCTTTAATAAAAATGAACTTTTTGGCAGTTTTCCAAATAATTGAGATCTGTTTTTTTGTAGGTATTCTTATATTACTGTATTGAAGTAAGTGATACCAAAATCAGAGGTTCTGTTACAAAAACCTAAAAATAAATGTCAAATTGAGAGATCTGTGAGAGAGCAGCTTTCATGTTTATAAATAACATATTAATTTAGTAATACCTTGTCAAATAATACCATGATTATATGGAGTCACCGAGGATAAACTCGAACACTATGGGTAATGGAGTTGTCAGACAACTAGCTTATTTCATGGAAGCATTTCTTAAAGGGGTGATATTCAATCATTGATTCAGTAATGTATTTGATGAAATCAGGTATGTCTCACATTTTAGTTCGCTTTAACGCGATTTGCCGGTAATAGCATGTTAGTTTTAAATCCCTTGTTTATTCGTATTTCAACAGAGGCTGATATAATTGGATATTCAACAATCGATACGAAAGCTGCATCACGCTGGAGCTGGGCGTAATCAGTCATCGTTAAAAGTTTTATTAGTTTCCCTACAAACTGTCTCTATGATTGATTTGACTTGGAATAATGGATTCCTGTGGATATTCAGCTGTGACTTTGATCATAATGATTAATTTGTTTCATTTCACACGATATTGCATTAGAATAAAAACATTCAATCTCCATGTTACATGTTAGCATGATGGTTTAAGAAAATGTACACACCGTGAAAGTTATATTCGACTCAAGTTGAATTAGAGATATTTCGATTACATGCATTATGCCACACTCAGAGTGGACGTTCCATGTGACATGCTTTACTGTTGTCCTTCTCGCAAACCGATTCTTCTGTTTCGCTACGTCTTCAGTATTTTAGTAAATATTATTTTTAATACTTTGAGATAGCATATTGAACAACAAATGAATAAACGTCAACTGTGAAACCCGTCTGGATCTGAAGAGCCTGTATTAGTCGGTGTGCGCCGAACACTGATGAATCAATGTCGCTGTCTGTGTCCGGTATAAAAATACAAGCAGATTGGGCAGACAGCCGATTGATATGGACGTTATGCGGGTTTTTATTAGGCAATTAGTAGGGGGGAATATACGCCATGGGTAACAGACAAAATAGATTTGTATTTAGAGTGTCTATATGCCTTTATTCTGTCAGTTTTGAATGACTAGTTTTAACGATTACAAAACTATCAAGTGAAAAAGAAGGAATTTAAATACTTCTCCGTTTAAATTCTGCAACCTTTGATGGTCTCATATTGACCGTTCATTTAATTTAAAAACAGATGCACTGTTCATAAGGCATTTTAAAGTGTTTCGACACTATTGCTACTTAGATTTCTGAATTAAATCGTAGTAAAATTAAAGAAATGTAGAAGTGTTTACATTTTAAAGAATTTCTTGTTATCAACAAAGTTTAAGTTGCAGAAAGTATTACATTTCCATATCATATGAGCAATGAAATACGTGAATTAGGTAATGACTTAAGATGAGTAATTAATACAAACCCACATTTTTATGGAAGTATTCAAATGTCTAACACATCGCGGTAATATGTTATTCACATCACTCTACTGTTCGCGTCTAAAAAAACAAACTAATAACATATGTATCAGCTTTCCATTTATTTCCAGAAAGTCCTACTGTACTTTAGCAACATTTCATTAGAATGTCTTATTTCCATATCAGTGATTTTATCGGTTGCACGAAAACTCAAGTTAAATTACAATGTCTAACAGATTTGCATTGAAGACGTATATTATTTGTTGTTCACAATAGCTGCACTAGAATCGTTTTTATGCAATTTTCTTAATTTTAATGCAAAATCTTATTAGTTAATGAATCTGCATCAACATTTCATGAACCAATTGTCAACTAGCACTTTTGTATCGGCGATCAGACAGTAAATAGATCGATAACTAGGCGCCAAAGAATGATACATCCATTAATTGTGTTTGTCCTTTTGCTACAAGCCGTTGGACAGAGCGCTGATTGGTACGGATATGATGCGTTATTTATGTGGCAAGAAGTAAATGGTGATATACGTTCTGTCTAAAAGGCAAACAATCTTGGCGAAAATAGTCATTATAGGCTTTTCCCATTCATCTTTTGTCAGAATATATAAACCATCAATAAAGATCATCTATTTAGATCACAGAGATATTTTTGTGCATAATCAGTCAAACTTTTCCTTGATTTTAGGACGTTGAGCAATGTCCTATTGTACTTTGACAGCCGTTCATTTTATGATCATTTGTAGTGTTTTTGTTCAACCGACCGACTGATTTACAATAAAATATATTCAAATGTCTAGCGAATTGCGAATGTAGACTTATATGTACCTGTTCACAAAACCTGCACTTTAACTTTCCCAATTTAAATGCAAAATAATTCTTATTAGATTTGTTCTAGGTTTCCATCAGCCTTGTCGCAATTATCAGTCGTAAAGCATTTGTATAAGCTTTTCACAAATTAAGAAACAATTTCGCTACCGTCCTCAGACAATAAATTACTTCATGTCTAGACGCCAAACAGTGATTAACTCATTTATATGGAATTATATTAACATGTCTAGAGGACATTGCTTTTTTAAACTAATAGTTGGTTGTTGTTCACAACAGCCTCATATCAAGCACGTGTTATTGCTCTCTCGCAATGAGGAAGTTAGTCTTTCAACATTTGAAACAGCTTCAAAGCAACCAATAAGTGAATTTGCATATAGAATCGTTGAAGGCGTTGTTTTTATTTATTGTATGCCAGTTAGTATGAAACATTTAATTTATGTAGCAAGAGGTAAATAGTGATATACATTATGTCCAAAAGGCAAACTTTCTTGGCGAATTTGTTTGTTAGAATAAAGTAGGTTGAAAAATATCTATTGTTCTTTTGCAGCATTTCATTTCATAGTCGTTTCAACCGATCAACTGAATTATATGAAATTATGTTAAGTTGTCTTGCAAATCACTATTGTACTTAAAATGTTTTCTTATTGCTGTATTCGCAATTTAATTACAAAATCGGTGAACTAACAATTGTATCAGCTTTCCATCAATTAACTAGCACTTCCGCCACGGTTCTCAGACCGTCAATTAATCAATGTCTGGATACATCAATTACAATGTCTGTGTCCACTGTCTCGTAACTACAAGCCGATGGACAGAGTGCTGATTTGCATGGAAGTTATGCGTTATTTATATGACAAGTAGTTTGTGTAGATACACGTTTTGTCTAACAGACAAAAAGGCTTGGTGTCTAGATTTCTGTTTTTGTGTTGACTTCTCACTCTGTATTATTCACACCTCAACTTCCATTCCGTCAATGAACGGTCTTTTGGCGTTTGCGAATATTTTCCGATGAACGCTACATTATCGGATCTGCTTGTATCGCGAATCATCGCGTATTAATAAATACATGTATTTATAAGTATATTTCATCTTGATGTTGTTTGTTTTGTGTCATCATGCCACGAACAACTTTAATCAAAATGTTGAAAAGTGTTTATTTATGAATTGCGTGATTGATGGCATTATATAGGATATGCACGCTGTTGGGCTTATAATATTATGCGTTCAATCCTACGGATTCCACACGGTTAGAGGTCTAAAAAATTGAACACAATTAAAATATGTAAATTTTATATATCTTCGTGCAAAAATATATAACTTATGTTTATTTGTTTTAGGACAGTAGTTTACAAATACTGGAAATAAATAATGATCTATTAGTGTAAATATAACTAATGCAACTGTGTGATTGCTGTCATTCAAGGGGATATGAACGCAGTTCGCCTGGTTAAAGTACGAGTGTTCCCAACACACTTAACCCGGCGTAACAGGTTTAACGAATGTTCCACCGTACCTTGACAACATGTCTTAACGGATCTTATCTTTTAAACTCAAACAAAGGACCAATTAATATGTGACTTGTTGTTTTAAACACTCCTGCTGTCAAGGTAATATTATCAACAGCAACGCTGTTGTTTTCTTTAGACGCCTTTAGACACTATGCACTTTTCGTAAAGTTCAACTGGGACATTCCCATCAAGCATAATAGCAATTCTGCCTTGGTCATCTAAAATTGAATAGATCGATGTCTAGGCGCCGAATCCTGATGCATCTATTTGTTACTTGTGTCATGTTACTACAAGCCGTTGGACAGAGCGCTGATTACAATGAAACTGATGATGTTATTGCTGCGAATGGAAAATTGGAAATTGTCTACCACTCATATCAACAAGAAAAAATATATTGTTCTTAGTTTTTTTTTTACTTCATTTCTGTTTTTTTTTGTTATTTAACTACAACTGTTATGTTGAGTTCTAGACAGGTTCTGGAAATATAAATCCATCATATTTTTTCCGTTGTGTTATGCAAAAAAACAATAAAGAGTAAACGTATTTGGAAAATATCATTAAATATAGCTCGCGATCTTATTTACCAACGTTATGGCTTGTAGTGATTTAAGTTCTTTTCTGACGTCAACTACTGTTAGTCAAAAGTATGCATTTACTAGTGCTCTATTATAATGACATTATTTAGTTTTCATAAACAAATATAATAAAATAATCAAGAAGTGCAGTGTTGTTGCTGGAAATGTAAGAGTACTGCCATTTTACACTAGATGCCTGTCCGATGTGCAAGAGAATATATATCTCAAGTAATATGGTTTCAGTTTGTTTTCATTTTTAGTTCAAAGAGCAAAAGAGATATTGTTCAAAATACGTAGGCAGTAAAATTCTTTTGGAAACAAGTTTTTTTATTGGGTCCTTGCTGCTTATTAATGAATACAATTTAATTTATAAGCAGAGTCAATATGTATATTGTCAATAGCATTAGGCTGTATGGATTTAAATTCCGCTTTTTAACCTTATGTTTATTCAGATTGCTAATGTCAACTTATTTGTTTTATTAAATTTCCTGTATCAAACTTAGTTTCAGGAAACATTTTTTTCTGTCAATAGCTTTAAATGAAAACGCCTACAGGATACGATAGATTATTTAATGACATGCCAAATACCAACATATTAAAACTGCCATTGATATTGTTAAAAGAATTAACGGAAAACCACAGCAAGCACTTCAAATGGTTTTGTAAATAGAGCTTCAAGATAATAAGAAAGCCAATACAGAACAATACGTCTCAAACGATGCCATGCGTATTGAACAATTTAGATGATGTCGCTCAGTGCAGTAATTTGTATAGTTAGTTGAAATCATATAACATACGGAAGAATTAAACCCAATGAGCCATTAATGACCACACTGAATTTGACATATTAACAAATATATCGTGGTAATTTGGTTCCCCACCTCCGTGATAACTTGGTTCCCCACCTCCGTGATAACTTGGGAATTATAACTTGGTTCCCCACCTCCGTGATAACTTGGTTCCCAACCTCCGTGATAACTTTGTTCCCCACCTCCGTGATAACTTGGTTCCCCACCTCCGTGATAACTTGGTTCCCAACCTCCGTAATAACTTGGTTCCCCACCTCCATGATAACTTGGTTCCCAACCTCCGTGATAACATGGTTCCCCACCTCCGTGATAATTTGGTTCCCAACCTCCGTGATAACTTGGTTCCCCACCTCCGTGATAATTTGGTTCCCAACCTCCGTGATAATTTGGTTCCCCACCTCCGTGATAATTTGGTTCCCCACCTCCGCGATAATTTGGTTCCCAACCTCCGTGATAATTTGGTTCCCCACCTCCGTGATAATTTGGTTACCAACCTCCGTGATAACTTGGTTCCCCACCTCCGTGATAATTTGGTTCCCAACCTCCGTGATAACTTGGTTCCCCACCACGTGATAATTTGGTTCCCCACCTCCGTGATAACATGGTTCCCCACATGAGATCACTTTATAATCTGAGACAGAACATGCGATGTTTAATCCCGATATATACAAAGGCTCGCTCGCTGCGCTGGTTTTGTCCGCTCCTCTCTTCTTTATCATTCAGAGTAAACATCAATTGCTCTATCTTTTACATAAACAATACAAACGTGTATCCTAGATAAGTCGTTTTCTAGCAATACAACACACACCTGTTTTAACGGTTTCGGAGTGGGATCAGAGTTTTATCGCCTCGGAAGCTTTTCATGCTCAATATTTGATTCTATCAAATAAAACGTAGGTTGAGGGAATGTATCAAGGTAAGTTATTTGAGAGTCTGAGTATCGAATAATGTCACACTTTTAATGTATGCGAAACCGCGTATATATCACCCTTTGTATAAACGGTTACTCCGTAAAATACCATGTATTCCGCGTAACAGAAATAAGGGGTTCAGCCCGAACGCTTAACTAGCCTAAAGTATATCAAGCGTATTCATGTACGTGCCTACATGACTCTTTTAGAAAACTTATAGACATTAATAGTCATCTTGATTATCAAGAAAGGTGGAGAACAAAAACGAAGCAAATTAAATAAAAATTCAAATGTTATATAAATGTCATAATGCAAAATCATCCTGATGTTATCGATAACTTTAAACTTCCAGTTTACATCATAGAGGTAATAAAATCACACAGCAATCTTTTTTCCATATCGCCATTTCTGTGAAGCTATGGCAAAAGCAGATAAATTTACCAGTGACACAAATAATCGATTCTTAGACCGAACCTGTGACAGTCGCGACTCGCAAGCAAAGCTCTAAACACTTCATCCATGGGCAATAATGCTATTTCAGAAGGACATTTAGTCATCGATCGGAGGATTCACACTGAACCGGTTGAATAACTAAGAGTTTATCTTTGTCTTGAATCTTTACAAAAGCATGCTAATTAGGATTTTACTTTGCTATTTGAACAAGATTTGTGATTAACTTTTAAAGGACTTAAGTGATTTTTCAGAAGGTTTGTCTGGGAGTGTATATTTCGTGCGTGTTCTAAAGACTTGTAGTGTGTGTGTGTGTGTGTGTGTCATTCTGTCATTCAAGCTATGGAAACGACACGTTTATCAAAGGATGTGATTTCAATTTTGAGTGATCAATTAACCGCACCAGTCGGTGCTTGACAGACAATGGGTGCTATTTATGACAAAGTGCAAGTTAACGGTGAGTACCACTGCATTATTGCCATACTGCGCGTTGTGTGAAAACAAGGCTCGTTGCTTATTACAAAAAACAGCTTTATTGTTTTTTTCAGTTCTTGCATGTTTTATGTCGTTGTCGGAGTAGGCCTTATGAAATTGATACTTTGTTTGTATCCTAGGTCTCTCAGTTTTTCTGACGCCGAGGGTCGTTTCACGAATACCCTGTTTATTTTATGTTCAAATTAGTTAGCACTGCAACTGATGCTTGTTAAGTTGTACTTACAACAGGTATATTTTGATTATAACAGTAGACTAACAGGAGTATAGTATATAGAAAATATAAATCTAGACACACAGAATGATTTAGTGTATACAGCATATACCTATACATTTAAAGGATTATTTCTTATACATAAATCATAATTGTAATGTTACATATTTATAGTTTACTGTATGTATAGAACAAATTTTAGGATTCACATTATCCTTAATTTATAGAAAATATAGACCTATAGGCGTATACAGTACATTGAAGATAAACTTATATAAGATGGTCCAATACAATATAAAAAAGTTCATACTACTACCGGACTTATAGTAAATACTAGAAAAACATATACCTTTTGACACCCACGATTCTATAATATATAGAAATATACCTATATACTTGCCATATACAATCAACTAGACAATGAATTGTATGGTTGCGTTTATTGAAAGCATGTGTTTTTAATTCATTTCAATATTTTATTGCATTTCAGACATGTTTATATAAAATACATAATACAATTACATGTGCATAATAAAGTGCAATCATGTGTTTGAAAACCCAGCAGTTGAAGTGCGGGCTCACACCACTATATCAAATTGCAAAGAATAATTGAATCAATATATTGAACAATCTTGTTTCCTCTTGTAAATCATTCAACTGATATGGTTTCATAAAACTAGGAAGATTTAATTGCCTTTCATTATTCAGGCATTTTCAATATCATTGCGAAATTTTAAACACATTTGTAATATTTATATTCCAACTGTAATAATGTATTTTTGATGTTAATTCAATAACATGCAGATTTATTTGTTATGTTTATTAGAATACAACTTGATTTAGTTTTTTTTATATTTGATCATGAAATTAAATGAGAAAAACAATAATGCATAGAAATACAAGTAAGGAATTTGCAGCTATCACTTCCAGCCTTTATTGTGGCCCTTTAAGCGATTGACGTTATGTTTATAGAACGACAAATGTAAGACATAATTTCCCGATTATATGTTAGTTTTCCTAAAAACTACACTCTCAGAAAATGAACGTTTTGACAACTTTTTTCGAACGAGGCAATTTATGCGAAAATGCATAAAAACTAGTGGTATAAGTCTGCTGACAAAAACAAAAAACAGATCGCAGATTTCATATTTAAGTTCAAAAAACGATGTTTTATGTATTTTTCTTAAGCCGTTAGTAACGCTTTTAGCCATTTACCATTAATTTTCGAACAGAAAATGAAAATCAGCGATCTGATCTTTTGTCAGCATTCTTATATCACTGGCTTGCAGATATTTACGCAAAAATTGGCTTATTCCAACACAAAATGTAAAAAACCTGTCAAAACGGTAAATCTCTAAGAGTGCAAGTCTAAAGTATAAAAGGTCTGAACAGTTCAGTTTGGAAACCCCATATTGACGGATCTTCAACAGTCTTTGTATGCACATTGCTGATAGTCCGTTTATGAATCCGAATGGTTCTGGGGTCAATAGATAGAAAGTCAAGGTCATGGGGAAATTTAACAAGACATTTTAAGTGCGCACCGACAGGCGACACGCTGATTTCTAGTGTTATTAAGATGCCAATTTAAACCTAGATGTTGAAACAAGAGCTTTCTTTTCCCCTGAAGATTACTTTCGGTTCTTAAATTTGCACTTTTACTCCATTACATCTTTAATAATTCAAAGACTTGACGACTTGAAGAACATTGTATTGTGATGAAATTACAAATCTAATCGCCCTTAGTGACATTCTCTTTAAAGGAGAGATATTTTTGTTAAGTTTAATTGACATTTTGAATGTCGTTATCAGACCATTGTTGCGTAATATCCTGGTATTTCTGGCTACAAACTAAAAAATACGTTAAATAGCGTAAGGTCTGTGCGCACGCTACCCTTCTGAACATGGCGTATGCATTACAAGACTGGCATTTAGACAAGCAGAATACTTTAAACAGTTGGCCAGCAAATAGGAAGCAAACATATATTTTGTAAAGCCTTTAATAAAGGTATTATATATTCATAGGACTCATGTTCTGAATATGCAAAGTACACAATTAATGAACATCTATTGACATCCTATCTTATCACCATATAAGGGTTGGTTTATTTGTAACAAAACATATCAATTCCCACAACGTGCTGGAAAAGCAAATTATTGAATCAATGCGTATCACACACGACACAAATGAATAATTTGCAGATCTCTTCACTGACAACGTTTGTTATTAAACATTCACGTAGGCACCATTATGTATTACATGCACTCCGTTATTGATGGAAACGCAAATAATAGTTTTGTTCCGTAGAAGTAGTATTATATCATCACAAGATGTGAACAATTGTTTCAGATGATGTTTTGCTCAGAATAGAAACTGATTTTAGACTTTATAATGGCTTTGCAAATAATAATTAAACTATTTTTCATTTGTATTGCCTACAAAAGAATCAAAATATTTGGTATGTTAGTATTTTGTAGACCAATTATTGAATGAGAAGCCATGATATTACAATTATGTTACGAGTCAAGAAATGCCAGTTTGACAATTGTATCTGCATTTGATATGCCCTATTCAATAGGTGGGTTTCTGGTAACAATATCAATTCAAATACCTTAAATTCTTACTTTTTATGTGCATGTATTATTGAAATGAAATTCTATAATCTTTTATCTTAAAGCTAAAGCATATTCCTTATATGGAATCGAGTCCAACGCACAGGATCGAATAGAAGTATTATACACAGAATGCGTACAGACAAGATCAATTAAGGATCATTATGTGTCCAGTTTGTGAGATTGGTTATCATCCATAAGTGCCATTATCCATTCTCAGAAGATAGCAATGGAACGGACGGATAACTGTCAAAGCATTCGACAATTTACTAATAGGTTGTGGCTCGAACATGTGAGGAAAAAGTAAGAAACCAGTACTTAATTCCATGTCAAGGTGGCATAAATAGTGACTCTACAGGAGCTCGTTTTAATACAGCTATCTGAAGAGAGGATGAAAAGTGCAACACAAGACCAGCTTTCCCACATTTTAAATAAACATGTTTCAGTTGTTAGACACGCATGCCTTCGGTTATTATGTCTTAAGATATTGTGCGGATGAGACTTATTCTTCATATTTTGACATATAACACAGAGTCTTGTTAAAACTTATAATTCGATAGAAATTACAGAGACATGCCACAAGCTCATTTATTTGCAAGACACACATTGTCATTTCGTCCTGTGAGATTAAGATCAAAAGCCAGATTACAAACTATGAACTAAATAACTTCTGAGACAGAAAATATCAGTTCCGTGTGAGCAAAAACTTTTCGGCTCGCGAATTGGCCAGCTAATTAGATAATCGGATTTCAAGCGAGACGTTTGTGTAAATGTGGAACTATTACAAGATTTCCAGTGCATGTCATGAAACCAATTGTATTGTTGAAGAACATTTAGACTTTTAAGATTATGTGATTGAAAATGTTGTTAGTGGTCTTCTTTCAGAATAAATAATAACGATTAAGTCTTAAATGCATCTATTTGCATTTTGTCTTATTGTGTCAACGACTACAAATGTTTTAGTTCGTAATATGAACGAGATGGTCTCAACACCATGTCATGAGTTCTTTGTTTCGTATATTTCAGACCATGACATTGACGATCTGGAGATGCAGGTTGTGAGGTACAAACCAGAGGGACTAGATGTTCTCTGCAAAAATACGAAGTTCTCCAAAAAAGAACTTCAGATCATGTACAGGGGATTCAAGCAGGTCAGTGATCATACATGTTTCGTTTATTATAAGTAAGTGTGTATAATACCCAGGTTTATGTCGGACTCGACGAAAACACCACGTTCACCAAGAAATATCTCCAGATCATATGCAGGTCTGTCTTCCATTGTGCTAATTGCATTGCGTATTTGGGTAAGTTTGTTAGACTAACTTCGTGAGGTATATGAAAAAATGGATTGGCATCCTATGCACAAACACTAACCGGCTGTTTCATCAAGAACTCCTGCAGCGGTTTCTAATCTGGCACTGTTGCCACCAAATCGATCCTAGGAGTCCAGATGATCAGGAAGCCGTATCATCAGTAGCGATTTCAAAATTGCTACTATAGTTCTTTAGGACCAAGGCCCCATGCTCACTGGGAAAGAACCATAGAGGATATCAAAGGACTTGCTTATGTTTCGGCACCAAATCTGTTACGGATATGCATCTTAAAACATGTATGTACACAAAAGCCAAGACTCTAAAGACTTTTGTACTCTTTGATTTCGAAACGGCAGAACATAATTCACATTAAGATTAAATAAAATAAAATTTATAAACTGACAACAAAACATCACTCCCAAAAGGACCCATACACAAACAGAAGGATTACTTAATAACCTGTAAGCCTTTTGCTGAACCGCGTTAATACCATGGACTTAGTTGAGCGTATATTAACATTTTTTTTTAATAAGTGCATCCGTCAGTATTAGCCTTCCTAATTTATTGCTTAACTTAATATCGTCATTCAAAAAAGTTCATTTCATAAAGACATGAGCGAGTCCTTTTTTCTAAATTGTCATTTACTGTATGTTTGACAGTACGATCATTGTCTATATCCCATCCATTGGTAACATTTATGTTTCGAGTTAAAATGTGTTCCAACTATAAAATGACGATAGGATTCAAGTCGGTATGACTTTGACCTATCACATAAATTGTAATTATTGTTGATTTGAGGTAACTATCTGTGAGGTAAAATAGCCTCTACGTTCTGTAAAACAAGGAAAATAAATTGACCTGGAAAAACCCATAGAATTTGCACTATTTAGAGCATATGTTACATACTTCCGATGATACGAAAAGGCTTTTAGGAAACGTTTTATTCGCTGTTCAGTAACTGTTTGTGGTTTAATTTTATTTTATATGGCATTAACGAAACGTACTGTTTGTATTTGGCTCCTGTTTTTTTTTTATTCCTTAGCTAGAGCCCTGTATTTAAGAACAGTCCAGAACATTTAAAAATGTCTGTTTTGAACAAAGAGCTTGCACATTTTGTAAGTTGATACAGTATTAAAAGCACGTTGATTTTGTTATTGTCATTTAGATTAATCAAATAAATCCTATTCTTCAAATCAACTTGGCTATATTGCTCCTAATTATATTATCGCCACAAAACGAACGCAACTAAAAGCTTTTATTGGAAATATTAATATTTTAAAAGCATTAATTTGATATTCTCCGTCTTTTAAAGCCAATAAATTCAAAGGCAATCAAAACCCGCGGTAGTGCTTAATTGTATTGATTTAACAAAGTGTATTTCATCATAGTAAACAACTAATCCTAGTGATGAAACAAATATATGGGTTGAAAGAAGCTGTGTCTTGTTTAGAAAATCCCATACAAAATAAGTAGTTGTTTTTCAATTATTTGATTGCGAATCTCAAATTCAACACTGGAAGATTCTTGTAATATTGTTACGTCATTCACATATGGATTATATTACATGTTATGTAGAGTAATTGCCAGTATATATAATAAAAAATAATTAACTGATTTTTAAAGCCAAAACAGTTGGGGGGAACGATCATTTACGTTACTGAATTAATTGTGTATAACTATTGCAATTTACATTTGTTTGCTCCATTGACGCATACTTATGTATCAACAAGAAGCACATTGTAATACTACACTGCGTATTTTTTGCGTACTGTAGGACAATTAATGTTGCACCGTAATATATACTACAGAAGTTCTTTCCCACAAAAAATGATTTGAAACGTTGACATGGCAGAACGTGTTTTAGCGGTTTGCAAAATATATTTTTCGATTAAATCATAAAAACAATACTTATGTGAAAAAAACTAAAAAGAAAAGCTCAGTAGCCAAAAAATTAAACATTAACCCCGTTTAATGGCACTGTGTAAACGCCAAAGACAAAGAACACACAAAATAAATACAAACAAGAAACATGGAACAACAGCACAAAACCCCACAAACAGCACAGTGCATATATACTATATAAAAAATAGGAATGTTATCCTACATCGATTGCCTGGTAAAGTATTGAGTGGATTAGTGGTATTAGCGTCCTCCACCTCCTCACTCAAGAAGTCGATAGCTGAACTCCTACCAAGGGGAAGTTCTTTTTACCCCTCATAGGGACACCAGTACTTGTTTCTACCAAATCGCTTTGATTCAAAGTCGAACGTAAATAATTTATCTTAAGCGACGAAAAGTGATACCAAACCGTAAAAGGCCTTTGGCTTTAATCTGAATTTGTTCTGATTTTCACACTTACCCGTTAATGTTACGACCGTAAGAACTATATTAGAAAAGTTGTTTACATATAAGTAATTATTTTCTCAAATCGTTTCAAATTGCCTCCGGTGTGTGTTTTCCGGACTGTTCTGCCAATGGGTACTCATAATTAGGATCATCCTTTTTTCGCCACATTATCTCTAACATTACTCAGCAATTGAGGCCACTTTAGAGACTTTGACAAATATAGACCAGGAGAGGAACTAATTGCGTTTAGCACTTAGCATCTACACTTGTCTTGAAAAAACATTTCTTCTATAAGAAGCTCATTGCCTCGTTGGTAATTTTCTAGTTTCTAATGTTGTGCTGAGTAAGAGGAATTTCTTACAAAAGAGGGAATATTGATTTTGAAAACTGTTCTTTATTTATAATGCTTTTTCATGCGCGACATTGAGAGACTCCTTCTTTCTCATTGTTGTTTGTGATATAAAAATGAATGTTCCTTTTCATTGTTTTAAATACTTGTAAAGTACATGGACATGTTTGCTTGTAGAACATTCGATTGTGCTGGTTTTACAGTGGTTAATAAGCTGCAGAGTGAACACTTCCCTTGACAATTCAATGTTTTGGTACACTACCATATGTCTATTTACAACGATAACACACACTGTTTACTTCAATATAGTGACATAGTAATATGCCTATGTCTACGAATATCTGCCAGGACACTCGGCCATTAACTGTGTGACACGTGGTAAATGAGTATTTACGGCTAGACCTAACACTCATTACCGGGAGTCCGTTATGTAGCGCCGAAAGGAGACACCAGTCATTAGCGGTAGTCAATAACGGAATTGCGGTCTACAAGTAACTTTGTTAAAAACATGCCATCTTTCCTAATGATTTGGTAATAAACAGGACAGACAAATGAATGGAAATGGTGCGTCGATTGTCGACTCATTTACTGTTAATGTTTTTACGTACATGATGATGTCTGGCAAGGTTTATTCTGTATATTTTTTCTCCTGATTTTAAGAAACATGCTTAAAAAGGTTCAGCATCAATGTTTAGAGTTTGATAAAGATAAATCATACCAGGGTATGTGCGAATAGAATAATGTTTAGTGTGTATTTAAATCATTACATATATTCTTATTTTATTTTTGATTCAATAATTATATTGCCATCCCTGGTACCCTTTCATGAACCTTGTTATCAAACTAACGCTCAAGCAGGGGGTTAACAAACTGACGTTTGAAGCAGTATAGACGAATATTTATTAGAGGCTTTCCGGTGGTTTCTATAGCAATTAAATCTCATTTGCCTAAGTTTCTCAATTAAAGACGGTATTTACATTACATGCACGGGGGATGAGGCACGTTTTCAAATAAAACGCAAATATATGTTTCTTTTGGGATACCATGACTCCTTTATCAGTATAAGATTTTTTAATTATCCTTCTTTTTCAATTTTTGGGGAAATGTTCGATCAAACTATGAAACACACTTATCCTCTATCTACTACGCATTACGGTTCTACTTTTTCTACAAGAAATCATGTTCTCAAATTAACTCATTGGAAGATAGCCATCCAAACAATTGTTCCAAAGAGGCGTAACACATTTTGTAGTAAACTCAATTTATTACATTCAGAGCAAGAT
The DNA here is from genome assembly GCF_026914265.1 of Mya arenaria. Lineage (NCBI taxonomy): Eukaryota > Metazoa > Mollusca > Bivalvia > Myida > Myidae > Mya > Mya arenaria. The sequence continues at coordinate 48,970,582 of NC_069133.1, read as the reverse complement.
ATATCGTTTCTGTCTTGATTTTCAGGAGTGCCCGACGGGGATTGTTAATGAAGAAACGTTCAAGGAAATATATGCTCAATTCTTTCCACAAGGCGGTAGGTACCTAATCCATGACATTGGGATTTCCCCTTAACTTGACCTTTGTGACAACGCGACGCTATGATCTATGTAAGGACTTTTTGTTGAAGTAAATATTGTAATTATCTTTTTTCAGTTGCGTTGTAACGGGGTCGTTGCAACCCGTTTTGCAATTTCTAAAGTTTCGAAATAATTGGCTTTCACTTATAGGCAATATTAGATTCTGTTGAAATACAATTTGTCTGTAATTTCAAATTCATTTATCTATGTTTTGTTTTCTGTCTGCGTCATTAAAAGGCTTAAATCTTGACCAAAATTAAAAACAATGTTCACCATATCCCTCCAGCTTAAACCTCTCAAAGTTACACTACCACCCTTCCCTTTTTGAAAGTTGTTTAAAGTTTGAGAGCTCCAATGCTTTCCATTAATGTTTCATGAAAGAGACGGTCTGACAACAAATAATTTCCGAAATAACATTCGGACATTGTGACCAAATTTTAATGTGTTTTCGAATTTGTAAACTTCTGTTCCGACTTGGTAACAAAACCATCGTCAGCGCTCAGACATTTTGACCTTAGCATTATGAAGAGCAATGCTAGTGATACGTCAAGCGTCTTAGTATTCGTTAAATGTCAGTTTATTTTTGCTGGTGAACTACATATTGTTAAATCATATGTGCATTTGTTTTATCTGAAATTGTTGTAATTATTAAAAAATCATTTCAAAAGTAAGTTAAGTTCTAATAAACATATCATAAATTCCTTTTTGTAAATCAGGTCAAGTGATGACTTACTGTAGATATAGGATACTCATTATTGTACTTGTAATAGTTGGGTTAGCATTGTAAATGTCCACGCACATAGGATGTACATAGGTCTGTTACTGTGTATCACAGTATGTTATTTTCTGGTGCATGGGGTGACTGATGATGCCTTGACTACTGTTAAAACTAGTAGAAACCTTGAGCTGGTACCCGGGCGGACTCTTTTATTGTGTTCCAAATGATTCATACATGAATTCAATCAATGTGTTTGCTTTTGTTTCCAGATGCCAGCGCCTATGCCCACTATGTGTTCAATACGTTTGACCATGATCGAAACGGGTCGATAAGCTTTGAGGTAATACTATGTTCCATTTGTTTGCGACGCTATGCCTTTCAGAATAGCAACATAAACATGTTTCTATAACTCTATCTCACTTTAAACATTTGGCCTTTTTGAAAATGCTTACCGAAAAAGGCCAAATAATAGTTTCTGATTGTTACCTTTTTACTTTTTCCCGTTTATTTGACGAGATTTACACTCAATGAAAGATTTATCCCCGTGGGAAAGTTTACTCTGGTGCAAACCTGTTTAAATAAATGCAAACCAAATGCAAATATTAAACCATGTTTGCAGGCGGGGTTAATTTGCCCTCATGGCTAGTTTTCGTTATATAATTGCAAAGCCTCATTTTCTCCCGTAGGTAATACGATCTTGGAAGGGTGTTGCAGTAAATAGAATTAAATTGCTCTAGTCATACTATGGGTAAAGAAATATTGATTCTAGTCTTATGAAATTCTAGAAATTCTTAGACAAAATGTATCTAAAACTCTGACTGATATGAAATATAATTACATTTAAAAATATCTGCGATAGGTCACTAATAGTAGCATTATCAGCATGATTTATGTATTTCTTTCAAATAATCTTTTTTTTTTAAAAATGTTAAAAAATCAATTGCAATTTAAACTTGTCAAAAACTTCCCCAGGGGAACACATTTCTTAATTAAACGGGTAAAATGTTTGTAAATCCGTAATATGCGGCTTTTTTGGCTAAAGTGATTAAATGCTAAAGAAAATCTTTATTAGTTCAGTTTGAGAACGGCTACTTCCTGATGAATGTTCAGAGTCAAGTGACGGTTTTAACGAAGGGAATAGCTGCTTAGAAAAAATATGCGAAGTTTTGTAGTAGAACGTGAGACTTAAATCAATTCCATCGATATCTTCATATTGAAATTTTAAAAAAGCTATTTAAAAACGATGTATTCAATCGAAATCTGTAAAGGTCGTTTAGTCTTACTTAAATCATTCAAGAGAGTAAAACATGTGTGTTCAAAAAAATAACAGAAAATTAGTAAAATGAAATTGCGTGCAAAAAATTGCAAAATTACCACCATTCCGTGAAAAAAGGCTTTCGATTATGTGTTTCCAATGTGAATTCTTCATTTATCTTAATCTAATTCTCACATATAATGTCCTGCTTTGAAACAAAACAGCATGTGTTTGTTTTTCCTGCAAGAAAACAACCTGTTGCATGCGGTTTTAATGTTTAAAAAGGCATCATTTTTGGCTTGTTTGAATATTAATCAATCCTTGGGGGGAAATTAAATTTTATAAGGATGCCAAAGGATCATATTAAGTGTACAATAAAAAACATGCTGTCATTCTCATTTAATCATTGTACATGCCAAGCAAAGACATTGGTTGTGATAATACAATCATAAGGTGGCTCAAAGCCCCATGTGTTAAAAAAGACATTGCAAAAGATTAGTTTGTCCTCTTGCAAAGCACGGGCACAATTGTAATAGTTTTGTTCATGCTGGTAGTAATTTTGCAAGCATGTGTATGTAAAGTGAACAATTTACAAGTTCTTCAATCCCAAATGTGTCACGAGGTTACTGACTTTGTGGTAACATTAAAGCTCATATACATTCACTTTACATGTCTGTAATGAACAAATGAATACGGAATACGTTTACCATTTCGAAATGATGGTTATGTCAAGTAGTATTATTATTGAGATGACTGATCAAATAAGATAAAACTATTTGAAAACTGACTAACATTTTTCAAATAATTTATATTGGTGACTTTAACACAGTTTTAATCTTACATTATTACATTATTATGTAGTTTTCAAAAGTTCAAAGTCAGTTTAAACATTTTATAATCAACAAAATGGTATTTTATTCTCAATTTATTCTCAAAGCGGAAATATTGATAGGGCACTTCTTTACATCGCCAGAAACCACTATCAGGTTACCATTGTCACTGCATTTCATTAGTTAATTGAGTCACGCGTGCGTCTCTCTAGCTTGTTACTTATGGACCTCACTAGGACCCTCATTCAGAGAACTGATTGTTATATGTCCCTGGGGTGTGTGTAACACAGTGTCCTGACATGGCTGCGTTACTTGGTCGATACTCTAAATGCTTAGAAGCGGAAAAAGTGTGTTTTGATGAAAGGCGACCTGGGACTGTTTTCACAAGAAATATTTGCGAGAAATGTAAGCGTACTATAATATTGAAACATTTGATAAAAATATTATCAAGTCTCAAAACTTTTGATAAGAGTATTGATAATGCGTAAGTGAAATATGAATGCGCATTTTCGCAAAGTTCCACTCTTTATGGAGCTTAAATAATTCGGTCCCTGGAATTCACAGGCATGTTCGCCTTTATTAAATATAAGGGGTGAATCGTTCGACCTATTTATGCCCTTGTATACCGTTGTTAAACTTTAATATTGTATATTAGACCAAGTATACTTTGTAATGAACATGGATTAAAAAAAAATGATCATAAATAAAGCAACTGCATACAGCGTTTGCTGTGTTGTGTATGAAACTGACTTGTTAGTAAACTACTAATAAGTAACTAATCAGAGTTTGGTTTAAACTGTAATTGGAAAGGTTCAGAGCGAGAACAGGGTTAAATGCCTTTAAATAGACTTACCCGTTATTGTCTGGCTCTTGGGCTGGTCTCTTACATTTTGGATTTTCACTATGGTATCACTTTGTAACAAATTTAATGAAAATCAATAATTCCAACTGTTACTGACCAAATGAAGATGATCAGCAGACTCACCATTACGTTTTTTGATATGGGGAACTAAGGCTTCGGGGTTTCAAATGCATATTGTTAAGGATAGTAGTTACACACATAAGTAACATTTTAGAATCAAAACCCCCTTCGACAGGGGATGTATGAATAATTCAGTGAGAAAAAACGATGTTAAATAACAGGAACAGAAGAAAAATGTTTTAATGTTATTTAGTAAAACACCACCAGTTTAGTGGAACTTATTGTATGATATCATTATCACAAGCTATATGATATTATTATGATACCAACATTTTTTCAGGAGTTTATCATGGGTTTATCGGTGTTAGCCAGGGGAAGTCTACCAGAACGACTACAGTGGGCTTTTAACCTGTATGACGTTAATGGGGATGGCATAATTACCAAAGATGAAATGTCAGAGATCATTGGGGCGATTTATGAGATGATGGGCAGGTTTACACAGCCGGCTATAGATGAATTGAGCGCCAAAGAACATGTTGAACAGGTTTTCCAGGTACACAACTCTTTGGTTAAAGAGAAATGAGTTCACATTTGATCACTGACTTACGTCGTTTTATACTTTAACATCATCTTGTAAACTGTAGCAAACAGTTTAATGTACACTTAGTAGATTTATATTCCAATATCATTTTCACATATATCGGTTTTAACAATTATAATTATGTCAACTTAAATATTTATGGATAATACCCGGTTTGTTTTAAAAAGGATTTCATAAAAGCCTTAACTTTTGCTCAATTCGCAATTCAGTTTTAAGCCAATGTTTGCATCGAACTGAAATCATATGAGTGGGGAGGCTATCGATATTTTCAAGAGAGTTATTTATTGGCTTTTCTCAGGAATATAGAATAAGCCTTCTTCGCCTATATATTGCAAACGCTTTAGAACCGTATGCTGATATTTCATACGGTCATGACAGTATTTTACCCCAACTGATTAAGCCTTCCGAATTTTTAAACGCATAAAGTCAAAGCACATTTTGTTCACCGTTAAATTAACCGTCAGAAATGTTTACCTTATCGTTTTCATACATCTTTTTCTTACAGAAAATGGATATGAATAAAGACGGGGTGATATCCTTCGAAGAGTTCATGGACTCGTGTCGAATGGTGAGCACTGCATTTTATCACCTGTTATAGATGCAATACATCAAATGTATTAAATTATGCGTTTTTCATTCGTTTATTTGTTTTATTTTTATGCGTACGTGTACGGAAATTTGAATTATAAGCCCAAGGCCCAAGGCCCGTATTCGCAGAGCCACTTAGTGATTCTAAGTGGTACAAGAACACCTCCAACTTTTACAAAAGTGTTGTTATTTGTCTTTTTGTTAGCAATGAAAAGTTTGCATTCATGAAATTTATATATTATGTTAACAACTGTAATTAATGGACGAATTATAGTATACATCCGCATCACATACGAATTTCTTCTTTAAACATATTTTGATGATAAAACATTAAAGTTTTCTTTATTTTCAGGATGAAAATATCGTACGAGGGATGTCTCTGTTCGATACTGTTCTATAGCGTCACTCACATCAGTCATTGTTACCTTAGAGACCACTCGTCATCAACGGGGTTGATTCCACGGTTGGACCTGTCAGTATTGAAAAAGGACAGACTTTAGTCACATCCATTTGTACACACACATTAGACATGTTATTGAACGTGTCAACATACCATTTGCGAATGGATTTGATATTACAATGCGGTGTCATATTGATGCAGTTCCTTTTTGATTTGATCTATTCATGAATGGTTGTGAAATTGCTTTTTTACCATTTAGTGTATACCCTCTTGTGAGAATGACTGTACCATAACTAAACCTAGCTCACTAACTCATGTTTGTCGATTATTACAATACTTTGTATTGATGTTATTTTCACTTCATTTAGCTTTGACCGAAATCTAGAAATGCACTACGTTTACAGAAAAGAATGAAAATTATCGGATGTACACGCATATTTAGACGACAGAATGTTGCCAACTTTACGTAAATGCAAAATAGTATAACAACTAGATTGCAATATACATTTATTTAATAACTAATCAATGCTCATTTATTTGAGGAAGCTTTTTTTCAGACACTTTCTTGCCATACTTACTTCTGTGATGTTACAAATACTAAGTTGACATTTTGTTGATTTTTTTTTAACTTGTGTCACACACAAAATAGGCTATCTCGGACATCATGTCATTGTTATCGTTCGGTAATTCTGTTTCCTTTTTGACATGTGAAATTTCTGTTCCTTACTTCTATTCCATAGAACACACGATCACAAAATGTTTTGAAATTCATATCAGTATCCACGTGACCGTGTTTAAATAGGCCGTATTGATACACCTTAGAGTTAGCTTAAAGTATTGAATATAATATAAACGATTTTTTTTTTCATTTTGGGAACGTTACATTATTTGACCAATATTTGGAATGAAATCCTACTACAATGTTAACATTATAGAGTGCGTTTGTGATGCTATGGGCCCTAAAAACGTGATTGAAATGTTAATGTTAGCTGAAATATTATTAATGTGTATAATGAAGGAAGTTGGTGGTTTGTAAAGCAATACAATATGACAAACATCTTTATATCTTAACAAAATAGCTGTTTGTACTCAAATACTGTTGATATGAGTGTTTACCTTCACCTGATATCTTTCTTTCAAAATGTAACACCATTAGCCAAAAAACAAAACTTGCATCTAAAAACTGACGCCCGATTGAATGACTGGTATGCTTGATAGATGAGTAGGCAAAACAGTCAGCCGTGTTTCAAACTATCCTTGTTTGCTCTTTTAAACTCATCCGATTTGTAAACATCACAAATTTTATTCCGCGAGTATCATATTTTCTTCAGAATTGCCTTTCCGTGTGCATGTGTTGAGATTCTTTAAAACCTGTTAAATCACTCATATAATGTGATTCGAACACAGAGAACAACTCCATTTATGACCCCATCTATAACGCCATCTATTACTAAATGTATAACAAATGCTGTTGTTTCCATACGCTGATACAGGTTGTGAGTTGTTATTTTGTAGTGTAAGTATCGGTAAGTGTTCTAGGATCAGCAATAGGAGCACATCCGTTTGTTATTATACCACTAGGTTCATTTATAAAACGCATATCAAGTCTTGAAAATTAATGATTTTACTTTGTTTTGAAGTAATACACCAAACATAATTTTATCATACATAATGAAATATCAATGATAGACTTTTATCTAATTTGCTTCAATACCGTTCTGTAGTTTAAACAAGATGCATGAACTTAAAAATGTCGATCAATATTTTAAAGAAAACTAATTATGTGCAAATCTGTTTAATATAAGACATTCCTTTTATTCCATTAAGGCTTAATTTAACACTATTCACTTAATCGTATAAACCAAAATTATCGTATGATCGCTTTATCGCACAGTATCTCCAAGTAGACATGCTATTCATTTCCAACATTTTCCTAGAATGGACAACTAGTAGTAGAAATCAAAGTTTCTATTGAATTTGTAATGCTATTCATATCATACAGAATCTTTAACGATACTAATATGTTGTACGATTTTCAATGCGATGGTACACATGCTTGAGAAAAACAGGAGAGTAGTTTTAGTTTTTTTTAGGGAATGCGACATATTACTTGTACGGGTACGTGTACGTGTGTACCTTTTGTGTGCATTACGTCATTAAGACATGTGTACACGGTAAAAACATGGAACTGCATGTACAACATCACGATGAAAGGGATTAAAGTGATCATAGCGCGACTATAATAACAAGATGAATTTCAAATCGCCTTTTAAACTAACCTGCAACTTTACATGCATGTGTATCTTCACGTACAAGTTAACGTTCAAGATAAGGTTTCGCATCTTCTCCATTATTTTCTTGATAATGTGTACTGTATTTTAATGTATTTCATTCTCACCATTCCTTTATGTATAAATTTAACTGATTGTTGATTGTTGAACATGTTTTGTATTTTCTCTTGTTGACCGTTTATTTTCAATTATTGTTGATCCTTAAATTTGTACAAGATAAATTTGGTACTTATTACAATGTTATTTGTATAGTTTGAAACATATGCTCTGATTAAGGGACGATGAATAATAAACCATTGTTATCTTCCCTATACATGATGTAATCTTTTTCATATTCCTATCTGACCATGATACGCCATTTGCAGTGTTGCATTTAACATTGATGTGGATGACAATTCAATCAAACCAAAATTGCTTTTTTTCGTACTCTATGCGTACCTTGCGCTTGACGACGTTTCCAGTAAGACCAAAGCAAATCGATTATAGGATAAGCTTCAGGTTTTAATACAGTAAAAGACAAAGAAACATCGAATTAAGAACAAGACTGATATTCATTCCTTTTTGATGTATACACACGGCGGTCATAAACACTTACGCAAAGGCTGTACATGTGATTGGTTCAAAATAACATATTGAGGTCAAAAATTCATTATTTTATCAATCATCTCAATAGTTGCAGTTTGATGGGTTACATGCTGTTTTTTTAATTAAGGCTTTCCAAAGCGAATCTATCAATACGGGACAGTCGTCGACTACGGAAGCACTACACATGGCTTGTTTACATGTAGAAGAGAAGACTTACGAACATTACTACAACAAGTCCAAGCCTCGTGATCCTTTGAGAGGCAGCAGATGCATAAACAGGGTAACGCATCGGGTCATTATCTTCCCAAGGCCAGCAATTCTGAATGTGTGGAAGGTCGTATTGTACCGAATCGGACTGACCATTATTTTTCAACCACCAACGTTCGTGCAGTGATAAATTTAAAACTTATTTGATCTTCGCCATCATCACAGTAATTATACTACAAACGTTGCTATTTGCAAATATGTGAGAGAGACTATTCAATGCGTCATTTGACGGAAGATAAGCATACACGGATAAGATATAGCTCTTCCGTTTCCATTTAAGTCTTGTTTGCCGACATTATAAGAAATTGGAAATATGATAAAAAGTATACTTCATTATATGCAGACGTTTATTATGGTTTCTATAGTTTGATTTAGAATAATAAGCAGTGTCCGTATTCTTCCCACAAAGATGACAGTTTTATATGTAAATTGTTTTCCATTACCAATCATTGTTTTTTTTTTAGTTTTTATTTAATATCATTGTAATCAATATTTTGAACTTGTAATATGTTTGAGAGTGTTTTCGTTTGCTAACTCGCTCCCATACCGGAACGGTAACAAGTAGGCGGTGCTTAACCGTTCAATAACTATCTTGCGAAAAAATGGTAACGTAATCGCTGATACGGCAAGATGTCCTTAACATGTTCTTCTATAATATAGCATTGCAACTCTTTTTTTCTCGCGAATAATTATGTTGATTCACAACAATATCAGTGTGCGTACTTCCAGTAACATTGGACAGAAAAAAAACAACAACATTTGTTTAACATATCCATGTGCACACTTTTCATACGTATAAACTGTTTTCTTACATATTTTGTTCATAATTCTTCAGTTTTTTGGACAATTAAGCGTGTTTACTGATTACTGTTTACGTTTGCAATCCAACTGTTCTGAAAAAATAAGAAAATACATTTCAATTTCCGTTTTTAGCGAGACGTAGAAAATAGACTGAGCGTACAAGTTAAGTACCATTTGTGTATTTATATCTCCATAAACATCTTTGAGATTGAACTCGCTTCAATGGTCATGCCACATTTTTCGCTGACTCGTTCCTTTGTGCTAGTTAATTGAATCTCATTGATACGCCATTCTTCTCACTTACGTGAATCCTGTAGTTGTCAGATTTATTTCCAACATAAAATATGTCATTCCTTTCCATACCAAAGTTCGTCGTCCATTGCCATGCGAATCTTTATTCAATAATATACCACGAAGCTACATAAGGAAATGGTTGGTAGTTGATGGGTCAGAAAACCAAGTCCAAGTTACCAAAATTAGGAGGAGTATGTGTTCGACGTGCATGCATTTCTTGCCGAGCAGGAAAATCAAGTCCATAAACCCTTTATGTTTTCACTGCAATACATTCCAGTGATTGTTGCGTGTGAGGTTGATTACTCATAATCTTGTTTTAACCTCAGATGAACTCCTACAGCGCAGACCGGTCTAAGGCCGTATCCTAAATTCATGATCAGAATAGTGTTGCCTATTGTCTTAATTCCGCTTAGAATCCACACATATCGTCAAATTTCTTACAAATGTTTTATAACTGTTATTTTATCTCATAAAATTATAATAATTTTATATATCGACCCCATACGGAATCTTGTCATTTATGATCACGTTATTTAACAACAGTTTGATTTGAATATCATATTATGAGAGCTAATTTGTCCGAAGCAAAAATTAGGATTTGTTTATTTTTGTACAACCACAACGACAAAAGCGCCACTGAGCAGTTCACTTGTTTTACAAATTATTTAACATACGAATACACTTATTGTCAATGATCGCAAGACGTTGTTAGTATTGACTAGATAACAACAGCGCTAACAGTGAATTGTTCCATAGTTGTAGAAATATAACGGCATTAACGCTGTAAGAGCTGATCATGGCATGGTTGATCAGAAGATTACGGCCATCATTACGAACGGTCCAAGTGTTGATGAGGATAACAGGGCACGATAATGAATCACTTCACTGTTATTGACATACAACGGCCATGCGAACTGATCGGGTCAGAGTTGATAAGAATAAGATGGCATGAGAAGGAATCGTGTCACTGTTGATTGACATACAATGGAAATAAGAACAAAACGTACCTGTGTTGACTATAATAATACGACCATACGAATAAATTGTTCCATCGGTTAATAGAGCGAATAATGTTGATTCAAATAGTCGTTATAACGTAATTTTGCATTGTTAACAATTCAGTCATTAGAATGAATAGTTCCAGTGTTTATTAGAAGGATGCTGCAATGCTATCTTATCGAACCAGTGTTTATAGGCCAGAACAGAAATGTGAACGAATCGTTCCATCGTTAATCAAAATATAACGGCCATTCGTCCGATCAATTCAAGCGTTTTCAGAATAATACTGCCATTAAACCGAAAACGTGCTTAGTAGAATAAAATATGCATTGGAACAAATATTATTTAGTCTTAATAATAGACTGGGCTAGTGTATCAGTGTCCCCCTCACCTAAACAATAGACTGGGCTAGTGTTTTAGTGTCCCCCTTACCTAAATAATAGACTGGGCTAGTGTTTAGTGTCCCCATCACTTAAAGAATAGACTGGGCTAGTGTTTTAATATCCCCATCACCTAAAGAATAGACTGGGCTAGTGTTTTAGTGTCCCCATCACCTAAAGAATAGACTGGGTTAGTGTTTTAGTGTCCCAATCACCTAAAGAATAGACTGGTCTAGTGTTTTAATGTCCCCATAACCTAAAGAATAGACTGGGCTAGTGTTTTAATGTCCCCATCACCTAAAGAATAGACTGCGCTAGTGTTTTAATGTCCCCATCACCTAAAGAATAGACTGGGCTAATGTTTAATGTCCCCCTCACCTAAAGAATAGACTGGGCTAGTGTTTTAGTGTCCCCATCACCTAAAGAATAGACTGGGCTAGTGTTTTAATGTCCCAATCACCTAAATAATAGACTGGGCTAGTGTTTTAGTGTCCCAATTACCTAACGAATAGACTGGGATAGTGCTTTAGTGTTCCCCTCACCTAAAGAATAGACTGGGCTAAAGTTTAGTGTCCCCATCACCTAAAGAAGAGACTGGGCTAGTGTTTTAGTGTCCCCATCACCTAAAAAATAGACTGGGCTAGTGTTTAGTGTCCCCATCACCTAAAGAATAGACTGGGCTAGTGTTTTAGTGTCCCGTCACCTACAGAATAGACTGGGCTAGTGTTTAGTGTCCCCATCACCTAAAGAATAGACTGGGCTAGTGTTTTAGTGTCCCATCACCTACATAATAGACTGGGCTAGTGTTTTAGTGTCCCAATCACCTAACAAATTGACTGGGCTAGTGTTTTAGTGTCCCCATTATCTAAAGAATAGACTGGGCTAGTTTGTTAGTGTCCCCATCACCTAAAGAATAGACTGGGCTAGTGTTTTAGTTTCCCCAACACCTAAAGAATAGACTGGGTAGTGTTTTAATGTCCCCCTCACCTAAATAATAGACTTGGCTAGTGTTTAGTGTCCCCATCACCTAAAGAATAGACTGGGCTAGTGTTTTAGTGTCCCCATCTCCTAAAAAATAGACTGGGCTAGAGTTTTAGTGTTCCATCACCTATAGAATAGACTGGTCTTGTGTTTTAGTGTCCCATCACCTAAAGAATAGACTGAGCTAGTGTTTAGGTGTCCCCATTACCTAAAGAATAGACTGGGCTAGTGTTTTAATGTCCCAATCATCTAAATAATAGACTGGGCTAGTGTTTTAGTGTCCCAATTACCTAACGAATAGACTTGAATAGTGCTTTAGTGTCCCCCTCACCTAAATAATAGACTGGGCTAGTGTTTTAGTGTCCCCCTCACCTAAGGAATAGACTGGGCTACTGTTTTAGTGTCCCCATCACATAAAGAACAGAATGGGCTAATGTTTTAGTGTCCCCATCACCTAAAGAATGGACTGGGCTAGTGTTTTAGTGTCCCAATCACCTAAAGAATAGACTGGGCTAGTGTTTTAGTGTCCCCATCATCTAAAGAATAGAATGGGCTAGTGTTTTTTAGTGTCCCCATCACCTAAAGAATAGAATGGGCTAGTGTTTAGTGTCCCCATCACCTAAAGAATAGACAGGGCTAGTGTTTTAGTGTCCCAATCACCTAAAGAATAGACTGGGCTAGTGTTTTAGTGTCCTCCTCACCTAAAGAATAGACTGGGTTAGTGTTTTAGTGGCCCCATCACCTAAAGAATAGACTGGGCTAGTGTTTAGTTTCCCCATCTCCTAACGAATAGACTGGGCTAGTGTTTAAGTGTCCCCGCACCTAAATAATAGACTGGGCTAGTGTTTTAGTATCCCCCTCACCTGAATAATAGACTGGGCTAGTGTTTCAGTGTCACCATCACCTAAAGAATAGACTGGGTTAATGTTTCAAGGTCCCCATCACCTAAACAATAGAATGGGCTAGTGTTATAGTGTCCCCCTTACCTAAAGAATAGACTGGGCTAGAGTTTGAGTGTCCCCTTACATTAAGAATAGAATGAGCTAGTGTTTTAGTGTCCACCTCAACAAAATAATATAATGGGCTAGTGTTTTAGTGTCCCCCTCACCTAAATAATAGACTGGGCTAGTGTTTCAGTGTCCTCCTCACCTAAAGAATAGACTGGGTTAGTGTTTCAGTGTCCCCCTCACCTAACAAATAGACTGGGCTAGTGTTTTAGTGTCCCAATTACCAAACGAATAGACTGGGCTAGTGTTTTAGTGTCCCCCTCACCTAACAAATAGACTGGGCTAGTGTTTAAGTGTCCCCCTCACCTAAACATAGAATGGGCTAGTGTTTTAGTGTCCCCTTCACCTAAAGAATAGAATGGGCTAGTGTTTGAGTGTCCCCTCACATAAAGAATAGACTTGGCTAGTGTTTAGTGTCCCCCTCACCTAACAAATAGACTGGGCTAGTGTTTTAGTGTCCCAATTACCAAACGAATAGACTGGGCTAGTGTTTTAGTGTCCCCCTCACCTAACAAATAGACTTGGCTAGTGTTTTAGTGTCCCCCTAACCAAACGAATAGAATGGGCTAGTGTTTAAGTGTCCCCATCACCTAAAGAATAGAATGGTCTAGTGTTTTAGCGTCCCCTAACATTAAGAATAGAATCGGCTAGTGTTTAAGTTTCCACCTCAACAAAAGAATATAATGGGCTAGTGTTTTAGTGTCCTCATCACCTAAAGACTAGAATTGGATAGTGCTTTAGTGTCCCCTTCACCTACAGAATAGACTGGGATAGTGTTTTAGTGTCCCCCTCACCTAAAGAATAGACTGGGCTAGTGTTTTAGTGTCCCCCTCACCTAAAGAATAGACTGGGCTAGTGTTTTAGTGTCCCAATCACCTAAAGAATGGACTGGGCTAGTGTGTTAGTGTCCCCATCACCTAAAGAATAGACTGGGCTAGTGTTTTAGTGTCCCAATCACCTAAAGAATGGACTGGGCTAGTGTTTTAGTGTCCCCATCACCTAAACAATAGACTGGGCTAGAGTTTTAGTGTCCCAATCACCTACAGAATGGACTGGGCTAGTGTTTTAGTGTCCCCATCACCTAAAGAATAGACTGGGCTAGTGTTTTAGTGTCCCCCTCACCTAAAGAATAGACTGGGCTAGTGTTTTAGTGTCCTCCTCACCTAAAGAATAGACTGGGCTAGTGTTTTAGTGTCCCCCTCACCTAAATAATAGACTGGGCTAGTGTTTTAGTGTCCTCCTCACCTTAAGACTAGACTGGGTTAGTGTTTTAGTGGCCCCGTCACCTAAAGAATAGACTGGGCTAGTGTTTTTAGTTTCCCCATCTCCTAACGAATAGACTGGGCTAGTGTTTTAGTGTCCCCCGCACCTAAATAATAGACTGGGCTAGTGTTTTAGTGTCCCCAACACCTAAATAATAGAATGGGCTAGTGTTTAGTGTCCCCATCTCCTTAATAATAGAATGGGCTAATATTTTAGTGTCCCCAACACCTAAATAATAGAATGGGCTAGTTTTTAGTGTCCCCAACACCTAAATAACAGAATGGGCTAGTGTTTTAGTTTCCCCTAGCCCTAAGAATAGAATGGGCTAGTGTTTTAGTGTCCCCATCACGTCAAAGGTTTTAGGTTCCACCTCTACAATTTGACCATTTTGTTTGCCACTCAAAATGAACATCAATACTTCGCTTAAATTCCACTCACCGTCTAGAGACTAGCACATTTACAAGTTGTGTCAACGCTGACTGACACGACCGTAAGAATTAAATTAGAAAACAAATGTTCATTATATTGTCAAGTCGTTTCAAATTGCTTCCCGTTTGTGTGTTTTGGTCTTTTAATAAGCTATTCTAAGATTATCCTGTTTCACGCAAAATTACCTCTAACGTTACACAGCAATTAAGGCTAATTAGAGGCTCTGACAAATATGGACAGTAATTGTAACTTAATGCGCTTTGCACTACACTTTTCACTGGGGAGAGTATTTTTTTCGAAAGGAAAGGATTGCTTCTTTGGTAATTTTCTAGTTCCTGCTCCTGCAGAATAAAGTGATTTCCGAACGAAATAGGAAACACTATTTTGCAAAACTGTGTGTCTTTAGATTGCAATTTTCCACGCACACCTGCACTGTAATTTTTCATGGTGATTTAACACTGAAAGTTCATTTAACTGTTTTTTAGCGATATAAACATGTTTGATCGAAGAACTAAAATTCGAGCGGTGTTCAACATGTAATGAAAACACTTTCTTTTACAAAATTTATATTTATTTCACTACATTTGCCCGTTTGCAACGAAAATACACTCTCTAATTTAATGAAATCAATACAAACATGTTTTAGAATATCTGTCAGCACACTCGGCCATCAAATGTTTGACATGGTGTATATTAGTAGTAATGATCAGACCTGGTAATCATTACCGGGAGTCTTTCATTTGGCGACTTAAGGAGACTCTGTTCATTAGCGGTAGTCAATAACGTGATTGCGTGTTCTACAATGTAACTTCGTTAAAGACAGTCTCATGTCACTGCCTCGTCAACTTGCAAAACGACTTTTTACAAAACAAGAGCAGATTAGTTGTTTTAAAAAATAAAATGGTTTGTTTCGTTCGCGCCAAAATAAAGAAGGGCGGACAATTAAACATTCGGCGCTAAGAAAGAGTTCCCTCCCTTGATAATTATTAAATTTTCTCAAAATTAGTTAAATTTCATGACAATTTTTCAAGCAAGGTATGAAGGCAATTTGAAGCGTTTTTAATGTGAACTATATTCAATGCATTTATTTATCTTTCTTCTTTTGAATATATCTGCACTTATTGGTACCGTTTCCGTAACTTTGATTAAGGGCGATGCCTAATAAATTGATGTTTAATCAAAGTATGTATTACATGTTTTGCATCAGTAAATTTCAAGGTGATATTCTCCATGTGAAATATCAATTTATTTTTTACACTTTTGTGTCCGTTATTTCGTCTGCAAAACTTTAAAAAACATTAAGAAAATACTTATTTGAGATAAAGATCTTTCAAAAACCTTTCTCTATATACTTGGTGAAATATTGGTATTTAACACTGAAACAAAATACTTCGATCTATAACGCATAACAATTTATATTTTTTATAAAACATCATGTGGTAAAAATAACTCATTGGAAAAGACCACTTATACAAATGCTCTATAGAGGTGGAAAATATTTGTAAAGTAAATGTGTTTAAGCTGAAAACGCACAAATATGAAATGATATTGGGTTCTAAAAGATTAACTGAGATCAACGATCGTCTCATAAGGTAGAAATACCGTGTTTTAAGCACCTTCCTTTCAAATTAAACACGCTTTCACCTTTCATGGGAAATCCTTGACGTTGATAATAGTTCGTCTTTATCTGTAAATTAAAACAATCGTATTCAGTGCGTTACTGTATTTTGGGAGTACAAGTGTATCTTTAATAAAGAAACATTCAAGACCACATTAATCTGCCCCCACCCCCTCCGTCGACCAAGATACGGATGTGAATACAGAAAAAAAATAATGATTGTGTTCAAAAATAAAATATTTTATTAAATTTGAATGAAAGAGAAGAAACGGTTGGCCTCTTTGCATAGAGCTTAACATATTTTGACACTGAATTACAAGAGCTGATAGTTTTCAGTGTAAAAATTGGAAAAATCATTGTCTGTTGAACTATGTAAATTGATTGTTTGTAGCCTTATTCCGCCTTGACTTCAGGGTCAAATATTACAACTCAATTTTGTGAGACAACGCATTGGTCAACCCTATGTTTTTTTTGTGATTGAATTTTGTGTCTTGGATTGTTCTACAGCAGCCAGTTACTTGCTTTTTTAATTGGAGTTGTTTTAAATTGACACGCCAGGTTAGTGTCTATATGAAATATATAGTAACAATAATTGTAGATACATGCTCGATCTTTCCTCTAGGTGGTAGGTACCGAATTAGTATTTCCCCTCAATTGGTTTTGACGCGAGCATTTGGTCTGTGTCAAGCACGTTAATATTGTTGTCATATTTACCTTATATGTTACAGCCATCATCTATAATGAAGGAAGTATCTTAATATCCCTGAACATTTCGTGTTTTGAATACTACAACGTACTGAATTACTTATCAGCTTTATCAGAGGGTCCAAGATTATTTATTGTTGAGGAAATTTAAGTGAGGAAAATGTTAGATGCGGAACAAAACGGCGATTTGTCAAATTATTCGGAGTTTTTTGAGGATATTTTGATATTGTTGGTAAGGTAATCTGACTTCTATCGCAATATAAATACGCCTATCCGGAGGCCACACGTGTAAGTGTAAGGGTTTTAACCTATGGTCCTAGAGGTTCTAGAGGCCTTAACAAAAAAGTTGCTGGAAGTATATGTTGAAGGATTGCTTGTTAACAAAGTGAAAATAGAAAATTGCGTGACTTGAAACTTTGTAGTATTTTAACGGTAGTATTTACTTACTATGACTGGCATTGTACGGCCTCAAATAACAGACAGTTGTAACTTTTATGTATTTAGTTTTCTGAATGATATATCGCACCGATAAAAAAAAAACCTTTTTCTTCTGTTTTCAGATCCAAGCACCTATGTCAACTAAAGTTTAAAATGGTTGACCTAAACGGGTCAATAACCTTTGCGCTTAGACATGTTGCCATTGATTCGGCTAATTTAGTAAACAAATGTAACACTATGTTCTCTTCCACGTATGTTTGATATTAAAGTTTTAATAACATAAAAAATATTCATATTTAGAAAATCTGTATTATTATGTCCAATATATTTTGTAATGCTTCATTATGTTGTATTGTATATGTACTCATGCTCTTTTTGACATGTATTTATGAAATGAGCGATGTTAAATAAACTTGGAAACTTGGAAACTTGGTAGCTGATGCCATTCTGAAAGAATGAAGGCAAAATAAAATGTGTTTCTATTATTTTATTTCACGTTGAACACGCTCTTTTACAGTACCTGTCGAGAAAGGCGAGAAAATTCCTACTGTTTCTCAATAAAATTTCACAAATTACTTTAAATAGTACGAATTTTAGACTCGAAACAAATTAAACCCCGTGGTAAAATTCCCCAATGGGCAAATATGTGCATATAAACGCATATAATTATGTTTGCCGGCGGGGTAATATTTTCTCAGCGGGTATTTCGTGTCATATAAATGCGAGACTGTGAGACATCAGCGACTTACATAATGATGACTTACATAAGCGAACAATAATTTAATTTAATTTAAATTGATTTGCCTAGCGGCTCTTACAATAGCTTGATCAATATCATGAATGCGTTTTCCTTAACAAATATTGTTTTTTCTTGACATGTTCATTGGAATGCAAACATTTCATTAAATACTCACGGGGAAAATGTGATTTTGTCAATATAAACGGGGTATTATTATCAACATTCCACATCAACTGAAACGATAAGATATATAATGCAACTAATAGTAAAACATGCTACTAAATCAAAAACCGAATAAATCCGTCTGCTTTTTTTAAACAATGTCCGAGCAAGACGATTTATTCTTTTATGTGTTAAAATGTAAGTTTATCTTTTAAATGCAATGATTGCTTTAGCAATAGTACAGAAAAGCTAAAGATAGTCAATTTAATCTCCATTTAAGGGTAGTTCATTTCAGTTGATACTTCAAAGACAAGTGACGGTTATCACGATTACAGTTTAAAGCTGTTTACAAGCAGAATGCCTGTATTGTAGTAGAACGCGAGAATTGAAATTATTCCATCAGTATCTTAATTAAAAAAGATTTCATTTAGTCAGAATAGTAAAAAACTGTATCTTAATGATGGTTCTAATATGATTTTAAAAATTGTTTCATTTTTATAAAAAAATAAAATAATAGTATTTAGACTAACAGTGTAACACTTGAAAGAATATAGTAAAATAATTGGAAAAAGAGACTTTCAGTTATGATTATTTTAACAAACCCAAAAGGGTATTCGAATATCATGTTTGCTCGACCATAAAAATATCATTTATGCCGACTTTTATATACGGCAAAATATATACAATTTCGTTTTGCATTGATTTTATGAAATAAAAATAATAATGACATAAAATTAAGTACGTTATTTGAAGACAAAAGGTAAACATGTGGAAGACGTCATCCTGTCCAGGTATCAACATTCATTAAAGAATTGAACATTATCTTTCTGCATTTCGTTGATATATGAATTGTCGGAAAAACACCGAAGGTATTCAATACTTATTACTACAACTATAAAACAATAAAACATCATTTTGCTATCATCCAAGAACCGCAATTCATCACTTGATAATTCGAATGAGTGTGTAGCCTTCCCACGCGGATGAATACATCATCGTCTTTGAGCTAAATCTAGTAACAATGAGACCAGTAATGGCTACCGACTACTCATTTTTTCCCATTTCGAAGCGGATTAACAGCACTTTTCAGGTAAGATTTATACGTAAAGGCGCCTTGTTTAAACTCTGAAATGTATCTTCCATTATTCCTTGCCTAAGACAATATTTTTACCATTAAACCTACTGCCCTGTTGTTTATATTCATGAATTGTCGGCATGTCATTATTTTCATTGTTGACCTAGAACATTTTCACTGTCATTTTTATTTGTAACTTCAGGCAAATAAATGAAATGTTCATCAGTTCTTCAATTTCTGGATAAATCACAGTAGCAGCAGTTTTCTCACTCAATTCCGGCACAAACAACTCAAAACTACCAAAAATTCGAAATCTGACAGATCATCCGCCATGTTTCCTCTGCAGACAAACTTTCAGCTTCCAGTTCTCCGCAATCAGTTTATTTATAATAAGAAAAATAATACAATATCAATATTTTTTAAAAGGTTTGTTGTTCATTGTTGCTTTATTTTAACCCCAAATATTTTTAAGAAGAAAAATGCACATATAATCAACTTCTACTATTACGTGACGTCATAGGTTGTAAATAGAAAGTAGAAGTTTGGTTGTCCGGTTAGCGCAGTGGTTAGCGCACTCGCTTCTCACCTAGGCGACCCGGGTTCGATTCCCGGCCTGGGCGCATGTGAGTTTGGTTTGTGGTCACCAAGCCGGACAAGTGGGTTTCCTCCGGGTTATCCGGTTTTCCCCACAACACAAGACCACACTCTCGCGTAAAATCGTGGTAACGAGAGTAATTAATATAATGTTGTAATAACTTGTTTCACAATCGTTGTAAAATAAATATGTTTAAACTAAAATTAAATAGAAAGTAGACCGGTTATTAATAGTAATAAGCTGATTTGCATACACGAATGCTTCATGGAGAAATGAATGAATGTCACAACGGGTTGTCTTATCCAAAAGGATTTAAGCATTTACTCGCACCTGCTAAAACTTGTAATTATAATGTTTTCTCGTCATCTTCAAAATGGTGAACGTCTTTGGCCTTTAATTGCCAGTTGTATAGTTGTATAATTGTTTGTGCCTTGTCACAAGCATAACGCAAGGCGCCATTTGTATTTTCCAATATTTTTCGGGAAATAAGACTCCAACAGAACGTTTAGTAAACTCATCTGTTCTATAGTATGGGACCATTCTTTGATGAAAAAAGCATAAAATGTATTTGTTAATTATTGCTGGAGTCGTGAAACAACTTTTGAGTACATCTTCAACCTCTTAGTGAAATGTTAATAATTATTAATGTGATTTCGCAGAACAGGCAAACATACTGACCAGTATCGTTATGTAGTTTTCTTTCAATTTTAGAATGTTTGTATATTATTCTCAAAACAATGCCTTGCTTCGGAAAAAAACTGTCTGCATATCTTTTCCGTACCAGGAACAAACAATTACATGCGGTTTTCAAATTATCAAACACAGACAAAGGTTTTCCGTCCTTTTTGGAAGTAACTCAATCCCTGCGGAAATGTTGAAATCTAATAAGGTTGCCCAGGGATCAGACTCTGCTTGGAGAAAAACCGCAATCATTCTCATTTAATCTCGGTACGTGTCAAACGCAGGCATTGGTTGTGACAACAGTATCACCAAAGGGGTCACCATTCCCATGTATTCTAGCAGACATTCCAAGAGATACGAACAAATTATTTCTGGATTATTTTGCGTCCTCATGTTGAAATCGATAACAATCACAAGTATAACTGTAATGATCGTGTTGGTAATTATACTGTAAATTGTCGAGCAAGTTTAGGCAATAAGAAGAATTTCAAAACTGTCATGTTTCATTAGGAAACAGATTCGGTGGAAAGAATTGAGCTCTGATGTATATTGCTTTACATATATATATTGAAATAAATGATCTAGGCACATTTAAGTAAATAACACTTAATTCAAGCATTTTTTTATGTATTCCTAAACATTTAATTGGGACCCTCTTATGAACACGCAAGTACGATCTTTTTTGAAATGGTAATTTCAAGTACTATTACTTTTTTGACGGGCCATACAAGAAATGGCAATTTGAAATTACTGATAACACTTTTTTATTTCAGTAGGTGTCTGAAAACATTTATCTAGCACTATTCTGAAGTACGCTTGTTCATTAGAAGAACCAAATATCTTTGTATGAGATCAGTTCAGGAAACAAAGCCGTTTATAGTGTAATCAACCAAATTGAATTAAGTCCTCAATTTATTCACAAGGCGGAAATATTGATTGGCAGTATTATAAGTATTTACTTGAGCCATCGCCATATACCGCCATCAGGTTGCCAAGACGACATAAGTGCATTAGATAATTGGGTCACACGTGCGTCTCTCAGGCTTGTTACTCATAATATTCACTAGTTATCTCATTCAGGGACCTAATTTCGCATTTCAAAAAATGCAATTAGCTTTTCACTGCAACAAGTTTATTTTGCTTGTAAGGTTCATTTCTCATCAGCTTGTTTGATGACATATAAGGCAGATGAAATCCTACAGCGCTGACTTTCCTAAAACCGGAGCCCAATTCAGAAAATATTAATGTTGACTATTGTAAAATATAATTTTGCTTAGAAGCCATACATATATCAACGAATTTCTGATAAATATTTAGTTTATAGGATAAAATTATTATTATTATTATCTGTAATTGAGTATTTTGGCATAAAATGTTATCGACAACAGACGTTTGAATCAAGGAATAGCTGATATGTGCAACGTCGTAAAACATTGGTAAACTGAAGTCGCGTTAATCCAATCAAAGCGCAATATTGAATTATGACGTCATAAGCCATAGCGTGATATGCA
Organism: Mya arenaria; assembly: GCF_026914265.1. Classification (NCBI taxonomy): domain Eukaryota; kingdom Metazoa; phylum Mollusca; class Bivalvia; order Myida; family Myidae; genus Mya; species Mya arenaria. The sequence goes on along the minus strand of NC_069133.1, from coordinate 48,948,309 downwards.
ATTTGAACATCAAGTAATAGCTGTAAAGCAACTAGGCGAATATTAATGTTCAAATATTTTTCAGTATAATATAGATCAGTTTCAAATAACCTAAATTTATTGAACACGTTTCAATGCCATACATTGTTTTAGCGTTCTGCAAACGTTATTTCTCCTGAAATCTATGTAGCAAAATATATCATACACTGATAGACGAGGTTAACTAAAAATATAAGCAAGGTTTAGTGGTGCCAATACCATAAAAAGGTATTTGGCTTTAATCTGTTTTCTGGGTTGTTACACTTACCCGTTTACAGACTTGTAAACTTACAAGTTCTGTCAACATTAAATGTAACGACCGTATGGACTATAGCTTCAAAATTGGTCATTATATTTACAAGCTGTACTCCAGACCTTTTTGTATAGTACTATGATTAATATTCTGTTTTTCGCAAAGGTATCTCTGACGTTGTAAACTTATAATGCTTAGCACTTAGCATTAACACTAGTCTGGGGAAAGCAGAAAGAAAATCGTTGGTTCTTTGGTAATTCTTTAGTTCACACTGTTGTGCTAAGTAACATGATTTTCGAACGACAAAAGAAACCTTGGCTTTGAAAACTGTGTCTTTCATGTCCTTTATTTATATTGCTATTTTCCGCGCAACATTGCAAGACTCCTGCTCTCTTATTGTTCATGAGGATATAACTCGGAAAATACTCTAAATGGTTTTAAAAATGATTGAAGAACTAATATTTGAGCGGCATCTACGATGGTCAACAAGCAATCTATACACTCCCTTTATCGAAAGATGTCTTTCTTATACTTTATTTTGTCTATTTACATGGAACGAAAACTACAATAGAATGAAAATGAAATCGTGTTTAGGAAATTCTGTCATAGCACTCGGCCATTAACTATGTGACATTGTGTAAATTAGTAGTTATGATCAGACCGGGAGTGTTCCATTTAGCGCCTGAAGGAGACAGCGTTCATTAGCGGTAGTCAATAACGTGATTGCGGTTTTTGTTAGAGACAGACCCGAATCACTGCCGTGCCATTGTCATAAACGATTTGGCAATATTTAAGGGAAATTAGTCGTGAAGCGTCCATTTTGTACTCGTTTACGGTAGATTGTTTCAAAAACTTAAACCTTGCAAAGTCTATGATGTACATATATTCGCCATATTTAAAAAAAAATAACAACATCCACCTGGTCTGTTTTGTTCGCAACATGTAGTTCAGACTCAAATAAACATTAACCAGGTTTTAAGGCGAATGTGTGTTTAATGTGTATTATGTTTAATTCATGTATGCATCTACTTTTAAATATATTCAATACTTATATTGGCCTCTTTGTCACCCTTTTCAGGACATTGATATTGAGGGCATGTTTTATAAAATGATGTTATGAGTACAGATAAATTTTCCATCTGTTAAATTCAATCAGATTTTGTCCCTGTGATATATCTTCTTTTTTTTTTTTTTTTTGCACCGTTTTTATCCACTGTTTCGTCTTAAAAAAGGTTAAAAGGTACATTTCTTCCATGTGGAATTATGAACGATTTCTAATACAACCAAATTAATATTACTACTTTAAACAATCAAACAAGTACCTTTACGCATTACGATTCTACATTTCCTTCACATTCATATTCTAAACTTAACTCATATGTAGAAATCTATTTATATAACTGTTCTATAGAGTAGGAACACATTCAGAAGTAAAACGTTCTTGTGTTAACATATTTTTTTCAGGAGTGCCAGACGCGTTTGTGAATGAAGAAACTATGAAGGAAATATATGCTTAAACCTTTCCACAAGAATCCATAAAAATGGGATTTCCCCGTAAATTGACTTATATTACGACGCGACCACATGGTCTATTTCTGTTTTCACATAATTACCTTAGAAGTGACAGACATCAGCTTTATAAGAAGGGAAATACCATTCTTTACTTGAATCATAAGGTCGAGTGAAAACTAGATTTTACCACATTACGTGTTGGCAAAGTGTAATGTCACATGGCCTTGTGCCAATTACGTAATGTTATTACATTCTTCTATTGTATTGTAAATATATTTTGCAATAAGATTTTCAATTGTGTTGTAACGTGGTAATTGCGATCCATTTAGAAGTTTATGAATACCAAAACAATAAATCGGCACTTTAAGAAAACACTAGTTTCTTTTTTTCAACTCTTATGGTCCATATATAAACATATCCTTTTCTGTTTTTGAATTCAGCGTTATGACATGGCTTTCAATTTTACCATCACTAAACAATCTTCAAGATATCCACACTGCAGAACCTTCTCAAATTAACAATTACATTGCAGCAAGAACAATGGTGTTCTTTTTCCTTTTTTTATTTTGTATGGGAGCTGCAATGCTTAAACATATGTGAAGACAATTTAAACCGATGTTTTCGGAAATATGCTTATCAGTTAAAAGACAAACAATTCCCTAAGGACAGCTTATTGAATCTTATTTGGATTGTATCCCTCAAATTTATAGTATAACAGCATCCGGATTAAGTTTGCAAATCCGGAATTTTTGCAAACTTATTTCTTTTATTTTTCACCCAATGTTTTTTTTTTTTTTTTTTTTGTATTTTTATAATGTATTAGGTAATACTAATAAGAGATATTTTTTGTTTCCTGAAATTTGATTTAGAAATATGTTTTTTTTGGCATTTAAAGTCAACTTTTCTGTATAATCATAATAACAATTATGATATCAAAAGGTCAAACATTTTATTGAATAATTTTCCTGTATACTAGGACTGACCCTACTGTTTGTATAGTCCATTGGTTAAAGAAAATAGATTAAAAAAGTGAAAAAAATAATTGTAATGTGTGTGGTTAAGGTAGCACTACCCTTAATGAAAACCTCCACTTGAAATGCTTCAATTTTAATGCTTTATCCTTTATTGTTAAGCACAGACCTACACATCTTTTGTGGGTTCATGCGAGCAGTTCAACTTCAAAGCAACCCAGAAGCATCTTTTTATTTTTCATTTCATTAGCTTGTGTAAACATTTTTCTACAGTAGTTTTATTAAAAAATAGTTATTTTTTTCATACCGAAGGTAAAACATACTGTTTTTTTGCATAATGTTCCAAAAAGGTTAAAGATATTTCATATTGATAAGGAACAGGTCATGAGTATTTCTAGAACTTGTTGATTTCGCTGTAAAATGACATTCACAAGGACCCATTTTTTATGCGTCAAAACATTTTGTTAAAATTTTAATTACTATATGGCTATTTAAGTACAGTTTGATTAAATTTGTTGATTTGACAGTAAAATTCTTTTAAATTTTGAAACCAGGAAATGATATACATACTAATAAGAAATTATTTAGCTTATCATAGTTTGAAATGATGCCCATAAGGGGTGTTCTACCTTTAAATATACATGTAGTTTAAAAAACCTTAAAAGCTTAGTATTAAAGGATATTACTTAAACGCCGTTCCTCAATGCTGTTATTACAAATATGCCTAACAAAAAATAAAACAGCTTTCCTTGTTTTAGGTGCGGGGGATAGCAGAGACTTTGTCTGAAATAGTTCATTTTGAACTAGTTTAATACTCTTTGTTAACTATATCAAATTATTAAATAAGTAAATTCTTACACAATTTTAGTGGGAAATGCGCCATCTCAATCCCCCCTTGCTACAATTATGCACCAGTCAATTGTAACCATGCCCCCAATCCCCCAAGGTACGGGGAATAGCCGGGACTTTTACTTCTGTCAAGCCAATCCGGGGTAAAATCTTCGCACTGCGGGCACGGACTGTTCAATGGCCAAATCCTGCCAAATGCTGCCTAGGTTAGGCAAATTCCCTGCTATATTTTGCACGAAGACAAAACCACATTCACCCGGAACTGCGGGGCCACCTGAAAGGTTAAAACACAGCCTATTTCCACGGAGCCCTATCCCTGGACCGGGGTGGGGGGGGGGGGGGGGTCGTGGTTACAATTGACTGGTGCATTATTATGAGCAACCACTGGGACACTTTTTTATTATTTTGATATTTCTTAAAAGACTCGTTGACGGCCATTTAGGCAGAGTACCCCCACTCCCCCGAGCTGAAGTGTGGATAAGGAGAGTCTTGTTTCAAGTGAACGTTCTTTACGAGATGTCCTACTTCTTGACTGTCTATATATTCAAAAATCAACACAAAAAATAAATGGAAAAAATAAATGACTTACCAATAGGTGTTTGAGATATCAATTTGGCAACACTTTAGTGCCATTCATCGCCCTTCAAAGCTCCATAAAACAAAATCATTCGTCTAACACATCCCCGACATCTTAAAGCAGATAGTATTGATTACTGTGACATGTTTGTGTCAAACCGGTTTGAAGCCGAAGGTACATTCACTGGAGTATTAAAGATGCACTCCCAGATTAGGTTTACCACAATTAATAATATTGTTTTAATATTCCTAAAAGGATGAATAAATGTCGAAAACAATGGTACTTATGAAGGATATCGAGTTAAATTTGAAAGAAATTAGCACTACACACGGTTTTTCTACCTTATGAGACTATAGTAGACCACAATAAATATTTTAGCATTCACCAATTATTTAATATTGTTGTGCTTTCTGCTATTAAATACACGGTACAATCTTGTTATCAGTAATAAATATTTTCAATAAATGCAATATTTAGTAATACCCTGTATCCCCTACCTCGAAACGAAAAGTTGGACGACATTGGTATGTTGTGGTTTGGGGGGTAACCCCTCCCCCCCATCCCTCCTTCTGGCCCACTAGTGCAATTGCAAAATTAATTTTGATGTGTGAGGGATATACTTAAGTGATGATGTTAACCATTGCTTCAAAATTTATGCATGCGTATGTACATGTTGGCATTTTGGGTGCATGTTTTACCTCCAAAAGGCTCTTGAAACCAGGTATGAGTATATTGTTTAAGTTATAGCTCATAGTTTTTTAAATGTGGTTCTTTAGCAGATTTATTTTAAATACGAAATAAAGGTGTTGCTTCCAAGGTATGCATGATCAAAAATATCCAATAAATTATGTATGAGTTCCTTTTGCTGAGTGGTTATGCTTTTTACTTGTCCTTGACGTAAAAAGCGTAGGTTCACCCCTGATTAAAACCCGACTTTATTTTCATACTTTCATCGTATTTTGTCCTGCAATTTCGGTATCAAAGAGCAAACTAATTATTTCAGACACATTACCTGGAAAATGATTATATGGTGCCAAGGAGGTACGAGTCTCTTTAAGAATGACAAAGTGTTTTTTTACAATCAGCTAGATTACAAGTTCATTTTTTTCCACATATACAATATGATTAACAAGTAATCATCATATGTGTGTTTTTGCTTCACTGCTATCTTGTAGGACGATTGGCTTATACACTTCTATGTAGTAAAGTGACACCATGGCATTACCAATATCGTTTATTTTGTAATGCAAAATTCACCAGCCTTATATTTTTTGAACAGTTCGATATTTTTTTTCTAAAACATATATTACTGTTTGGGGAAGGCATTTCATGGGCACATGATGCATGTAGTCATTCTAAAATGCCTTCCAGCATTTTTAATGGTGTTTAGCTTGGACCAGCTCAAAACCAAATAATAGGGGTTGAAAAGTCTTTGGATTAGGAGTTAAAAAGTCTTTAATATGGTTATTAAAATAATTCAACTAGGGGTTGAAAGGTCTTTGAAATAGGAGTTAAAAAGTCCAAACAGGTAGGGTTTTAAAAGTCTTTGAAATACCGGGGTAGGGGTTTAGATGTCTAAAGGTTGAAAACTGAAAAGTGTTCTTTTTTAGAAGGGTTGAAAAGCCTCTTGAGGTTGAAAGGTCCTGCTCCCCTGCAAAACAGTGTGTATGAAATAAACTATTATCTTAGGTAAAACATTTCATATGGATTTCCATCAATTAATTACATCTTCATTAAAAATCAAGACAATGGTACATTTTTTTGTGTAAAGGTACTGACAACCGAAATAACCGAGTATAGCTTTGGACCCAAAATGAATAACTTCTTAGTCGTTTGTAACCACATCTTAATCGATTAAAAATGGCGTCCGAGGAGAAGAAACTAGTGTAAAGATATTTAAAAATTGGAATTTGTGTCACTGGTTGAGTTAGAATACTTCAGGTAATTTTTATATGATTTGTTGCATTCAAATTCAACTATATGATTCTGACTTGTATCATACCTAGTTTTTTTTATATATATAGTATGCATGCACTGTGCTGTTTGTGTAATTTTGTGCTGTTCTTCTATGTTTCTTGTTTGTGATTTTATGTTCTATGTCTTTGGCGTTTACCCAGTGCCATTAAACCTGGTTTATGTTTAAACATTTTTTTTTCTACTGAGCATCTTTCTGCAGCTTTTTGCATAAATATCGTAAGCAAAACTTGCATCAGCGCTCTTAGTGTTCTTAATAATATCTCGCACCGATACCATAACTTAATTTGCGTCTGTTCCCAAATGCCAGCCCTAGATGGAAACGGGACTTTTTATTCGCGATTCAATGGCATTCAAAAGGGATGGAGGCAGATAGATGCATTTTGACAGCTAGGCCGTTTTAACAACATTTTATGTCTAAGCCAAGTTTTGCGTCCATGTCTGGAAACCAGTGACATAAGACTGCTGACAAAAGATCAGATCGCAGTTTTGACATTTACATTCGAAAATTTATGTTAAGAGGCAGAGGGTTTTTTTACCTTTTATTGGTTTTGCTATTTTTGTTTCTACGCTGTCACAAACATAACGCAAATCTTTATTGGTATTGATCAATATTATCTTGATAATATGATTCAGTCATCATTTAAAAGAAGATTTAATAGACCTTTGTTTTACAATATATTGTATGTTGTTCTCAATAAAACAGTCTGTATATGTTTACCGTGCAAAAAGAAAATATTGCTTCCGGTTTCCATATTTAAAAAAAAACACACACAAAAATGTGTTGTCTTTTTTTGGAAATAAATCAATCCCTAAAAATAAAAAAATATAAATCAAGTACGGCTGCACAGAGATAAGATACAGTTTGGAGAAAACCCACAGTAATTTAATCTCGGTACGTGTCAAACACTGGCATTGGTTGTGACAATAGTATCACCGAAGGGTCATTAGTACCATGTATTTCAGCAGACATACAACGAGATACGAGCTAACATTTACGCCATTATTTTGCGTCCTAACATTGCAATCGATAACAATCACAAGAACAACTGTTACATTTGTGCTGGTAATTGACAAGCATGTTCAGATAATAAGAAGTAATTCAAAACTGTTATATTTAATTAGGAAACCGTGTCTGTAGAAATAATAGAGTTCAGATAAGTTTAACATTGTATGTTTTTTTTAAAAAACATGTAGGCAAGAAGAAGTGAATAACACTTATTTTCAGCAATTGTTATGTATACCTACCTATAAAAACCATCGGGACCCTCTCACGAACAATTATAATACGATCACTGTGTTGAAATGGTATTTGCAAGTATTTTTGTTGACTGGCCATAACGAAGAGCTGTTTGGAACACTTTTATTTCGCTTAGTGACTATAAGGCATTTGTCTTATAGTATTCCGCATTAAACGTATTAATGAGAAGGTTTAAATGTCTTTGCATGAGATCAGTTAAAGAAAATAAACATTTTTATTTTAATCAACAAAATAGTATTAAACCTTAATTCATTCACTAGTTGAAAAGATTGATTTGCACTTTAATAAACATTAACTTAAACCATCGGCAGATATCTCTATCAAGTTTATCAAGCTAAAGCAATTCATTTGTTTAATGGGTCACGCGTACGTCCCCCCAGCCTTTAACTTATTGACGTCCATAGGAATCTCATTCAGGGAACTGATTGCTACATGTCCCTAGTGTGTAAGTTATAAATTTTCCTGCTCTGACTGCGTTTATGGGCCGAGTAGATACAGGCTTCGAAACGGAATGATTGTGTTTTGATAATTTGCGATAAACATTCATCACAAAGAATTATTATTTTAGCTAACTTCGATATATATCGATACATTCTACAAAGATACTTCAAGTAACAAAATTTAATAATAAAAAAATTGCTACCAAAAACAGCCGCTCAACTAAATAATTGGTATCCCGCTAAATAGGTAGGCAATACAGTCAGCCATTTTCTCAAATTGTCCTTGTTGGCTTTTTTAGACTCCTTTAAAATGTGTAAGCAAACTGTCCTTTTCATCCTTTTCATATGGATACGTCTTGCCTCTACATCTATTTTAAGCAGGGATCATTTTGCATTACTGTCCAATTCGGTCATGTCAAAAACGCTACAAATATCGAATAAAAAAACGAATGGGAATACATATCTTGGAGATGTATAGAGAAGGCGCACATAAACGCCAAATTGAATGATGTACAATATCTGGTACATAATGACATGTTTATGGGTAAAACCTCCATTGTTCTTTAAGTGATCTCAATGTGTTTCATTTTAATCGTTAAAGACGGTTAGTCTGTCGGTTTTGAAATATTTTCTCAGCCAGATGACAGGGGACAAAGAAGTCAATTTGTCTTTGCCATGCATAAGCAATTTATGAATACGGGACAGCCCTCGAATGTGAGGCACTATATACATGAGGTTCTGACTTGTCTACATATAGGAGGAGAAAATGGCAATCCTAACAGCAACAAGTCTACGAGAGGCAGAGAGGCGAACAGGTTTATGTGTAGGGGCATTATCTCAAACCAACTAATTCTGAAAACGTTAAAGGCAGTCTCGAATTAAACTCAATATCACTCTAAATACATCAACAGCCGTTCAGGGGTAAAAATCAATACATTACTTCATCTGTGTCATATCTGTGAGAGATTCTTTTAATGCCCCCTTTGACGGAGGATATGAACCACATTCAAACAAACAAAAATTAGAAACTTTGTCTTTCGTGGTTGTTTTGTTTCTGTTTTGTTTGCGAGGCGTAAAAAACAGCCTAAGCTACTACATAAGAACCCTATGTTTAATTATGTTTTCGTAAACACCGTTAAGACCTTGTAGTTTTCACTTTCATTTCTATTTAAAAAAAATATGACGTTCATTTACATTTCTAATTTCGTTATTGTCATTTCCATCTTTATTTCACAATATGGAATTATTTGGTCATTGCTAAGCCAGACAATCCAAAGTTAATGTCAACAAATCCAGATGAAATATTTGTCCGACGTGAAAGCATTCGTTTCCTAAAATTGAAGTCCACGCCACCAAATACAGGAGAGGTTTATGATCGACGTTAATTCATTTGTCTAACACACATCTCGTCGCATTATCAACAATGTCTTTCAGTTTTTCTAGCGTTAATGGCGTGTGAGGTTTTGTACTCATAAGCTTGTATAAAACAACAGGTGTACTTCTACGACGCTGACCGGTCTAGGGTCGTTTATACAAATTAAATGTTGCCTATTGAGAAATAGAATTTCGATAAAATCAATAATCCCCCAACTGCGTTCATATCACCGATAATGACATCAGTCACTCAATTCACTCCTTATATTTACAGCAAAAGTTCATTATTTCATTCAAGAAAACATCATTTCATTTCATTTAAGAAAACCTAATCATGAGTCTTTCTTAGCCATTCTATTAATAGATCTACCCGAACGTTACTGGAAACAGTTAATGCAAAATTACATCACAATTACGCAGTAAACAATAATCACTTCAAACCACTTTTAAACGTAAAATTGAAACACTTATGACAACATTACATTGAACAAATCATAAATTAACACTGTCTAACATGTTGATTGAAGTTGTTTGGGGCCGGCTGACACAAAACAAACAATAACAGGATATAAACAATTTTCACTATACATATTTATTGAAATGCGATTATTTACGATCCGAACATATCCGAAGATGTTGCGTTCATCGAAAATATTGCGAAAAACAGTTTATTGATTAAGGAATGGAAACTGTGGTGTAAATATAGCACAGTATCGTTCCAGTATTTAAAAGATTACAACGGCCATGACAATTAATAGATGCCGTGTTTAGTATAAACGTAAGACCATGAGTACAAACCGATCCAGTAAAAACAAAACAGAATGGTCGTGGCCATGAACAGGTGCAGTGGTTACAGAACAAAACCGTAAAGAGAACAAAATGGTATTAGTGTCTATTACAACACGGGAATCAACGTGTGTGCGCCCTCCAGTGTTAACGAATAATTGTCTAGTTTTTTCTACGAATTTAATTAACAGATATTTTGAAAACAGTAGCCTTGATAACTGTACATGTTGGTCACAGCGGTTGCTTAATTAATATACATATATACTAGTCCGGAACAGTTCCATCATAGGATGTATGGTAACATGAGTAACGAAAGGCATTCTTAGCACGTTATTATACGATACCAGATAAAAGGGAAATACATTCTGTGTCCATTTACACACCAAATGTTAAATTTGAGTATTTGTTTGTAAGACACAAGACCGAATTAATCGATATTATCCACGCAAACTTTAATACGCCATTTCATCATTTGGAGAGTTGTCATACTGCTGATCAGCAAGTCTGCGGATGCACGTAGAATGAATCGGTAAGGCAGTAATGCAAGTTTGGCATTTAATTTGTACTTGAAAGAGTGTTCATTTGTTATCTCATATCCATTGTAAACATTGTTGTTTTGAGTTCAAAATTGTTTTCAAACTGTAGATTATGGCTTGGGGCTACAAGCTGGTTTGTATATGACCAAACATGTTGTATATTGTACCGAGCTCAGATAAACAGTAATAAGGTACAGGGCAAATGGCTTCTACGATCTTTGGGGAAACGAACCACAGCACATATATTATGATTATACGAAAATATTATAGATCGTATGTAAAGGCTTTTCACAAATAGGAGTATTTGTGTTGTGTCTCTTTATGTGTTTTAACTTAAGCTTTGAGGATGTAACAAAACGCACAATAAGAATTGTATTCCTTATTTCGCTCCTGTAGCTTAAACAATTTTCCTGTCATTCCGGAAGACACGGGAAAGCTCCTTTTCGATAACGATCGAAAACAATATTCAAAATATAAAAAATACATTGTATTATTAAATACACATACAGGTTGAATTCGCTATAATTATCATTTCATTTACCTTTAAGTTGCGATGCGTCTTTCCAAATATTAATGTCCAAAGTATGTTGAATGGTGTTGTAAAATCACATACATATTTGATTCAAGAACGGAAATCGTTACCATAGCAGAAGATGAATTACAGTTTACTAGCGAAATATATTCTACACCTATTTCTTGGTCAAGTATAGAGGGGACTAGTGATACTAGTGTCGCCTTTCTCAAAAGATGTCTAAGGTTCTAGCCATAGCAAGGGAACGTTTTGTTGTCCCTCAGAAAGAACATCATTTTCTAGCTAGTAATCGATTGGCTTGAAAACGAGCATAAGCCCAGTTATGTTGCGCGTACACCAAATAACACATTCGCCTTTAATCCGAAGGTATTTCTTGTTTTCGCTCTTTCTTTCTACAGACAAGTAAACGTATCAATTTTTGTCAGCACTGAATGTTACGATCTGACTGATTGAGGTATATAAAAAAGCTTTAAAACTGTTTTTTGTATTCACATTTCGTTTTCAAGTGCCTACCGTGTGTGTGTATTTTCAACTTTTCTCTCAATTCGTTCTCCTTAAAAGAGATTGCTTTTCCCAGAAATACCTCTAAGGCTCTTAAACAATTAAGGCTTTTTTAAAAATCTGACAAGTTTAGAAAGGTAACGTATTGGTTGTTTGCACTTACCATCCCGCATTTAAAATTGTCTGGAAAAAAATATTTTCAAGAAGTACTTTTCTAGATTCACGTATGTTTTAAGAAACATTTTTGCCGAACAAAATAGAAGACGTTGATTTTAAAATCTGTGAGTTTCTCATATATTGTACTTCATCTCTCTGATTGTACCATAATGATAGCTTCTTTTAAGATCCTTTTTCTCATTGTACAGATTTTATTGCAGATGAACATTGTTGATTGTAGAACTATCAATTCATCGACGTCTACATAAATAACATCTTAAACCGAAAAGCCGAAACAGTTATTTTTCTTCACAATTAATATATTTGATACACTACTTTTGCATATTTACAACGAAAACGTAATCTTCCAAACACTATACAGCAATTTAATACATGATATTTACATATCTAAGAATAAGTTTCATACCACTCAGCCATCAACTAAATAACATGGTGTGAATGAGAAGTGTTGATCAGATCCGGTAATCATTACCAAGAGCCCTTCAGGAAGCGCCAAAAGGTGACACCAGTGATAAGCGATAGTCAATAAAGTGATCGCTGTATCTACAATGTTTCTCTGGTAAAAAGCAGTAACATACCATTGCCTTGCCAACGTTCCTAGCGACATGGTAATAAACATGACAAAATAAGTGGCCTTGTGGCATCTGTCGTCTACTCGTTTAGGGTATAATATTTTCAAGCTGGAGTCTGGAAAAGAACATTCTGTCGATTCTAAGAAATATGCTTGGATTTAATAACATCATTGATTACCATCGGAAGAAATAGTATATGACTGTATCAGGCGAATTTGATTTGTGTTAAGTGTGTAATGTATTCAATTTAGTTCATATCAAGTTTTGTATTGACCCTGTATTGTTTTGGTACTCATTGGTACCCTTTCCTGAATACTGATATTAAGGAAGATACTTTATGAATGCATAATCTAACAACGTTTGTAGAAGTATATTTATTTATGTATAAGATGCATTCCGGTTGTTTTTATTGATTCATTAATTTATATTAATTATATAGTTTCCCAGTGAAATATCAATAGGAAAGTTTGACCCGTATTAATTTAGTGTTTATTGTTTCGTCCAAATAAAATGTCTGCAGGCTCAAAGTCTTGACACAATAGGAATTACTTTCTATCGGAAATGACATAACATGCAAGTAGGTACGGTTCGTCTTAAATATATCACTTTTAGATTTATACCTGTTTACTTTTAATACATATTATGAACAAACCAAAATAAAACTTTTCTCAAGGAAATACAACATGCTGTGATTTTTCTTGGGACAAACATTACTTCCGTATCAATTGCGCATTTAGATTCTACGGTGTATAGAAGAAATCATGTTCACAAATTAACTTATTGGAAGAAACCCATACATGCAATTGTCATGGAGAGGCGGGATACAGCTGGTAGTAATTTCAATTTATTACTTACCAGGACAGGAGATATTATTTTTGTCTTCATCTTCAGGAGTGCCCAACAGGAATTGTTAATAAACTAAACGTTCAAGGAAATATATGCCCAATCTATGCGGTAGGTACCTTATCCATAAAATTTTGGATTTTTTTACCTTGACAAATGAACGACGAGTATGGAAGGGTCGTTATTATTGTGGGTTTGTTTACAATACCGATTTACGTTACAGACGTCGGCTATATAAAATAGAATTCTTCACATGAACCTATCGCAGAGTGGATATTTGAACGAACCAATTACTGTTTACTTAAATGACACTAGGGTATTGTTTTCTAATGGTATTTCTTGCTTTTGTTGTAAATATATCTAAAAAAGTAGCTTCGATTGCGTACAAACGGAGTTATACCGATCCCTTTAGAAGTTTGTAAACGCTGTACCAAAACTAGCAGACACCTTTAGGAAACATTAGTGAATGCTGTAATCGCTTTGTGCTATTTCAATGTCATATATATTACTTAAGCAATCTTCAAGAAATTCTTACCGCCGTACCTTCTCTAACTTACTCATTGCAACAGAAACCCTAGCAGTTGTTAAAACGACTAGAAAGGTTTGGGGACTGAAAATCGTGAGCATATGTGAAGACAATTTCAATAATTGCTCATGAAATATGATTTTTTGCTGACATAATCAGTATTTAACGTACTGACTGCTCAAAAGAGTTTCGATTGTGTCTTCAAGTTTGTGAAACTCGAATCTGCTTTGTTAACAAAACCTGCACAACTCTCCTGACATTTAAATATAGTACTGTAATTCTAATGACTCGTCAAATGTTTTAGTGAACGTTGTAAACCAAGCCATTTGATGTCTTTTTGCAGATATCAGAATTGTAGTTTGCATAATTGTGTAAGCATTGAAAATGTCAATTTTACATTGGTCTGTAACTGTATATTGCATTAGGACGTTTGTAGGTGCTTGCTTTCAATGAGTATGAATTAACTGTTGTTAAAACGGGAATACAGCTCAAGCAAGTGCTTAGCTGACGGTTGTAGTTTACTAACAATTGCTGTAATGTACGGTGTCAGTCAAACCGAAACCCTGACTGTTGTAATCTTCATGCTTTGGATGTGTTTAGTGTTTTTCATAATCGGTCGCACAAATACAGTAAACCTCTATGCTTCTGTTTCCAAATGCCAGCGCATATACCCTAAATGTGTTCAATACGTTTGACCATGATCGTAACGGGCCAATAAGCATTGTTTTTGTTTATTGTTTAAGGCCATTACAAAGGATGCAGGTACTTACATAAATCAGTTTCTATTAATGCATCTCACTTTAAACATATAACTTTGTGTGACAGTGCCTATCGAAAAAAGGCAAAATAATTGTTTCCATTTCAAAAACTTACACCGCATTTATATAACGCGTTTCTACGTGTGTATTTCATGTCATTTAAATCAGAAACCTTATTCGCCTCTAAGGGTTATTCCGATTTGGGCAGGATTTTTCCGTAAATATGATAACAAAACGGTAGACATACACCTATTATAAGTAAACAAATATTTATCCCATCTATACTTTTTTGGAAAACTATTCAACAAAGTGTATGGAAAACAAGCGACTGATATATAAAATAATATCATTTAAAAAGATATATCATTAAGTCGCTTACAATAGCCTGTATTCATTCTAAAAGCAATGGCTCTTTTTAAAAAAATGTCTAGGGTGAAATGTTCCTCATATAAACGTGATTTTAATAATCAGTTTTCACTTCTACTGAAATGTAGCTTCAGGTTGAAAACTTAATTAAATCAAACAACGAAAAATATGTCTGTTAATTTAAACTGTCGGGGCAATGCGTTTTAATCTTACATGACTTTTTTGTGTGAAAATGTATGTCAGCCAGTAAGATGATACGGTGATCTCAGAAATAGAACAGATGGGCTGAAGAGGTTCAATTTAAGAAGAAATAAATAATAGTTCAAGTACATCTGACAGTTATCATGATCACAGTGTAATGCGTAGTTGAAAGAAAGAGCCAATATAGTAGAAGAACGTGGGAATTGACATGCTATTATTTTTGTCTGTAAATAAAGTTATTAAAAACATTGAGCTAGGATTTTATATATTGATTTTACCCTGAAGTGGTGTGAAGCGTCGTCCCCTTTTAATGTTATTATAATAACTTCATTCTAAGCTCGTTTGCTCAAACCGTTTGAAAGAAACATTATAGTGAAATGACAGTGCGTGAGAAATAACGATATCTGATAATAGAATTTGTTTTAACAAACCATGACAAGTGAATTCCTTGTTTGCTTGGCAATGATCGGAAAAATAGAATTTATACAACTGTTAGTCATGCAAGATTTAAATTATGTCGTTTTTTTATCTTAAAATGAAAGTGATTGATTTGAAAGACGGCAACTAACGAAGACATCACACTTGCATTCATTATGCTGTAACGTCATCGTCATAAAACATGTCCGTATCTGCCTTTTTCTGGCAGTGGTAGATATAGGTTTTTGCGTTGTCACAAGTATTAACATCTGGGCTTGGTTTGCTGTGTCAATCAATATATTTTTGGGGAAATATGGGTTTTTCCTCATTTCATGTAACATTTATTGCTTATTTGTATTACAATTTGAGACAATTTTTTGTGCAAGTAGTGCTTTACATATATAACATACTGCTAGAGTCTTGAAACCAAAATTTTTACGTGCATACGTATACTACCTAAATACCCTATTGCAAACTATTTACGTGCATACTTAAACTGACTAAATATCCCAATGCAAATTATATAGGAGCCAGGTGCTACCTATGGAAGAAAGCAGTTGTATTAAAGTTTGTTGAATATGTGTTCGCCGCACTCGCATACGTATAAACCAAAAGCATAATGGAGTGTTCATGCAAAATTTACTATTTTTTAATCAAGTTCATTTTATGACCTATGCTTGCGGCATATGTTTAATGTGAAAGAAAATGGTTTGCCATGTTTAACAAAACCAATAAATTTTATTATTTCGGAGAAATAAATCAACCCTCGGGGGAAAAGTTGAAATCAAATAAAGTTGCTGCGAGATAAGATTCCGTTGGGAATAAGTGATTGAAATGTAAACTTAAAATACAATTTGGCCCGTTTATAAACGACCATATATTACGATCACTTTCTCTAAATGGTAATTTTCAAGAAACTATATTTTTTCTGACAAGATATCCGTACCTTGGCCTATGCTGTGAAACTGCCAAATCATATGGTCTTGGTGTTTCTATCGGCTCGGTCATTTTTAGTTTCAGCACACCCAAGTCGATGCCGATGTTCTAAGTGTATCAGAACTTCTTCTGCGCAATGTTGTATCGGTTGTCTCCCGTCATTTTCAGCGCGCTCTGAACGAGCGATGGCCATTTACGAAAAGCAAGGCTTCGTAGACCATGCACTGCGACTGCCCTCAAACTAAATGGCCCTGTATTTAATTTCGATACAATATTACACTGTTTACTATGTTGACTCTATAATATGACCGATAACGAGAGAGGTATATCTTTTAGGTCTAATGTGTCTCCTCAATCCCTACTTATCATGTATGTAATTTATGTCTTTGCTAAAAACACCAACAATAAACTACAAAAATGAAGTATTAAAGTGATTGTTCAAATTTGTAAAACGCATCAGCAAAAGAGATTTTGCAAAATATGGATAAAGCCATATTAGCCAGAAAAAGATAATAAAACACAGTAAGCCGTATATGTTTATGACAACGCTGATACAGAAATAGAAATGCCAAAAAAGAATGATGACGTCCACGTTTTGTTATGATGACTTTCATTCGTAAACAATGTTATGTTAAATCCCGTCTTTCAAGTGCATCACTTCTACCGACTTATAGTTGACCCGATTGTAGTTTATATTTTAAAATATCAATTCGAAACAACACATTTCAAATCTGGCAGGCAAGGGGTCGGTACAAATATACCCTTTTCAGTCAATTAAACAATCTGATTTAACGTCTTTTTTTATCTGTTGTCAAAACTTTATCATGGAAAGTCGTAATTTTATTTTATTATGTGTCTCTCAAACAAAAACAAACTGTTTGAAGTCAACAGTGTAAACAGTGTAATAATATTTTACCGAAATTTAATACAGGGCAATGTAGATTGAGGGTTGTATCAATTACATTACTCGTAGAAATAACAATATGTGGTTATAACGAAAGTAATTATCTGAGGCAGATAAAAATAGTTTCAATAACATTCTTTTTTTTATTAGTACGAAGGTATTTGAAATTAATTAGATGAGTTGATTGGAAGAAGAGGAAAAAATTAAGTTTAAGTTATTGGAGTCTTGGAAACCATTTAATTGTATTTAAATACTTCAATATAAATAACTAATTAATCAAGTTTTATTTTTAGGTAGTATAAATTAAATTGTTGAATATGATTTCGCCGCACATGCTAATAAATAAACCAAGAGCATTATGCAGTTTTGATGCTAATTTAACGATTAAATGCTACATTTAATTCCATTTAATGGACTTAAATGTAACATTTAATCGCATATATTATATAAAATATCGCTTCCAGTTTAAGCAGTGTGTATATTTTTTTGTTGCAAAAAGCACGTATTTGTTATTATTTCGGGAAATTAATCAATCCTTGGTTAAAAAGGTTAAATAAAATGATCAGATTATGTTTGGAGAAAAAACGCATTTATTTTTATTAGATCCTGCTATGTGTCAGTCATTGGCAATTGTGAAAATACAATTACAAAGTGGGTCACGAGCTTCAGTTAAAACGTTGACATCATGCTGGTAAATGTCATGTTAGTTTTCGAGTTTGTGGAATGAAATATATTTACTTAAGCGATTGAAATGTATACGTAAATATATAATTTGGACCCTTTTATAAACGATCGTATATTACGATCACCTTTTTCGAAATGGTAATTCAAAGAACAAATATGTTTTATGTTGATCAAGTTATTTGAATGGCTATATAAAACACAGCGCTAAAAGAATTTCCTAATAACAATATAAACTCAATGTGGGATTATATCGCGTTTTCTATGACATTATTCTGTCTTACCCTTGTAAAAAGCGGTCCCAATGTTCTGAGAACAAAGTCCTACGTCATAGATATACAAAAAAACAAATTATGACGTTATTTATTTTATAAAGTAAGAATATACTTAGAAGAAAATCAGTAATTAAAAGTAGCAAAACACAAATATGTTAATGCATGCAATATAATCAATTTCCATTTTTCAGCAACACGTTTTTCCTTCACCTTGCTTTTCATGGCCTGAGTTCCGAAATACAATATAATAAAATCGTAGCAAGTAGAACAAAGTTCTGTACTAAAATATTATTGATGTCAACATGTATATTCATTGGTGCTGTTTTTCAAGTAAATTAAATTTTGCAGCTTCTTTTGTTTTATAATTCGAATGTTAACACTGAATAATAAACACTGCCCTGTAATAAAATTATCGTTATGCGTCTACAATGCATCTATATTTTCACCAGTTCAATCATCAGAATATATGCATGAGCTATTACCATGTACACAACTGACGGGAGACATGTGAATGTCATACGACCGAGTGTCCGGATTTACAATTCTACTTTATTGCAAATTATACTTTGAAACTCTTAGTGTGATATGAAAGAATACATAACAAACAATGTCCGCATTCGGCTAAAATGGCTATGAACTTTTAAAAACATATTGAAATACTGTAAGAATAAAAAGTGCATCAAATTAATTTTAGAAATGAAATTTAAATACTAAAAGAAAGAAGATTTAAAGCTTGAAAAAATAAACATCTTATTCTATTTTTATTCATGTTAACAGCCCTAGAATTGAAGAACAAATTAAATGTTTGCATATTCCTTAAAGAGCTCGAGTAACGTCAACAAATACAACAACTTAATAACAGCATATTAATCAATACAACAGAACAGAACAGAACAGAACTTTTATTAGGGATAAACATTAACATGTTCGTAGCCAAATGCATATATATACACTCACGGCGGTAATATAAAACAGTATTGACATTAATGTTGTATGAGAAGAGCATAAATTCAAGAACAAATATAAATATAGCTATTCAAATACTAATAAGCAATAATTAAATTAAAGCACTTTTGCGCTTTTCAGTGGCAATATTAACAAATTTAGCAAGTTTCCTTAATAATGCTGTATTTTCAGAAATTAACAAATTACATAGTTTTTTCTTGGTTGGCCAATGACAATAATATCGTGGTAAGCACATTTGTCTAATATCTTTATAAAATGGACATACAGGAATAAAATGACAACAAGTGAACAACAGCAACAATGCAATTATAAAATGCAAAATACAAAATGAATTGCATGTGAATAGAATGTCAGGAATGTCATTATGTATAATGAGTGTATCGGTGACGATTAAACAAATTCTCATCATATGAATAATGCCATTGCTCATTTAAATATAATAGCTATTAAAACTTAAATTTGTCCTTGTTAACCAGAATAATACGGTCATGAAAGCTTCCTTCTAACCTGAACAAAACAAAACGGCCATTAAGTTTTAAGCAGAGTAATCCAGCCTTACAAACTTACGTTCACATGATAATAAGACTATGCGAGCGAATCGTTCCATTGCTAATCGAAATAAAACAACCATGAGAACGAATCGTTCAATGTTAATTGAAATAAAACAGTCATGGGAATGAATCGTTCAAATGTAAATTGAAATAAAACAACCACGAGAACGAATCGTTCAATGTTAATAGTAATAAAACAGCCATAAGAACGAATCGTTCAATGTTAATAGTAATAAAACAGCCATAAGAACGAATCGTTCAATGTTAATAGTAATAAAACAGCCATAAGAACGAATCGTTGTATGTTAATAGTAATAAAACAGCCATAAGAACGAATCCTTCAATGTTAATAAAAATAAAACAGTCATGGGATTAATCGTATAACTGTTAATTGGCATAAAACAGCAATTGAAATAAAACAGCAATGGGAACGACTCATTCCACTGTTAATTTAAACAAAGCCATTATGAGAACGACTCATTCCAATGTAAAATGAAATAAAACAACCATAAAAACGACTCATTCCAATGTCAATTGAAATAAAATAACCATGAGAACACATCGTTCCAATGTTAATTGAAAAAAAGAACCAAGAGAACGACTCGTGCCACTGTTAATTGAATTAACAGCCATGGGAATGAATCGTTCCACTGTTAATTGAAGTAAAACAGTTATGAGAGCGAATAGTTTCAGAGTTTACATAACAAAATTGTGATGAAATAACCAAAGTTCCATCGACTAATGGTGACCTGTGGAATCTTGGAGTGCAGCAATTATAAAAAAGGAAGGCAAACGCGAGGCAGTTAAGGAAAGTATGCAACTTATCAATAACCGGTGTTTAAACATCTCACTAAATTGTGATAAGGTAATATTCCACTCCATGATTAGCCCTCTTGCTCATAACGTCCCTTGACTACGTCTCTGGTCGTTTTGAAACATTCGTGCCAGTAATCACCCAACCGTTGAACGGCATGGCTTCGCCATGTATTTAACTCTAGGTATTTGTAGGTTGGTATGCTCATCATTTTCTAGAGCGTTTTGTTACATATTTGTGCGTACGAGTGCTAGTTTTAGCTAGGTTGACAGTTGGCAATATGGCAGTAACGATTAAAACTAGGACGCCATTTTCTTTGCAAATGAATAATATGTTTGCATTTATTTTTATATTTTAATAAGTAATATTAGTATAAATGTGTAGAGTCTTTCAGCAACCTATCCATTAAGGTCATCATATGTAAACACCCAGTGGAGTTCAAGTAAATTAATAAAATGTACTAGAACAAAAATCATTTAAGTTTTTCTTCCTTTTTTTATTTGATAAACATAAGTACAGTTTCAAGATTGGTGGGAAACAAGTATACTTGAAAATTACTTATTGATACAAAATTAATGTATTTTTCCGCAAATAATTAACAGATATTTTGAAAACCATGTTTGTTTTCTGATTTTGTTTCTGTAGCTTCAACAATGGCTATGTCAGATGGTACAATACTGGACGTAACAATAGTCCATTTTGAATAAAAAAACAACAAAAAAAACTTTTCAATTTATAACAGTATTAGTTAAATACACAGACGTTTATTTCAATATTGCCATTTAGTATACTTCAAAACTAGTAAGCCATGTGCTTCATGTTTAAGAGTCTGTTTTGCCACAAAACGAACGCACCTAAAATGGAAAATTTAAACTTGTACAATCATTAATTAGATAATTTCTATCTTTATTAGCCAACAAATTCGAAAGGGAATCAAGCCCAACGTATGCTAAATTATATGAATTTAAAAAGTGCAACACGTCATTGTAAAGATCTAACGATAGAGATAAAATAAAAAATTGGACTCGCGCGCTGCTTTATCAAGTTGATGGCAGATGTGTCTGGTTTATAGATTCCAAGAAAATTCCAGTTCTGTAGTTTTATTCAATTACGTGATTTTAAACCATATATCAAATTACGGAAGTAAAATATAAATAAGATTATATCTAAATTAAAGTAACGACAAGTCTATATAGTTGTATTAGATTAGTAAAAATAAACTAAGATTACTTATGGTGTGACGCACTGTAATGTGGACATTTGTCGTGGCAGTACCGTTTTTGTTTCACTACTGCAGCCGATGATATAAAAATGAGTAAGCTTTCTACAGTTATCTTTTTATTCTTTGCTGCTTAATAAGGCAATTGGATTTGGCCAATTGTAATTATTGCATAGATATTTACCAGTTATTACAAAGATTGGCTAACTTTTATCAAACCAAAGGAATAACAAGTTTTATACAATTGGCTGATTTTGTCTATTTACGACGAAAGTACATTATGTTTACTCTGAACTGTAATTTGGAAAATAATATGACCATGTTTAAGAATCAAATGAATGCCATGGTCTTTATGGGTAGTTATGGCCAGACATGGCAAGCCTTACTGGGAATCTGTCATGTGGGTATTTATATGAAAAACTACAGAAACAAGCACAGTAGCCAACGCCAGGGTAAACGCCAAGGACATCAAATACAAAAACAAACAAAACATGACAAACAAGATAGATACATGGAACTACAGCACAAAACTCCACAAACAACACATTGCATATATATATATATATATATATATATATATATATATATATATATATATATATATATATATATATATATATATATATATATGTATATACATAAAACTAGGCGTGTTTGGCCTGAATTAGACACAAATCATTAGTGGGAGTCAATTAAGTGATTGTGGGATCCACAACGCTATGGTAAAAACAGGACAATGGTCACTGCAGTGCCAATGTTACTTAGTATATGGTAGAAAACCGGACAATATAATTGGTCGCAATGCTTTCATTCTGGAGTTTTGGAAAGACTGGTGAAGAAGATGCTCTAGAATTGTATTCCCCAGACCTTTAGAATAATTCTTGGTTTTGATGGCATCATATTTTTTTACGGTAAAATCAAACCAGGGTATCGGGCAAATAGGAAATGTGTTTCGTGTGTATTTTATTCAATTAAAGTAAACATAAAAAAATGTACTGGTTCAATATTACATTTGCCCTTTACAGAAACATGATATAACTAACGATGCTTAATCAAATGCTAAATCGAAACTGAGACAGAACAGATAATCAAGTATTAGAAGAGTCCCGATTAATTATATAGATCCATCAATTTCTCTCAGATGCCCTGAGTTTCTGTTAAATTTTCCTTGTGAAATGTCAACTTGATATTTTCTCTCTAAAAACACCCTTAATATTTTGAACTGTTTTAATACTTTGAACATTAATTTGACCAAAAACTACGTCGCAGTGTCTGATTACAAAATGAGCTATGCACTTGCAAATAATGACAATTTCAGTGTTAGGTATCTTTACCTAAAGAGAGATCTTACGGTGAACCAAATACCTGTCCTCCATCTATTACACATTATTGTTCTACCTCAAGACGTCTTGATCTCAAATCTGCTCAAATCTACTCATTGGAAGAAACCCATTAATACAGTAGCCCAAGAGAGGCGGAACGCATTTCGTACTCACATTAATCTATAACACATAGGGAAAGAAGGCTGACGTTGTATCTTCTTTTACTGGAGTGCCGGACGGCGATTGATAATGAAAAGACGTTGAAGATAATGAAGGCTCATTTACTTTCACAATGCGGTAGGTATTGTATACCATGAGAACGGGACTTTCTGCATTATACTACTGTGAAGAATCAGAGCCTATGACATAATCGTTACTTCATTTTATTATTGTTGATTACCTAAATATAAATAACAGACTTCAAAAATATATAAAACAAATGACTTGATGGAAAAACGGTATTAATTTTGGTATCTTGTTTGATCAGCCCAAATTTATTTCTTGCTTTTGCAATTTTGTAACTTTTTGATCCAGCTTGTTTTTGACTGCGCAATTAAAGGGTTAAAGTCAATATTTGGTTTTGTTAGCACGGTTCTGTAATAATTAGCTTTCAATTATAGAAAACATGAGTATATCTATTGCCACCACTTTCTTAAACGTCGTTGGTTTTATATTCTATATCTTTGTTTTTGTTTTTTGATGTTTGAAGATAAACGTCGGCGTCGCAGAAAGACTTGATCCTTAGTTATGCCTTAAAAACACTGTATAGGAAATCCACTGACATACATTTTACCAGCAAGCCGTATAATCGTGTTTGAAATTCATTTAATATTGCTGCAGGTATTCCTTTAAAGCTGCACTCTCACATATTTACCGTTTTTTCCAACTTTTTTTTTATTTTTTGTCTTGGAATGAACCAATTTTTGGGTACATATCTGCAAACCAGTGATAAAAGACTGCTGACAAAAGATCAGATCAAAGATTTTCATATTTCCATTCCAAAATTAACGTTTTATGGCTTAAACCGTTACTATCATCGATTTTGGAACGGAAATATGAAAATCTGCGAACTGTGTTGTCAGCAGTCTCTTATCACTATCACTGGTTTGCAGATATGTATGCAAAGAAGTGCTCGTTTCAAGACAAAAAATAAAAAAAGTTGTCAAAACGTTCAATCTGTGAGAGTGCAGCTTTAAGTTCGAGAGCTGCAATGCTTAGATTTAAATTAATGCTTAAGGGAACAACCGTTGCAGCTGACAAGAGAAATAATTCTTAAAATGACAGCCAAAAACGAATTCGGATTGTGTCCTCGAACACTACGTAGTGTTCATGTATAATGCCTGTATTTAACATAAACTTGTTTTTAATCTAACATTTTATTATTAAATCTAAACCAACTTCTCACAAATAACTATATATGCGTTTATAGATGTTAACAAAGTCATGTGATATCCGATGGTTTATATCGGATACTCCGGTTTAATATGTAGTATGTTTGTTAGCATTGACATTGTCCATTGTATATGGTTTAGTTTAGGGTTTTTTTCCAAATACATCTAGAATCAAAGAAAATTTCATCTGCTTTCTGCCAATGTAGCCACCATCGGTAAAATCAGAATTGCAGTGATGGATGAAATTGAAATCTGTATATGGCATTTTGTTGTTTACTAAATGTTTATTAAAATTGAGATTTTGAGATTAAAAGAAGAGTGTTCGAATGAGAAAGCTATGAAATAAAATTGCATTTGACAAACTGATATATGTTCATAAAAATATGACTAACAGGTGAAATAAACATTCATATACCGTGTTGACTTGACTTTAAGAAATAATTTCTTCCAACGTTATGTGCTGAACGACTAAAATACACGAACATTAATAACAAAACTTCACGCGCAGGCACGCATATGACATTCAACATGATGTATAAGCATCATCATCCCAGAACAAACACGTTTCCGGCCTTTTCTGTCTCAAAATATCATCTCTGTTATACCATTGTCACGGTATAAGACGTAAATGCTTTGTAGATTAATCAATATTTTCTGGGAAACATATCGCTTTATCTTCTATTGATATCTCATTTAGTGCTCACCAATAATACAGTTTGAACATTCTAATGTATAAACAATCCCTTACGTGTGAACCTTATTTGAAGTTCATTAACTTTAATACCTAAAAAAGAATTGCTTAGGGGTCCAATGGTAGATACGAGTAAGAGTAGGTAGTGTTCACGTTCATTGTATGTACATTCATGTAAGAATAGAAACCAAATGCTTTGCGTAGTTCCCATCGAAACTCTTATAATCGAAGCATGTTCCTAAACATGTTGCTTTGTAAAAAAGAGCATCTTATGTTTTCCGTGCTTCGAGAAGAAAAACGATATACATTAGTCTTCCATGAAATAAAATAACTATATTATACCATTATAGAAATGTATCTATCCCGTTGCTCCGGCATCAGATTTTTTTTGCATAAAAAATCTGTCAGTCTCATTTAATTTTAGTATGTGTCAAGAACAGGCATCTCTTATTGCAATATTCACCGATGAGTCATTTGTATTTATGCATAGATTTCAAAGGATACGATCAAATAGTTATGGGATTATTTTGCATCCTTTTGATAGACAGCTGATTTTCAGGTATGTTTAGATAATACGAATAATTTCAAAAATGTTATCATTTGTTGATAAGTTTTGTTCATTTCCATTTAACATTACATATCTGTTAAATAAAAGAGTAAGGCAAGTATGAGTACAAAAATATTTGCTTAAGCAAATTTAATCTGGGGTGTTACACTCAACCGTTTACAGACTTGTAAACTTACAAGTTCTGTCAAAGTTAAATGTAACGACCGTATGGATTATAGCTTCAAAAATTGGTCATTATATTTACAAGCTGTTCTCCGGACTTTTCTGTAAAGTACTTCTATTATTATTTTGTTCTTTGCAAAAGTATCTCTGACGTTGTTAACTAATCGTGCTTAGGACTTATCATTTACACTTGTCTGGGGAAAGGAAACCATTGGTCCTTTTGTTCTCTAGTTTACACTCCTGTGCTGAGTAACATGATTTTCGAACAAAATAGGAAACTTTGATTTTGAAAATTGTGTGTCTTGCCTGTCGTTCATTTATATTGCTTTTTCCCGCGCTACATTACAACACTCCTGTTGTCTTATCGTCCATGATGATATAACACTGAAAATGCTTCTAAATGGTTTTAAAAATGTTTAAAGTACAGGTTTAGCGGCATCTTCGGTGGTCAACAGGTCATTTGAACACTTTCTTAACGAAAAGATGTCTTTGTTACACTACATTTTGTCTATTTACAAGGAAAGCAAACTGCAACATAATAAAAATGAAATCTTGTTTGAATATCTTTCAGAGCACTCGACCATCAACTGTTTGACATTGTGTATATGAGTAGTAATGATCAGACCTGGTAATCATTACTGGGAGTCTTTCTTTTAGCGACTTAAGGAGACTCTGTTCATTAGCGGTAGTCAATAACGTGATGGCGGTTTCTACAATGTAACTTCGTTAAAGACAGTCTCATATCACTGCCATGCCATCGTTCATCACGATTTGGCAATAAATAAGAGAGGAAAATAGTCCATTGTGGTCTCGTCTACGGTGAATTGTTTTAAAGGCTAAATATAGTCAAAGTCTATGAAGTGCATTTATATTACCCAGATTAAAAAACAACAACAACTTGGTTTGTTTTGTTTGAAGTATAGATAAATATTTGATGCAAAATTAACCCTGGTATACGCTGAAATCGACGTTGAGGTTGAAGTTTATTTAATTCATTTTATATATACTTTTATATATATCCAATATTTAATTTGCCCTAATTAATATTAAGTACGATGCTTTACCAAATGTTGAATACAATGATGTTTGAAGCAGTATAGTTAATGTTTCCACCGATTAATCTATATTAGATATTCTCCCTATGGAAAATCAACTTTATATTCTGCACCTTTTTTTGTCCATCGTTTCGTCTTAAAAACGTCAAATAGTACGTTACTTGCATGTAAATGATATTTATATTCAACGCAAATTAATGTCTCTTTAAGAATGACACCCTTTCTTTTAGATAAAAACAAAGTTTTTCAGGTGAAGATCTTTAATGAACCTTCTGTGTTTACTCGGTAAAATATTGCACTGAAGCAAATACTTTTACCATCTTTTACGCATTATGATTCTACTTTTTCTTCAAGAAATCATATTCTAAAGTCGACTAATTTGTTGAAACCCATTCATATAATTGTTCTAGAAGGTCGGAACACATTCTGAAGTTAAACGTTCTTGGGTTTACTTATTTTTCCGGACGGGGTTGTGAACGAATAAACTATAAAGGAATTATATACTCAATCCACCAGAAACCATAAAAATGGGATATCCCCGTAACTTGACATATATTACGACGCGACCCCATAGTCTATGTAGGGAACGTTATTTCTGTTTTCACATAATTACCTTAGAAGTGACAGACATCAGCTGTATAAAAAGGGAATTATCATTCTTTACTTGAATCATAACGTCGAGTGAATTCTAGATTTTACCACATTACGTGTTGGCAAAATGTAATGTCACCTGGTCCTCGTGCCAATAACGTAATGTTATTTCTTTCTTCCATTGTATTGTAAATATATTTTGCAATACGATGTGAATACCAAAATAATAAACCGGCACTTAAAACATAAGTTTCGTATGGTCCATATATTAACATATCCTTTTCTGTTTTTAAATTATGACATGGCTTTCAATTTTACCATCACTAAACAATCTTCAAAATATCCACACGGCAAAACCTTTTCAAACGAACAATTATATCGCAGCAGGAACAAGCGTGTACTTTCCCTTTGTTTTTGGAAAAATCTATTTTGTATGGGAGCTGCAATGCTTAAACATATGTGAAGACAATCTCAAACCGACCTTTTAGGAAATTCACTAAGTGACAGCTTAATTGAATCTTTTTTGGATTGTGTTGCTCTAATTTATAGACTGACTTGTAAGCAAAACTTGCATCAGAGCTCTTAGTGTTCTGAATAATATCTTGCACCGATACCATAACTTAGTTTGCGTCTGTTGCCAGATGCCAGCCGCAATGCCCACTATTGTGTTCAATACAATGGATCATGATGAAAAAGGGACTTTTTATTCGCGGCTCAATGACATGCAAAAGGGTTGGGGGCAATAGATATGTTTCCATAATTTTATTTTACTTTGAACATTTGGCTTTTAATTATTACTATATTTTTAAAGCTGCACTTTGACAGCTAGGCCGTTTTGACAACATTTTATGTCTAAGCCAAGTTTTGCATCAATGTCTAGAAACAAAAGACTGGTGACAAAAGATCAGATAGCAGTTTTGACATTTACATTCGAAAGTAAATGTTAAGTGGCTAAAAGCGTTACTAAAAATAGTTTTTTGACCCTTTTTTGGCTTTGGTATGTTTGTTTCTACGCTGTCACAAACATAACGCAAATCGTCATTGGTATTGATCAATATTTTCTTGAAAATATGATTCAGTTATCATTTAAACGAAGATTCAGTAGACCTTTGTTTTACACTATATTGTATGTTGTCCTCAATAAAACAGTCTGTATATGTTTACCGTGCAAAAAGAAAATATTGCATCCGGTTTCCATATTTAAAAAAAACAAAAAAACACAAAAGTGCTGTCGTTTTTTGGAACTAAATCAATCCCTGCGGAAAGTAAAAATAGAAATCAAGTAAGGCTGCACAGGGATAAGATACAGTTTGAAGGAAACCCACAGTAATTTAATCTCGGTACGCGGCAAACACGGGCATTGGTTGTGACAATAATATTACCGAAGGGTCATTAGTAACATGTATTCCAGCAGACATACAACGAGATACGGGCTTACATTTACGCCATTATTTTGCGTCCAAACTGTTACATTTGTGCTGGTAAGTTTACTGTTAATTGACAAATATGTTCAGATAATATGAAGTATTTCAGAACTGTCTTGTTTAATTAGGAAACCGTGTCTGTAGAAATAATAGAGTTCATATACGTTTAACATTGTATGCTTTAAAAAAAAACATGTAGACATGAAGAAGTGGATAGCACTTTATATAAACAATTGTAATGTATACCTGAAAAAACATCGGGACCCTCTTACGAACAATTACAATACGATCACTGTGTTAAAACGGTTATTCTAAGTATTTTTGTTGACTGGCCATACAAACATACGTGTTTGGAACACTTTCATTTCGCTTAGTGACTATAAGGCATTTTTCTTATATTATTCCGCAGTAAACGTATTATCATCTCATTCACTAGGCTTGATTCGCACTATAAAAAATATTTACTTGAAGCATTGGCAGATATCACGATCAAGTTTTCAAGCGACAGCAATTCATTTGTTAAATGATTCACGCGTACGTCTCCCCTGTTTTTTTTGTTATCGACTTCCCTATGAATCTCATTCAGAGAACTGATTGTTATATGTCCCTGATGTGTAAGTTACAAAGTTTAATGATCTGGTTGCGTTACTTGGCCGAGAAGATATAGGCTTCTAAACGGAATGAGTGTGTTTTGATAATTGGCGCCAAACAAAATTCATAAATAATCATTATGAGCTAACTGAAATATCGATAAATTTTACAAAGATACTTTAATCTGCTTCAAGTAACAAAATTAAACGATGAGCATTTTGCAACTGAAAACAGTCGCCCAACTAAATAATAGGTATGCTCGATGAATTAGTAGGCAAAACATTCAGCCATCATCTCAAGTTATTCTGGTTTGCTATTTAAGACTCATCAGAAATTTATTAGCAAAGTGTCTTTTTGATATGGATACGTCTTTCTCAATATCTATTTTTGGCAGTGTTCATTTTGCATTACTGTCCAATTCGATCACCCAAAAACGCTATAAATATTGAATAAAAAACGAACCTGGAATAAATATCTTGGAGATGTATACAGAAGGCGCACATAAACGCCAAATTTAATGATGTACAATATTTGGTACAGAATGACATGTTTATGGTTTTAACCTCCATTATTCTTTAAGTCATCTTAGTGTGTTTCATTTTGATCGTTTAAGACGATTAGACTCTCGGCTTTGAAATTTCGTCTCAGCCACAGACAGGGGACAAAGAAGTCAATTTGTCTTGTGCTTGCATAAGCAATTTATAAATACGGGACAGCCATCAACTGGGAGGCACTTTATATAACTTGTCTACATATAGGAGGAGATAGTAGCGATCCTAACAGCAACAAGTCTACGAGAGGCGGAGAGGCGAAACAGGGTTATGTATAGGGGCATTATCCCAAACCAACTAATTCTGAAAGCGTTAAAGGCAGTGTTGGTCTCGAATTAAACTCAATATCACTCTACGTACATCAACAGTAGTTCAGGGTTAATAATCAATACATTACTTGATCTTCGTCATATGTGTGAGAGATTCTTTTAATGCCCCCTTTGACGGAGGATATGAACCACATTCAACCAAACAAAAAGTAGAAAATTTGTATTTCGTGGATTTTTCGTTTTTGTTTTGTTTGCGAGGCGTAGAAACCAGCCTAAGGGTACTAGTTAAGAGCCCTATGTTTAATTATATTTTAGTAAACACCGATGAGATTGGACCCACGAACGTGACCTTGTAGTTTTCACGTTCATTTCTAATTAAAAATATGCCGTTCATTTCCATTTCTAATTTCGTCGTTATTGTCATTTCCATCTTTATATCACAATATGGAAAGATTCGGTCATTGCCTAGCCAGAAAATCCAATGTTAGCGTTAACAAATCCAGGCGAAATATTTGTCCGACGTGAAAGCATTCGTTTCCTAGCCGAAATTGGAAGGCCATGTCACCAAATACAGGAGAGATTTATGTTCGACGTGAATTCGTTTGTCAAACACACATCTCGTCGCATTATCAACAATGTCTTTCGGTTTTTCTAGCGTTTGTCGCGTGTGAGGTTTTAAACTCATAAACTTCTTGAAAACCCCAGGTGAACTCCTTCGACGCTGACCGTTCTAAGGCCGTATCTCCAAATGAAATGTTGCCTACTGAGAAATAGAATTTCGATAAAATCTATAATCTCACAACTGCGTTCATATCACCAATAATGACAACAGTCCCTCAATTAGGCTCCTTATATTTACAGCAAAAGTTTATTATTTCATTTAAGAATTGTTAGACCATACGTCTTCCTTAGCCATTCTATAAATAGATCGACCCAACCGTTACCGGAGACAGTTCATGAAAAATTACGTCACAATTACACAGTAAATAATAACTACTTCAAACTACTTTTAAACGTAAAATTGAAACACTAATGACAACAGTACATTTAACAAATAATAAATTAACACTTTCTGACCTGTGATTGAAGTTGTTTTGGGCCGGCTGACACAAAACACACAATAACAGGATATAAACAATTCATCGCAAACATTGACGAAAGGCGGTCTATTGAAGGAATGGAAGTTGATATGTAAATATAGCCCAGTAGGGGACTGTTAATCAAAATAAAACAGCCATTGATACGAAAAAAAATATTTACAAAATTATACTACCTAGAAATGATCAATTCTAGTGATTGAAGATTAATACACTTATTGGAACAGCTGATTTTAGTTTTTTACAGAACTAAAAGGCCATGAACACGAATAGTTCCTGTGATAAATGTGATAAATGGAAGCGAATAGCCGTAAAGTTGCAATCGTCACGTTTCACTGTTGACTAGAATAAATCAGCCATAAAAAACGAATCGTTCCAGTGTTGATTACAGCGGCCTTGAAAATTAATAGATTCCGTGTTTAGTTTAAAAGTAAAGCCATGAGAACAAACCGATCCAGTGAATACAAAACATTATGACCGCAAAGAGAACAAAATGGTTTCAGTGTTGATTTAAAATAACGAGAATGAGGACGAATAGTTCCAGTATTAACAGAACAATATGACCATAACAACATTTATTGGCATTATGTAGTGAGAATAAACGTCTATGCGCCCTTATCGGTCCAGTGTTAAAAGATAACATTTACTACTAAAGGAAGTTTTGTGCATTGGTCCAGTGTGTATAACGATAATAATTATATATATACACACACACACACACGATAGGCAATTGAAGACTAAATGTGAACACAAAGAACGGTTTTTTAAGCTTTTTATTTATATATAACTTTTCTCTCAATTCGTTCTCCTTATAAGATATTGCTTTTCGCCGAAATACCTCTAAAG
This sequence comes from Mya arenaria, assembly GCF_026914265.1. Lineage (NCBI taxonomy): Eukaryota > Metazoa > Mollusca > Bivalvia > Myida > Myidae > Mya > Mya arenaria. Next base: position 48,915,961 of record NC_069133.1, on the reverse strand, counting down.
CTACTAAGCAATTAAGGCCATTTATTTAATTTCTGACAAGTTTAGACGAGAAAGTTAACTTATTGGTTGTTTTCACTTACCATCCCGATATTTTCAAGAAGTACTTTTATAGATTCCACTTATGTGCTAAGAAAGATAAATGCCGAACAAAATAGAAGATATTGGTTTTGAAATTTGTGTGTTACTCATATATGGTACTTCAGCTCTCTGATTGTATCATAATGATGTATTCCTGAAAGCTCTTATTTCTCATTTTACAGATTTTAAAGCAGATGAACAATATTGATTGTAGAACTATCAATTCAGCGACGTCTACATAAATAACAACTTTTACCGAAAAGCCGAAACAGTTATTCTTCTTCACAATAAATATATTTGATACACTTCTTTTGCATATTTACAACGAAAACGTAATCTTTTAAACTCTATACTGTAATTAAATGACTATGATATGACCATTTCTAAGAATAAGTTCCATACCACTCAGCCATCAACTAAATAACATTGTGTGAATGAGAAGTGTTGATCAGACCCGGTAATCATTACCAAGAGCCCTTTAGGAAGCGCCAAAAGGAAACACCAGTGATAAGCGGTAGTCAATAACGTGATCGCAGTATCCACAATGTTTTTCTGGTAACTGCCAGTGGTATGATACTGCTTGTACTAGTCTGCCTAACCAACGTTTCTAGCGACATGGTAATACACATGACAAAATTAGTGGCCTTTAGGCATCCGTCGTCTACTCGTGTAGGGTATAATATTTTCAAGGCTGGAGTCTGGAAAAGTACATTCTGTCGATTTTTAGAAAATTTCCTGGTTTTAATAACATCATTTATTACAATTGAAAGAAATATTAGATCACTGTATCAGGCGAATTTGAATAGTATTTAGTGTGTAATGTATTCAATACAGTTGACATAATTTTTTGTATTGACCCTCCATTGTTTTTGTCCTCATTGGAACCCTTTTCTAAATACTGATATTAAATAAGATTGATGCTTAATCTAGCAACGTTTGTAGCAGTAAATGTATTTATGTATTAGATGCCTTCCGGTAGTTTTTATTGATTCATTAGTTTATATGAATTATATATTTTCCCAGTGAAGTATTTATTTGATAGTTTGACCCGTTTTAATTTAGTGTTTATTGTTTTGTCCAAATAAAAGCTGTTCGCACAAAGTCATGACACAATCGGAATTACTTTCTATCAAAAATGACATAACATGCAAGTAGGTACGGTTTGTCTTAAAAATATCCCTTTTAGTTTTATACCTGTTTACTTTTAATACAAATTACAAACAAACCAAAGTAAAATAAACTTTTCTCAAGGAAATACAACATGCTGAGCTTTTTGGTTAATATTGTGCGATCCAACCTTGGAGCAAACATTTATTCCGTATCAATTACGCATTACGGTTCTACAGTGTCTACAAGAAATCATGTTCACAAATTAACTTATTGGAAGAAACCCATCCATACAATTGTCATAGGGAGGCGGAACACAGCTAGTAGTAATTTCAATTTATTGCATACCGTTTTTATCTTTATCTTCAGGAGTGCCCGACGGAAATTGTTAATAAACAAAACGTTCAAGGAAATATATGCCCAATCTATGCTGTAGGAACCTTATCCATAATTTTTTTTGTTATTTTTACCTCGACAAATATGCGACGAGTATAAAAGGGTCGGTATTATTGTGGGTTTGATTACAATACCGATTTACGTTAGAGACATCAGCTATATTAAATAGCATTCTTTACATGAACCTTTCGTGGAGTGGATTCTTCAATGTACCAATTTACTATTTGGCTAAATGACACTGGGATATTGTTATATAAACCTAATGTTATTTCTTTCTTGTGATTTAAATATATCTTAAAATTAGCTTAACGATTGGATATTAACGGAGTAATTACGATCCATTTTCAACGTTGTAAACACTGTACCAAAAATAGCAGGAACCCTTAGAAAACATTAGTTAATGTTGTAATCTCCTTCCTCCGAGGAATCAGTTGGTTAGGAGTTTCAGAACAACTAGGGTATTACGAAAATTCTTTATAACCGAGAAAGTGCTCTTAAATGCGGGGTTAATGGTTTTTAATTCACAAAAATTCTCCTAGTATTATCTTTAAAACGTTACCTAAATGGAGACTTGTTGCCGAGCACTAGATCCATAAGTCGCGTGGGTTCTCCAATTTATATAAATAACTTCTATCTTCATGATATCCTTATCGCTGAACTTTCTCAAACTTACAATTGCATTGCAACAGAAACTGTTTCAGTTGTAAGAACGACTTTAAAGTTTTGGAACTTAAAATCTTGATTAGATATGAAGACAATTTCAATTCATTTTCAGTTAAAATTATTTTTAGCTGACAGAATAAGTATTAGACGAATTGACATGTCAATAGAATTAAGATTGTGTCTTCAAGTTTGTAGAACTCGAATATGCTTTATTGACAAAACCTGCTTCAGCTCTCTATAAATATAGTAATCCTTATGATTCGTAAAATGTCTTAGGGTACGTTGTAAACCGGGCCATGTGATGCCTTATTGTTGATATCAGTGTAATTTGAATATTTGTGTAAGCATTAAAAAGGACCATTTACATTGGTCTGTAACTGTATCAACAAAGAGTATATAAAACAAGCGACACATTTATAAAATAATTACATTAAAAAAAAATCTGTCATAAGTCACTTATAAATAAATATTCATTTTGCATTGGAATGTAAACGCGAAAGACGATATTGTAGGGTGAATGTCTCTCATATAAACGTGGTATTTATAACTAGTTTCCTTCTCTACTGAAATGTAGCTTCAGGTTGAAACCTTAATTAAATCAAAGAACGAAAACTATGTCTGTTAATTGAAAATGTCGGGGCAATACATTTTTATCTTCCATGTGTGAAAATGTATGTCAGCCAGTAAAATGCAACTGTTTTCTCAGCAATAGAACAGAAGGGCTTAAAAGACAATTTTTTGTGCAGGTAGTGCTTTTATTACATACTGCTATAATCTTGAAACCAAAATTATTATGTGCATACGTAAACTATCTAAATACCCCTATGCAAATTATTTACGTGCATACTGAAACTGACTTAATATCCCAATGCAAATTATTTTGGAGTCAGGTGTTACCTATGGAAGAAAGCAGTAGTATTAAAGTTTGTTGAATATGAGTTCGCCGCACATGCATACATATAAACCAGATGCATAATGGAGTGTTCATGCAAAGTTTACTATTTTTTAATCAAATTCATTTTACGACCTATGGTTGCGGCAATTTTTTTATGTGAAAGAAAATGGTTTGCATTTGTCTACCATGTTTAACAAAAACATTATATTTTGTTATTTCAGAGAAATAAATCAATCCTCAGGGGAAAAGTTGAAAACAAATAAAGTTGCTGCGAGATAAGATTCCGTTGGGAATAAAAAGGCACTTATTCTCATATATCTTGGAACGTGTCAAACACAGCCATTGGTTGTGACAATAAACTCACCAAGGGGTCAGGAGTCCTATGTATTTTTGCAGACATTCCAAGAGATATGACTATATAATTACGTGATTATTTTCGTCATAACGATAATAATCACGACTACCAGTGTAATGCTCTTACTAGTAATAATCATGTGGGTTTTTTTTAAGAATGTTTAGTTAATGTGATTACTTTCAAAACTGGTATGTCTAACGAGAAAACCGATATCATAAAAAATATATTTTTAGATACGTCTCATATTACATGTTTGAAATAAAGAAATATCTCGGTAAGTAGGAGTAAACGCACCTTTATTTAAGTGATTGATATATACAACTTAAAATACAATTTGGGCCCGTTTATAAACGACCATATATTACGATCACTTTCTCTAAATGGTCATTTCAAGGAGCTATATATTTTTGACAAGATATCCGTAGCTTGGCCTATGCCATGAAGCTGCCACGCCATATTGTCTTGGTGTTTCTATCGGCTCGGTCATTTTAGTTTCAGCACACCCAAGTCGATGCCGATGTTCTAAGTGTATCAGAACTTCTTCTGCGCAATGTTGTATCGGTTGTCTCACGTCATTTTCAGCGCGCTCTGAACGAGCGATTACCAAACGAAAAGCATGGCTTCGTAGACCATGCACTGCGACTACCCTCAAAATAAATGGCCCAGTATTTAATATTAGTAAAATATTGCACTGTTTACACTGTTGACTTTATAATATGACCGATAACGAGAGAGGTATATCTTTTAGCTCTAATGTGTCTCCTCAATCCTTACTTATCATGTATGTAATTTATGTCTTTGCTAAAAACACCAACAATAAATTACAAAAATAAAGTATTTAAGTGATTGTCAAAATTTGTAAAACGCATCAGTAATAGATATTTTGTAAAATGTGGATAAAGCCATATTACCCAGAAAAAAGATAAAAAAAAACACTTAGTAAGCGTAGCCATGCCGTATATGTTAATGACAACGCTGATACAGAAATAGAAATGCCGAAAAAGACCGATGACGTCCACGTTTTGTGATGATGACTGTCATTCATAAAGAATGTTATGTTGAAGCTGGCACCGAATCCCGTCTTTCATGTGCATCACTTCTACCGACTTATAGTTGATCCGATTGTATGTGATTAGGGATACATGTTTGCAATTGTCAATGGGGAAGTATATACGGATAAATATAGTTACGAAAAAAAAGAAGATTTGTTAATGATATCAACTCTTATTCAACTTTACTTAAAATTTGTCGTCAATAATCGTTTTGATGCGTGTAAAACTTCAAAAACGTCATATAAAACGAAAAAGCGTAATGTTTAAAACAGAAAATTAAAAAAAGTTATTCTCTGTGTTTTTGTATTGACTGGTCGCCGGTCATACAAGTTCGTTATTTTAGAATTTATTTCCTGTGAAAACGATTTATATACACGCTGTGGTAGTAAATAAGCATGTGAGAATTTACGGGCATATTGTGAATACTAGTAATAGTTTAAATTATGCATTTGATAATAAATATAAGTGCCTTAACACGACATCAATTGACTATTTTAAATTTAAGTGATAAAAAAAGGAAGTACAAAGCTTAATTCACACGATTTTACTAACAAATATAAGTCGCAATAACGAAATTAACACAATTTAAATTTAACTGATATAAAATGAAAGTTCAAAGCGTAATTCACACGATTTAAAACAAACATTAATAAATAAAAGTATCCCGAAATGATATCTCGGCCGAATCGACCCGACACCAATAATTTTATTGGTGATAATGCAAGGTAAAATAATTAACGCATGCCGGAGACGACCGAGTAACTACGATCTAGAAAGTTGATTAAACCGTCATAGTTCGGCTTTGTCCGTGTTTAGTCTGAAGGTTAACAATTGTATATATTGTCACATGACTTTATTGAGCCAATTGGGTATCGATATTTTTATGTGACACAACGATTCAGCATCCTCCTCCATCTTTTTGCGGGGAAAGAAAACGCGAAAACTCACTATGGTAAGAGGTGTTTTAGGACATTTTCACCAAGGGCAAACTTTGTTTTCTCCATACAATGGCATGCAATGTACCGCTATGGCTTTGGTTGCATTATTGGCTGTTTTTAGTTACGAACACAACCACATGTCCTCATTAACAACTGTCGATGTAGACTGTATACTAAATGAGGGAAATGCTTTCGCCGCGTCTTTGATGCCTTACATCAACATTCGTCTTATAATATTTTATAATATCAATCCGTAACAACAGATTTCAAATCAGGCAGGAAAAGGGTCGGAATAAATATCCCCTATACAGTCAATTAAACAATCTGATTAAACGTCTTTTTTATCTGTTGTCAAAACTTTATCATGGAAAGTCGTAATTTTATTTGATTATGTTTCTCTCAAAGAAAACAAACTGTTTAAAGTCGACAGTGTAAACAGTGTAATATTTTACCGAAATTAAATACAGGGTAATGAAGTTTGAGGGTTGTATCAATTGCATTACTCGTAGAAAAAACAATATGTCAGTGGTTATAACGGAAGTAATCATCTGAGGCAGATAAAAATAGTTTCAATAACATTATTTTTTCTAAATTAGTACGTAGGTTTTTGAAAATAATTAGATGAGTTGATTGGAAGAAGAGGAAAAAAATCAAGTTTAAGTTGGAGTCTTGGAAACCATATATTTGTATTTGAATACTTCAATATAAATAACTAAGTAATCAAGTTTTATTTTAAGGTAGTATAATTTAATTTGTTAAATATGGTTTCGCCACACATGAAAACATACAAACCAATAGCATTATGCAGTTTTAATGCTAATTTAACGATTGAATGTTACATCTAATTCCATTATATAAAATATCGCTTCCAGTTTAAGCAGTGTATATTTTTTTTGTTGCAAAAAGATCGTCTTCGTTATTCTTTCGGGAAATTAATCAATCCTCGGTAAAAAGGTTAAATCAAATGATCAGATTGTGTTTGGAGAAAAAACGCATTTATTCTTATTAAATCCCGCTATGTGTCAATCATTGGCAATTGTGAAAATACAATTACCAAGTGGGTCACGAGCTTCAGTTAAAACGTTGACATCATGCTGGTAAATGTTATGTTAATTTTCAAGTTTGTTGAATGAAATACCTTTACTTAAGCGATTGAAATGTATGCGTAAATATATAATTTGAACCCTTTTATTAACGATCGTATGTTACGGTCGCCTTTTTCGAAATGGTATTTCCAAGAAGAAATATGTTTTATGTCGATCAAATTGTAAGAGTGTTCATATAAAAAAACAGCGCTTTATGAATTTCCTAATTACAATATAAATCAAATGTGGGGTTCTTACGTGTTTTCTATGACATTATTCTGTCTTACCCTCGCGGTCCCAATATTTTGCTCTGAGAACAAAGTCCCGTTTCATAGATATACATAAAACAAATTATTACGTTTAAATTATTTAATTTATAAATTAAGAATAGATTTAGAAGAAAATCAGTAACTATAAGTAGCAAAACACAAATATGTGTAGCCTGGCCGTTGATTGATAAATTGACCGAGTGTTTTAACGGCACGAGACGTAGTCGAGAGACGTTATCAGAACGAGGGTCAATTATCACCCAACGGCCCGGCTCCGCCACGGACTAACCTCATGAATAAATACGTGTTTTCTTCTTCTGTTTAATATGTTCTTATATTCTCATCTTCTTAAGGCTTGACAATGATTAGTAAACGTACTATGAAATCAAATTTAAGTTAGTTTTTGAGATTAAGCCACGTTTGTAAAGAAGGCAAAAACATTTTGTTGCATTTTCTCATCAGTTTCAATTTTTCAGCAACACGTCTATCCGACACCTTGCTTTTTATATCTTGAATTTCAGAATGCAATAAAATAAAAATCGTAGCAAGTAGAACAGTTTTCAGAACTAAAATATTCTTGACGTCAACATGTATATTAGTGGTGTTTTTTAAGTAAATAAGACTTTGCCGCTTCGTTTGTTTTATATTTTGAATGTCACCACTGAATAGAAAACGCAACCCTATAAGTCTTCACTAGTTTTCGAACACTAGCGTTCTTTCCTATAGTCCGTTCGCGTTTGCCTCCTTGTACGATTTTTATTATTATCTATTCAAGTAGATATTTAAATTGTGAAATAGTGATAACATTAATTCATACTTGCCAAATCTAATTTGAAGGCGAAAATTAAATTCACTTGCGAACGTTCTGCGGGCTGCAAATTATAGCCGATAATTGGCCCAGGCCGCAAAACCTTTTTATCGCCGAGTTGAAATAATAATATCAGAATTTTCCCCTGTATTAAACTTCTCGTTATGCTTCTACAATGCATCTATATTTTCACCGTTGAATCATCAGAATATATGCATGAGCTACTACCACATACACAACTGGCTTGTTTACGTGAGACATGTGAATGTCATATGGCCGAGTGTCCGAATTTACAATTATCAAAAAAAAACATAAAATATTTAGCCAAAGTTTAGGAAAAAACGGCAGCCTCGCTAAACTGATCATTGGTCCCGTTTACAATGCACATGTAATTGACGATCGAACATCCTACATACGGCAATGATCTAAAGAATCAATTCCTTCCTATTTCCATATCATTTGTTGTACATTGATCGGATTAGTTTTCGTAGAGTCAAGATTTGTCAACACAAGTTCAGGGAGTTTTTTAAAAAAAAAATACCAGTTATCCCCCGTTGATCAAAGTGCAAATTCTAGCGCACAAATCAACTTTATTGCGAATTACACTTTGAAACTCTGAGTGTGATATGCAAGCTGATGTTTCGAATATATAATAAACAATTTCCGTATTCGGCTGAAATGGCTATGAACTTATAAAAACATATTGAAATACTGTACGAATACAAAGTGCATCAAATAAATTTTGGAAAGTAGTTTCAAATATTAAAAGAAAGAAGATTAGAAAACTAGAAAATTAAACATCTTATTCAGTTTTTGCATGTTTACAACCTTTGAATTGAAGAACAAATTGAATATTTGCATATTTCTTAAAGAGCTCTAGTAACTTCAACAATAAAATAATTTAATAACAGCATATTAAATAATTCAAAAAGAGAAAAACAGCGACAATGCAATTATAAAATGTAAAATACGAACTGAATTGCATGTTGGAATGTTATGAATGTCATAATGTATAATGTGTGTTTCGCTGACGATTAAACAAATTATCATCATAGGAATAACATTATTACTCATTTAAATATGAAAGCCATTAGAAATTAATTTTGTCCTTGTTATCAAGAATAATACGGTCATAAAAACGTCATTATAGACTGAACAAAACAATACGCAATTTAAATATTAAGAAGAAGAATCCAAGCATGAAAACTTATTGTGACAAATTTTACAGAACGATATGCTATGTCGAGAGCAAATCGTCCCACGGTTAATTGAAATGAAACAGCCATGCGAACGAATCTTTCTATTGTTAATTAAAATATAACAGTCATGAGAGCGAATCGTTCTACTGTTAATTGAAATAAAACAGCCATGGAAATGAATCGTTCCAATGTAAATTGAAATAAAAAAGCCATGAAAGCGAATCTTCCTACTGTTAATTGAAATAAAACAGTCATGACAGCAAATTGTTCCAGAGTTTACAGAACAATACTGTACTTTAATAAATACACTTCCAGCGATTAATGGAACATATCAGCCAAAATAGACACTTGACAGTGTTGATGAAAAGCAAACGACCGCAGTAACAAATAGATCCAGTGTTAAAAGAACAATACTGTTATGAAAAGAAATAGTCCAAGTAATAAAGGGAACAAAATGGCCATGAGGACTAGTATACCCCTGTTGTTTTAGATAAATACGACCATGAAAACAAACATTTGTTTACATAACATAACTACATATATTTATTAATAATAATCATAGTAACACCTTCATTCATGGTTTTGGCGAATATTTGCATGGATCGGCGACTATCAGTTCTGCGGCCCAGACATATTATTGATTATCGATTTATGGCCCAACTATAGAAGAATCGCAAGTACATTTCTATTTCGTTTTAAAATCAAAATGGTGACCTGCGAAATCAGGGGGTGAAGTTTAACTATTATATAACAATTTATTGATCTGTTCAGATAATAATTATATTTAAGGGATGCCAACGCGAATGCAATTAGGGTACGTATGCATGTTATCAATAACCGTTGTCTGAAAAGTGTAGTTAATAAAGCATCCCACGTGCTCATAACGTTACTTGACTACGGCACTGGCCGTTATGAGACGCATCATACATGGGTCAAGAATCACCCAACGGCCCGGCTTCTCCATGCGTAAAACTCTTAATATAAGTACGTAGATGTGTCCGTACAGAACGTTTTGTTACATATTTGTGCGTACGTGTGGTAGTTTTAGCTAGGTTGACAGTACAGTTGGCAATATGGCAATTACGATTAAAACTAGGACGCCATTTTCTTTGCAAATGAATAGTATGTTTGTTTATTTTATATTATAAATACAAATATTGTTGGTTTTAAAAGTGTCCAATAAGTAGTATAAATGTGTACAGTCTTTCAGCAAACTATCCATTAAAGTCATCAAATGTAAACAACCAGGGGAGTTTAAATAAATAAATAAAATCTACTAGAACAGAAATCGTCTAAGTTTTTCTTCCTTTTTAATTTGATAAAATTAAGTAAATTTTCAAAATTGGTGGGAAACAAGTATACTTGAAAAATATTTATTGATACAACATAAAAATACATCCCAAATTATTAACTGATATTTTGAAAACCATGTTTGGTTACTGATTTTATTCCTGTAGCTTCAACAATGGCCATATCAAATGGTACAATACAGAACATAAAATTCACTTTGAATAAAAAAAATACAACTTTTCAATTTATTACAGTATTAGTCAAATACACAAACGTTTATTTCGATATTGTCATTTAGTATACCTCAAAACCAGCAAGCCATGTGCTTTATGTTTAAGTGCCTGTTTTGCCACAAAAAGAACGCACCAAAAATCACTCATTGGAAAATTCAAACTTGTTCGAGCAATAATTTGATTATTTCTCTCTTTATTAGCCAATAAATTCGAAAGGGAATCAAGCCCACCGTATGCTAAACTATTTGAATTTGATAAAGTGCAACACTTCATTGTAAAACACTAATTATAGAGATAAAATAAAAGTTGGACTCGCGCGCTGCATTATCAAGTTGAAGGCAGATGTGTCTGGTTTATAGATTTAAAAAAAATCCTGTAGTTTTATTTAATAACGTGATTTTAAACCTTAAATCAAATCACGGGGATAAAATATAAATAAGATTCTATCTAAATTAAAGAAACGGCAAGTCTCTATTGTTGAATTTGATTAGTGTAAATAAACTAAGATTGCTTTAGCATTGCTAATTACACAAAGTTGTTCAACATTTAACTACTATATTGTCAGTGTACGTTGTCTGTAAATAAATTCTCTTTAAATATAAAATAATATTAAATAAAGCCAAATTATGTTTTACAGTTAACCTAAATACCACTACTACTATATCATCTACATTGTAAGCTGTACAACTAACTGACTATGTACTTTTGCAAGGTGTTTGGAAAAGAACATTTTAAGATAAATTTACCTCTATATTCAGTTTTCGTTATCATCTTTTTCTCTAGATTGTACATGTATTTTCTGTTTGTCTCTATGTCCTGTGTGTTTACGCTGATGAATAAAATATGCTTTAACTATATAGTTAATTTTTAATGACAATATAGATGATGGGAGCAAACATTAATGTTGCGGCTATGACAATATATGTCATTGTTTTATGATTGCAAATGGAACCCATACCATTAGTTGAACCATTTACAATTACGCATATATAGGAAACACAGTGTAATACTACAGTTTGTCCGTACATATAGCACTGTAGGGCCAATAAAGATATCAAATAGTATATCCTACATAGAGTGCCTGGTTATGTATCGAGTGCACTAGTGAAAACAGATTTCGCCACTCTCCAAAGTGGTTTTGTGTTCAAGCAATTCCAACGTAATGTTTTGTTGGTCCTTTAAAAGGACACCAGTACTGGGTTACACAGAATAGCGGGGCTTCACAATCCAGCTAGAATGTAAAAAGTATAAACTAGATAAGTAGATAAAATACCATAAAAAGCGTTTGGCTTTTTTCAGTTGTTTTTCTGGCTTTCATCTTTCAGACTTCTAAATATAACGATTAAATAAGAAAAGCTACGAAAAATGGAATATGATATGTCTTCACAAGGAGTTTCAAATTACCTCCCTTGTGGATATTTTGGTGTTAACCACTAATCAGTGCTGAAATGATTTTACTGTCTTTTCGCTCTCTCTCTCTAACGTTACTTAGCAGTTAGGGTCATACGAGAATCAGACATATATAGACAAGAAATGGTACCAATTGATCGATTGCCCATAGCTTTTAAACCAGACTGGGGGACGCCATTTCTCTTGTACTATAGTGGTATTTTACTAGTTACCACTGGTATGCTGAGTAATGAAAAAGAAAACGAACATAAGATTTTGGTAAAAGGAGGCAACATTTTGAAGCAATAAACATATATTATTGTAGTACCAATAATTCAGCGCCATATACAGGCACCAGATTATCAACCAAAATGGTCTAATGGTGTGACGCACTATGATGTGGACTTTTTACTTGGCAATACCGTATTTGTTTCACTACTGCAGCCGATTATATCATGATGGGTAAGAGATATAAACTTATCTTTTTTCTCTTTGCTCAAAAAGGCAATTGAATTTGGCTAATGGTAATTATTGCATAGATATTAACTAGTTAATACAAACTTTGGCTTACTTTTATTAAACCAATGAAATATCAAGTTTCAAATAATTGGCTGATTGTGTCTATTTACAACGAAAGTACATTATTTTTAACTTTGAACTGCAATATTGAAAATCATACAACCATTATAAGAATCAAATAAATAACATGGTCTTTATGAGTAGCTATGGCCGGACCTAGCCAGCCTTATTGCGAATCTGTCATGTAGAGCCTGAATTAGACACCAGTCATTAGCGGTAGTCAATTAAGGGATTGTGGGATCCATAATGCTACTCTGGTAAAAAGAGGCCAATTATCTCTACAGTACCAATGTTCCTGAGGGTATGGAAGAAAACCGGACGGCATAAATGGTCACAATTCTTTCATTGTGGAGTCGTTTACGGTGGATTTTTGGAAAGATTTGCGAAGTAGATGCTCTAGAATCATTCTTGGTTTTGATGGCATCATATTTTTTACAGTAAAATCAAACCAGGGTATCGGGCAAAGAGGAAATGTGTTTTGTGTGTATTTTATTCAATGAAAGTAAACATATAAATTTGTATTGGTTCAATATTATGTTTGCACTTTTCAGAAACTTGATGTAACTTACGATGCTTAATCAAATGCTAAATCGAAAAATGAGACAGAACAGATAATTTAGTATTAGATGATTCCCGATTATTTATATAGATCCATCAATTTCTCTCAGATGCTCTGAGTTTTTGTTAAATTTTCCTGGTGATATATCAATTTGATATAGTGTCTCTGAAAAAAACCTTTAATATTTTGAACTGTTTTATTACTTTGAACATTTATTTGACCAAAAACGACGTCGCAGTGTCTGAATAAAACATGAGATATGCACTTGAAAATAATGATAGTTTCAGTGTTAAATATCGTTACATATAGAGAGATCTTACGGTGAACCAAATATGTATCCTTCATCTACTACACATAACTGTTCTACCTTAAGACGTCTTGATCTCAAATCAACTCATTGGAAAAAAACAATCCATACAGTAGTCCTAGAGAGGCGGAACACATTTGGTAGTCACATTAATCTATTACACATAGGGAGATAGGACTAAAGTTTTGTCTTCTTTTCCTGGAGTGCCTGTAGGCGATTGCTAATGAAATGTCGTTGAAGACAGTAAAGGTTCATTTTATTCCACAATTCGGTAGGTATTGTATAAGATCGGGACTTTCTTCATTATATTTTTTTGAAATTTTGACCCTATGATTCATTACTTAATTTTATTATTGTTAATTACCTATATATAAATAACAGACTTCATATATGTATATAAAACATATGAGTATTTACATTAACCTGTTGTTAAGTGAAAGACAGAACGTGCAAAATTTCTTGATGGAAAAACGGTATATGGTATTTTGTTTTATCAGCCCAAATTTATTCCTTGCTTTTGTAATGTTGTAACTTTTTGATCCAACTAGTTTTTGACTGCGTTATTAAAGGGTTGTAGTCAATATTTGGTTTTGTTAGCATGGTTCTGTAATAATTCGCTTTCAATTTTAGAAAACATAAGTATATGTTGCCACCACTTTCTTAAACGTCATTGTTTTTTTTATTTCGTTTCTTTTTTTGTTTATGATGTTTGAAGAAAACGTCGCAGAAGGACTTGATACTTAGTTATGCCTTACAAGACACTGTATAAGAAATCCACTGACATACATTTTACCAGCAACCCGGAAACCCTATTTAAAACTCATTTCATATTGCTGCAGAAAATATCGGTATTCCTTTTAGTTCGAGAGCTGCAATGCTTAAATTTAAATTAATGCTTAAGGGAACAAACGTTGCAGCTGAAAAGACAAATAATTCTCAAAATGACAGCCAAATTAAAACGAATTCGGATTTCGAAATGGTATAACTCTATTTTGAAAGAGCTTCAGGTGTATGAGCTTTATAGATGAAATCCAGGTCATGTGATTTCCGACGGTACATATCGGATAATCCGATTAAAAATTGTAGAATGTTTGTAAGGATTGAAATTGTCCATTGTATATGGTTTAAGGAATTTTTTTATCAAAGACATCTAGAGAATAATGTCCATGCGTATACACAGTATTATTACGAAACATTTTTCTAAACGTAATCATGGTACAATACTATCATATAAGCAACTGTACAAAATGATATCTACAGCAAATCTTGTGACCAAATGACAAATCATAAATATAGTTACATTCAAGCTCGATGTAGTTAATGATGACAATATTACCGGAATACAATAAACATTTCCCTCTTAATTCCATTGCCTTATACTCATAAATTACTGTTAACAGTAACAATTTGCGATTTAAATGATGGTATACATTTAGGTATATAGCAGCAGTTCATTTTCTGGGGTCACTTGGTATGACTCGATGATTCTAGAAAGGTAACAGGTATACAGGAAAGCCGGTGTCAATGGGCGGAGATCGACTAAGGTTATACACAGCATGAATTAAACCGATGTTGTTGTTTTGTGTAGTTACCAAACTTGTCCATAAGCTTTGAGTTAAGAGAATATTTAATGTTGTTAGCTGCCAAATGCATTTCGGAATGTATGAAAGTAAAGGAGTTATATATGTGTGTATAAGTTTATTTAAAAATACATAAATTATTTTTGAAAATTTTTGCTTTCACATTTTTTCTTTCAATGCCTTTCTCAAAGATTATAAGTACCTTCCATGGCCGAGAGTGTCAGATAGTTTCATCCCGACCCGAGCGTAGGCTGTTTTGCGGAAAAACACTCTACGCGAGGGTTGGGATGAACATATCTTACACGAGCGGCTATGGTAGATGCTTTATTTCCCCACCTCAGTTAAACAAAATTAAGTAAAAATGTATTGTTTTTGCTGGAACTCTATTGTGCGTAGTGGAAATAAATGCGTATGGATATGTGATAATTCGTGGTTGTCACGGATATGCGCGCAGTGATTCAAATTATGTTAATAGTGAAATCGGTATTTAAATAGTTCTAAGGAGAGTGAAGCAATATTATTTAAAAGGTTCGTGAAAATCTTTTTATGGTGACATTTGAAGCGAGAAATAACTAAAAAGGTTTCTAAATATTGCACCAAAGCAAGGTTTCTATGATGCTACAGACGACATTCTTCAACAAAGACGGTAATTACAATGTGATGACCATCAAAAAAGGAGTTCCATACGGGCGTTTTATCTTTCCCCGTGGGCAAGGTTACATTTTTGGATCTACTTATCTGAGGTGGGAGAAAAAGTGTTTCTGTTTTGAAATTTACAAATTACTTGATAATGAAAGTCCCATCTACACTGCAACCACAATATTTTTTAAACAATTAATAATAAAAAATGAAATTAAATCAAATATCGAAAACTCCATGTGTCTTTATTTTTTAAAAATTAGGTGCAATGCCATTTACCTTACATTAATTGCATTTTTTACATATTTAATATAATTTGATTAAAACTACATAATTTAACCAATTTTGAGAAAATTTAATAATTATCAAGGGAGGGAACTCTTTCTCAGCGCCGAATGTTTAATTGTCCGCCCTTCTTTATTTTGACGCCTTTCTCACTTGTTCTCTAGTTTTAATCCGGTTCGGAACCTTACATTAATTGCAATTTTTACATATTTAATATAATTTGATTAAAACTACATAATTTAATTTTGAATTAAAGGCAATGAATGCAAAACATATTGTTTTTATATAATATTTCAATTGAACATTTTAATACGTATTTATAACAATTCCTATCGATGAAGGTATTGGCAAAATAGCAGTTTCAGAATCTCACGAATAACTAAATGATAAATACCCCCTCGAGTGAATTTATGATATTTACTTGCAGAAGTTGGCTAAAGAATCAAAGAAAATTCCATCTGATTTTTGCCAATGTAGCCACCGTCGGTAAATCAGAATTGAAGTGATGGATGAAATTAAAATCTGTTAATGTCATTTTGTTGTAAGTTTATTAAAATTGTGATTTTGATATTAAAAGAAGTGTGTTCGGGTGTTTTAAAGAAAGCTGTTGAATAACATTTTTTTGGACAAACTGATATATGTTGATGAAAATTATATCTAAAAGGGGAAATAAACTTTCAAATACGATGTTGGCTTGACTTTTAGAAATAATTCCTTCCGACGTTGTGTCCTGAACGACTGAAATACACGAATATTAATAACAAAACACGAATATGTCATTCAATATGATGTATAAACATCATCATCCCAGAACAAACACGTTTCCGACCTTTTCTGGCTCGAAATATCATCTCTGTATTACAATTGTCACGATTAAAGACGTAAATGCTTTGTGGATTGATCGATATTTTCTGGGAAATATGACTGTATCATCATTTGATATCACATTTTGTGCTCACGAGTAGCATATTTTAAACATTACTAATGTATAAATAATCCCTAATATGTGAACCTCATTTGAAGTACATTATTTTTAATACCAGAAAAGGATTTCCTAAGGCGTCCAATTTGATACGAATAAAAGTAAGTAGTATTGACGTTCATTGTATGTGTATTCATTCTATTCTTAAACGTGTTGCTTTGAAAGAAAAGCGTGCGTCTTACATTTTCCGTTCTGCAAGAAAAAAAGCGATTCCATTAGGTCTACCATGTTCTTAAATAACTGCATTATACCATTATAGAAACGTATCAATCCCGTTGCTCCGGCATCAGATTCTTTTTGCAGACAAAACTCTGTCAGTCTCATTTAATTTTGGTGCGTATCAAGCACTGGAATTGGTTATTGCAATAATCACCGAAGGGACGAGTATTTTGTTTTTAAGCAGAGATTCCAAAAGCTACGATCAAATAGTTACGGGATTGTTTTGTATCCTATTAATAGACATCTGATTTTCAAGTATGATTATGTTAAATAAATGCTTTCAACTTTCAAAAATGTTATAATTTGTTTAGAAGTTGTGTTCATTTCCGTTTTATATGACATATCTGTTAAATAAAAGATTATGGCAAGTGGGAGTGAATGATTATTTGCTTGCGAAATTGAAATGTAAACGATCATATATTACAATCACTTTTTCGAATTGATTATTTTAGATAGTAAAGTTATCGTTTTGAAGTTTTTATCGGTCACATACGAAACACAATTTTTTAATTGCTTGTAAACATTTAATTTGTGACTTAAACTGACATTCTTCATCTGGGTATTATATTCTGTGAAACAATTGTTTAAAAGACGCATTATTGCACGATAACTAATTCCCAGGAAGCAAATCCATTTTATCGTACTCAACAAAAGGTTATTAAATTCTCAATTTATTCTGCAGAGAGGAAGATTGATGGGCACAATAGCCAATATTTACTTGAACCATCGGCAGATTACGCTACCAGGTTACCAAGGCTACAGAAATTCATCAGTTAAGTGGGTGACGCGCGCGTCGCTGTAGTTTGTTACTTAGGTTCATCAATAGCAATCCAATTCAGGAAACTGATTGTGATACGTCCCTGATATGTATGATGCAAATATTCAGTTTCTGGCTACGTTTATGGCCGAGACGCTTAAGGCGTCTGAGAGTAATTATTTGATAATTAGCGACTTAGAACTATATTACCAAACCATCTTACCTTAGCTGAGAGCAAATATTCAATATTTGTACAAAGTCTGTTTTAGGCTCGGTATACTTATGATAATACAATTGATAGTTATGTATAGAATATGGACCTGCTAATCGTATTGTGGATGTACAAATAGTGTTGTTTTTCTTCGAAATCGACAAGTTGATGATTATTTTAATCTGCTTTAGAAATGCACGCACTGGTATTCATGTATGTTCGCATTCATGTTTAATAACAGGAGGTTTTAACTTAACACACACCGTTTGCTATTTTGTGCATTAAACTGGATTCCAACTGAATGTAAACATCCGGTACGGTTCCAGGTAGTACTCGTTACTTAAACAAGGAAGGTGGTGTTAATGGTAAAACTCTCCTAACATAGCTACGATATTTATTATTTACCCACTACACTTATGTGCAGGTAAACGTCGGCCATTTATTTTTCGTGAAAATGACGTACTCGTAATTGTACAAATGATCCTCTTCCAGGGGCAATTACGCCAATATCACCTCAAATGCAGGGGATAATCTCACAGGCGGAAACGATCATTATTAATGCGTGAACGAATTTCAAATGTAATATGTTACTATATCTAGTAACATGTGTATTATGTTGTCCATTAATACTAGCAGTGTTCAATGCCGTTAAACACGGTTATAGTAAAAGTCCTGGCTACTATGCTTGCCTCTACGCTGTAGTTTCCATTGCATTGTCACTATATTACAATATAACTTATAAACAGTGACTTCAAATAATTACATAACTAATGAACAGGATCAGCATTATCTCATATATCAATATCAGCTATCTGTTTATATTAGGTTCTAGAACTTGCGGGATATATACAACAAATAATGATCACGTCCATGACGGATAATGGATAAACTTTACTGATGCAAACCTGCAGCTTTTCATCTGCTTTTCTTTATCGATAAGGATGCTTTGAAACCCTGTCGTGACTTCTTCCCAATAGCAAAGGCAAAATTCAACAACTAAATCATCAACTCGCACACTTATGTCAGCAAAAACAGTAGTAAGGTTTACCCTCCTCGGCCAGTAATCCCTGGCCCTTAGTATTGTAACGACCTACGAAGTCAAGGCAAAACTTCTTTCAAGTCAGGGAAGATGTTGAAATACAACGAACACCGAGTTGAATGTTTAACGGTTTATAGTGTATTCTTTAACTTTGAATCATAAATATTAAACACATGTGTAGTCAATAGATATCAGTTTAAGTTGCATGGGCTCTCTAGTTTTCTATATTTGTCAACTTGTTATAAATATTAAAGTAATGTCAAAGTACTAGACTAATAGATCAGATTTACGGGTGTTTTCTAACCCAAACGAGCTATTTGACATCAAAAACCCAGCTCAAACATACGAGCGTAACCTTACCCAAAACGAGCTATCCGACGTCAAAGATCAAGCTGTTGATCCCGAAAGGAACGCTGTTTATATAGAGAACCAGATATGCCCACGTGATCTAAACTGACCAATGGCGGCCGGACCGGTCAAACATCCAACCAATCACCGGAGGACCGAAGGAACGCTGACCAATCACCAAAGGACCGGAGGACCGCCCTGACAGAACAGAAGGACCGATAGGGCGGTACTCACAGTGCCCACCGGGCGGTCCGGCAGCCATGACAGTTTGTTTAAAATATTAAAAATACAAATTCAAGACATAAAATCAAGCAGTAGCGAAGTGGCTCAAAATATAAATGATTATTATAGGACAACTACTAATAAATAATGTTTATCTAATTACGAAGATGATGAAACAGTTATACTTATCAGTTCAAATACATTCGACACGTATATGTAAGGTGGGTGGAGAACCCCCCTTGTATGTACATAGCAACAGGAATTATATGATTGGATGGAATTTAAACAGACATGACCTAAGGTAAGTGCAACTTTATAAAACATATCATAGTCTTTAAATATCTCTCAGTATTGTATATTAGTTCCACAGAAAGATGGCAAGTACATGTCCAGGTGAGTAACCTGCATAATGACAGGGTCATTACAGTATCATACTCATGATCAAAAGCTATAATCTATATTGAAACTTACAAGAGCGACTACAATGGTATTTCAAACTTCAATGAGGGGAATGTTGACATCATAATTACCTAAGATAACAATAATAATCAGAGATCGTCAAGGATGGGCAGGTAAATCTAGCCTGATTTGGAAGAACTGAGCACAATAGAACATGTTTAACAGGTTTCCAGGCACAGAACTCATTGGCTATAGAAACAAGAGCTGAACTTTGACCATTTATTTTACCGAGGCGTTTGATCTCTTGTTAAAGTTAACAACTTGTTACCATTATAATTTTGGCTCATGTCTGGTAATATTACCAGATACGAACGTGACAGCATCAGCGAAAGGAATGAATCAAACAAACGGAATTATCGCAATATTAAGTTTTACATTAATAATATTATTATTTTCAAATATATTTTAACATAGTTGCAAAAATAAACGTCATTCTCATCCGAATAACTCATTTTCGCAACCCTTGCAAACATTAGACAACATCAATCTACTGGCAGGATGTAGACATTTCTTATCTTAATATGATACTTTTATGGGAATATCATTCAAGTCATTATTCTCCTATAACATTTTGCAACATCTGCCTAAGTCTATACGGCTTGGTAACAATAGGATTAACCTTCAGAAGTGTAAACTGAAACATTCACATGCAGCCATAACAAAACATGGTCGCACTTAATTTAACTTTCAGGAAACGTTAACATGTTAAAATTCATACAACCGTGGTATCCAAACCAATTTGACATACATAAAATGGATATGAATAAAGACGGTGTTATCATTTGTTCATTGACAAGTGCCGAATGCTGAGCTCAGTACTAAAGCGTTCTAAAACGTATTTAAATTGCATCACATCCAGTAATTTATGTAAAGCATATATGTAGGCTTTTAAGGACACATTGTTTTCAGGAAATTTCAGCTTCAAGTTCAGGGCCTTATTTATAACGCGACAAAGGGGCAGCAGAAAAATGGCCCGTACTCAAAAAGGCACTTAGTTAAAAAGATGAACTGGTGAACGGTGTTATTGCCGGCATATATATAAGCACCGCCACCTGCATTCCAATTTTTTTTTAAATCGAGCTTGACACATGTTTGACATGTGCTTTGGTGCACCGTCACTTGCACGCAAACGTATTAGCATAAACGAGCTTTACACATGTATGGTCGGTGAACTAAACCATCGACACCTGCAAACAAGCGTCTCTACATGGAACGCAACAAAGCTTGCCACATGGCTGTCCAATTAACCCAAGCATCAGTACCTGCGTGCATGCACACTTACATAAAATGACCTTTATAGATGTCTGGCCACTGAACTTAAGCATCAGCGCCTGCATACAAGCGTACTTACGAGCGGAAAACACACAAGCTTGACACATTTTTGGCTGCTGAACCAACGCATTGGCACCTGCATGCACGCACACTTACCTAAAACGACATTGATAAATGTCTGGCCACTTAACTAAAGCCCCAGCACCTGCATACACGCGTAATTTACATATTATGTAAAAGCCTTCAAGCACGGCACAACTTACTTAATAAAACTTTCATTGGGATACAATTAAAGCACTAAATTTAGAACAATAAAGCCGACTTTTCTCTTCTCGCTGTGTGAGACAGCAGATCTTTTATAAGACACATTATTTATATTAGACTTTTAGAAGATTTCATGCTCATTAATGCCAGAATTTATGCAACAATACATCTTTTTAAATTTATTAACCAAAGTTCTCGGAAACATAACCATAATTATATTTTGGAGAGGGTTAAATTAGCTATTGACCCTGGCGGCGGGGTAGGCGGGTAAATGAGTATGTTTCAGGCGGTTTCTTCAGCGCGCAGATGTACACTGCGGACAGATGGACGCCGTCGGCCGTGAATAAGCCTGATAAGTCGGCATCGACATATTTAGAAAGTGTGTCGTGCACTTCAACTTCGCCCGTAGTGATGTACTCGTATTCGTATTTAGGCTGTAGGTCGCCTTATAATCGTCGCTCGATCGATAGTAAACCAGATGCGGAAAATATAGGGTTTTAGACATTGGTTGCCTCTGCCAACGAGCGCTAGAAATTTGTTCAAGATTGAGGTCGTGTAATGTAATGACCATGAGGCCGTTACTATGGCTAAATGCGGTCGTTCCTTGTGTCGATTTATGCAAATAATTCATGCATCTGCCTTATAGATTTTATTCGAACAATCGCTAAGTTCAGCGAATGTGAATGAGCGAAATTTACGCAATTGAAAATATTGCCTAAAAAACCTTTTCTTTATATTCGTCACAAAATGCATTACGCAAAACTTTGAAGACTTTGGTAATTTTTGTTCATCGTAAGTTGACGCCCGGTGACCGATTCATGACCTTAGGATGAAGCACATCCTTCAACTTGTCCATTTACCACGAATAGTGTACGTCTATCTTGAAACATTGGGCTCCTTACCATACTAGATGCTGTCCAGGGATCGGCATGTTTTGGTTGAGGCTACTATTAAAAAGAAAGTCTAAAATTGCGTTTGTCGGTGTTATTTGTCTTTCTTGCGTTCCTGCTAAGGACTATTGTAATAATGAGTCACCTCGATGTTGGAGATTTCCCAAAAAATGGGAAGGATCTGTGTGAAGTCCCACGTCCGTTGTCGGTTCCAGTTGCCTGGACCACGCCATATTTAAACGTAAAAGATCACTACATGCCAGGCACGTGTGACGCACGCATAATTATGTTAAACTGAAGGCATTTCAATGTCAGTAATCGAATGACAACCATTACTTTATTCAATAAATGACAAAGAATTTTGAATGTGCATTATGCTGAAATTAGAGCAGTTAAATCGCACTTTCCGGATTCCCCCATAATACAAAACCACACTCTCGCGTAAACATCGTGCCAAAATAATGATTGATGTAATGTGTATTAACTTGTTGCTCAATCGTTGTAAAAAGAAATAAATTTAAACTCAGTATCTCTCCTCTTTCCTTATCCCAAATAAATAAACATAATAGGGAATATCTTATTTATTCAGGCTCATGCCATATAAAAAATGCCCTGTGTTCCTGAAAGTATAAACGGAGACCTAACACGGAACTGCGCCACTGTCTGTGTAAAGCTCAATGTCATAGCTTGTAAGCCAAAATTGATTATAAAATACTGATACATCATTCAATCTTCCAAGAAAACTGAGCCAACTTTATTGGTCGAGCTTTACCGTCAGGAATGAGACGCTATAGCGTGACCAGACCACATGGTGGGTAAATCAGTCTCCTACAAAGGTGGCGTCCTATCGGACAATAAATCTACAACAAAAAACAAGTATCCCGGTCAACGATTGCCCACCAATTGTTCTATGTTATCTAAGAGTTTGCACAGTACCATTTATTTCGAGTCAGAGTCCACAAGGAGGAAAATCAAAAACCCTAAAGGACCCTCAGAGTTTGGGTTTTTTCATGGGACAGGTGGCGTTTAGTTTCTAGCATTTATTCTATGCTATGTAATAAATGTCTCCACCAAGAACATTTCGGACTCAGCGCATGCTTTTACACAAAATTCGATAAAAGATATAAAAAAATAAAGTACCAATATTTGGATTTATAGCATAGTAACCTGGTCGTTGACAAGTGAGTCGACAGGGTAAGAAAGTAGATGTATCATTCTAAGTTCGTTACATTTGTTTATAGGCACCAGGCCTATGGATGAGACAGTCATGTCCCGAAAAGGTAACGCGATAAATGACCAAGCCGTTCGTCCGGCGACAATACCTTTATCAAGTTTATAAAGTACAATATCGGTCGTTCTTTGACAGATTTAAGAATGTTAGCCTCTATAGTTTATATTGGCCCCTGGTATTCCATACTTTGACATACTCAAAACCTTTTTCTTAAAATGCAGCCTCCTGTTCAACCTTACCTCTCAAGTGTCTAGATAAAGCATTCATATCAATCTGGGGGAAAGCAGGCACGTTGATATTTGAATTACAAAACACGTGGGTTTGCTCCCCTCACACTGTTTAAAAAGGCTCCCTCGAGCGGTTGGCGTCACCGAAAGAGATGGTGAGCTACATAATTTGTTTGGAGCGTGGCAACAGGCTGCAAGTTTTTAGATAACGCAGTTAGACGCCGTGAACACGATGGCGACAGGAAAATCAAACAGTAAGACATGTCCAATTAATATGACAATAATTCACAATGCAAAAAAACTGGTATCACCTGGAAACCCGAAAAGAAAACATTGAAATGGGAAGGCATATCATACAAAAGATGTAAAGTATAAAAAGACTGACAGGCATGAAACTTTTAGATAGTTCTCAGCTTTTGTTTTAGTAGGTGTTAGGTATATAAAGTACTGCAAACATCTTATTGAAGCTGTGTCCATGGCAGTCCGCTTTTCAAGTAAACAGATACGATTATTCAAGATTGTCAATTTAATTGATTGAAAACGCTGTTTTTATTTGTAATTATTGTTAATGAATTATACTTGTACCTGACTATAAAACACGTATAACAACATATGTGTGTGCCAATAAAGTTAAGAAATAGTCTAAACTAGTTGTTTATTGTCTCATTCCTTATTATAAAGGTCCCTACCACAGCGGTCGCGACTCTATCAATTATCGAACCCTGCAGTAAACAGCGAAGGTCCAAGATACAGCGGTTCAGATGTTTTATAAGCGATCTCGCAGTAATCAGTTGGAAATTACGACTTATTCATAGATAGTCCGAGGTTATTTTTTTTTAATTTCGACACGGGTCACGATTTGAAGCCTAATATAAATACAAAATTATTTTTAAGAATTAAAAAAATACATGATTAGGATGCTACCAAACAAAATCGGCACGTTCACTATCCATGCAAATACAACCAATATAAGTGGTCAAGGGTAGTTTCTGAACAAATTTGAATAATCCTGCATTAAGGACAATTATATTACTGGTTAAAATGAAACAAATGATTTAAGGCCGAGACAATTTAAAGGAATCTCAAAGTTATTACAAATGCATACCGTAAACCATTAAAATTGTATGTTGTTTTTTTTACAACTGCGTTATAATATACGTGTCTTTTAAGGTAACACCAGTAGGCATATTCCACTTCATGTTCAGGTAGGGACTAGTATATCCATGTTATGTGTCTAGTAGTTCGACAACTTAACGGTTGAGTTCATTTTATGTTTAGCTCAGACATAATTCGTCCCTTTAAATTTCTCCTCAGGATACAACCAGAAGACGGATGTCATTATATGTCCCGCTCTGGCTCATCATTGACCCTCTTTATTGTGCCGATAAACATGGTTTTGCTTCAGTTGTTCGACATCAAAATTTATCACTGAAGTATCCACTTTAACATATGTCTTCAATATGCATTTAATCAAGTTTGATAATGAAAATAGACGAAATGGCAACGTTTACTTCAATGAACGTTTGTTTAAGTTACATTCAATTGTTTTAAGGGTTTTAATTGAAACACAATTATGTGAACTACATGTAGGTGCACTTCTAACCTACCGACGACACATAAACTCCATATTTGTAAAAAAAATACCAGACAAGTTTATGAAGAACATGCAACGTGTTGTTGGAATCATGAAGTTTTCTGATCAATAAATTGAGTGACATACTTAGCAGTGACATGCATTTGTCATATATGTATATGTCTTTTAATTGCTGTAAAACATAACCGATGCTCATTGCAAAACAGGTTCAAAGTGGGCTCATTGCAAGATGAAGAGAGGTCGGCAATTGTTCCTAAAAAAACTGCTTTTCGTCATAACCAAATAGGTTTTGCTTTTCGTCATAACATAATACAAACATTTGATATTTCTATATACTGTATGCCTTATTTGTAGGTATGTATATATCCTGAGGATAGAATATGCATTCCGAGACTTCCGTTTTAAGGCAAACATGGTGAATATATATATATATAAACAACTTTTTGGACCAGAAACGTAATTTGCTTCTCGTCATAACAAACAACATTTTGTCCATTTTCAGCATTTGCCCACGATTTTTGAAAAAACTATAAATTACTCAACATGTCGCTTAGTAACCGAGTGTAGTGTACATTTTTCCGCATAGCCTCCGCTAGGTTTTATAAAAATTGATATAAAAATAACACACAGCGATAATCCTTTTTGAGTCGAGCGGTATTTTACTTCACGTTATAACTAAATGTGACGTCACAAACCACGTGGTATGTCCACACTGTAGTATGAACCCATGCGTGATTTCTAAGTCGACGAACAGTGGACGGTGATCACTATATAATTTGCAGGACTATTAGGTCCATGTAGGTGTATCCCTAGGCGTCGAAAAGTAGGCAGAAGTCACTATATTTTCAACTCGAGACTAGTTCGAGGGGTGTCCGGAAAGTTTCGGGACAAATGCTGACATACTATATTTCTTGACATTTTCGTATGTAGTTGTCAGTATCTATACATACACGTTTCATCTATTCATTATTTATACACAGATGTATGTCCCTATTTTGTGTTCACTATTGATTAGGTTTTGGCCTAATTTGTTCCTTTTGTGTGTCTATTAGGCCGATATTCAGCCAATGACTAGTATGTCTTTATGATGTTCGACTCAGGACTAATATTTACCTATTATGGGTTTTCTTTGGTGACATTAAGTAGGTGATGGTCATTTTATGTTTACGTAAGTCCTACAATGCTCTAATAAGGCGACAAGCAGAAGACGTTTGTCACTTTATGTTCACCTTAGGACTAGTATGTCCCTATTAGGTTAAAACCAGTGAGTGGATGTCACATTATGATCAGCGCAAATCGTGTACGTCCCTAGGGTATAACCAGGAGGCGAATATTACTATATCTTCTGCTAAGGGCTTTTACGTTCCTAATATGTGTCAACTAGTTCGACACTCTGAAGACGGTGGTTACTTTTAATTTAGCTCCGGCCAATTCTGTCCCTATAAGTTTGTATTCTGGAAACAACCAGTGGGCGGAGGTCACTATGATCTTTTCAGGCCTAGTATGTTTCTGGTAGTGTCTCATTAGGCGATAGCCAGTAGAAGAAGTCCATTCTATGTTAACCTTAGTATGTCCGTATAATTGTCTACCAGCACGATAACCGTAGGGCGTAGGTCACTATATGTTCAGTAAAGAATATTTTTTCCCCATTATGTGTTCATTTGGGTGACAACCACTAAGCATGCTCAGTTCAGGCCTTGTATGTCACGATCAGTGTCATTATTAGGAGACATTCAGGAGGCGGAGGTCACGATATGTTACGCTCAGGCATAGAACGTCTAGTATAGTAATTATACAAAGCGACAACATGTAGGTGAGGATCACTATAATGTTCAATTGAGCCCCAGCACCAGCATGTTCAGCTCAGGCTTAATATGTCCTTATTAGTGTCACTGTAAGGCTTAAGGTAAGGGTTAGGGTTTTGCGTCTCTGGTTACGTTGAGCTGCAAATCCATTTTCGACTAATAAGTTATAAACATTAAACATTCTAAGTACCCGTGCTATTAGATGTCATTTGTAGTGCATGTGAATGTTTTATATAAATGGTGAAAATGTGATTTCCTTTTTCGCATAAAAGGTCGCCATGATGACTAGAAATCATATAATGGCACTAAGTTCTGTTGATTTTCCACACCGAATTTGTTTAAACATTCATAACAATTATGTAATATATCTGTTTTCATTTAAGTAACATATATAACCTATTTATACATTTATATATAAACTATAGAGTGAGCAAGAATAAATTCAACAAACAAATGCATCGACTTATTGTTTATTATTGTTTAAGAAAAGCAACACCAAATATACGCTTTGGCAATAGCGTGTTCAAGTGTTCTTTAAAGAGTGCAGAAATGACGTTAACTCTCGATGGCCGACTAACACGTTATAGATATCGGTATAATAAACGTTAGGAAATAATAGTTTGCCGTGCATACCTTATATTGTTTGCCCTGCTAACATAACAATGACACGTATACATGTAATACATCAAACGTCTTTGACTTGCCACATGTTTTGAATGTGCAGAAACAAAACTGTAGGTCACATGGAAGTCTTAGGATTGACACTGAACACATTGGAGCTTAACATATTTCGAAAGAGTGTGCGTTAAATCACAAGGCAGATGCGACACCACGTAGGTTGACAATTCAAAAACAATCTTTAAAATCCGCTTCTCAGCTCTGCAATTTAAGATCTGCTTTCTTAGATCGCATGTTAGATAATATTTTGCATTAAAAAAGCAAAGATGCGAAGGTAGAAAAAACAACGACACAAAATAAATGATGATACGTACAAGTCCCAATTTAGCAAGATGACATTAGTTGGTATGTAGAAGTTGAATAAGTATAACAATATGTACCCCTCATTATTAAAATCACTATGAGTATTTCCATTTGTGCAGTAATGTAGGAACCATCTTTTGAACGATCGTACGTATGACTGAATTTGTGTATCCTTAACTCTTGGTTGTAATGAAGTAAATTTTGAAATAAACAATTTGACTGGAAATATCATTCAATGCTTGTTTAGATTTAAAAGTTAATATTTAATTTTGATTTCTGACACTCGCTTTGTATTCAATGGAAAATCATGATCCTACGAAATTTGGATCCTGCTACATTTTGGATCGTATGACATGATGTAGAACACTCGTTGATAAGATAGCCCCTGATCTTCATTTTTAATAATAGGTTTATTGATGGATTAAGCTTAAATCCTGTAAGGGTACTAACAACCTGTAGAGACACGTTTAAAAAGTATTTAAAAAACGTTAACAAATTCAAGTCATTTTAAACGATACTTGAAATTTATGGTAATGAAATTGATTTCATGAAATAATAGACAGAATGGCACTGCAAACCTGACCAAACTTAATATAGAAAGGTATTACACAGAAAATGTATATTTAATTAGTATGCGGTGATATTTTTTTAAAAAGTTGGCGTCAAATTACATCACCTTAAAATGTCAGATTTAAAATTACACGATACCGACAAATGAAGCCATTTTACAATGATGTTCACAACACAGTTATAAACACTACTGCTAACATCCGAATTAACTTAGAAAGCAATATTACACAAAAGGGTGTGCATTAAATGATAGTGCGTTGATAAAGGAAAACACTTTGCAAGAATAAGCGTCTTACATGAAAAAACATATGCCATAGAATACGACTTTTAAAGAAACCTAGTATTGACTTTTTACGTATACATAGCAGAAACACACTTCAAACATACACTGATTTTTTTACAAAACTATGTGTGTATCAATTAGATACATCAAAATATTTAACAACAGTAATCTAAGAATAACCTACCACTCACATATATTAAATTGCAACCTAGAATATAAATCGATAAGTTGTCGACAAGTTATCTGAGCTTATTTGCACAATGAAATGATTTAACTTCTTCAGATAAATTATGAAGAGATATTGACGCATGAAATATGTAACACATTTTGGCCAACTTCTGACCACACTAAAGAAATAACCAGTTTAAAACAAATGTATGCAGAGTGACGAAGCGCAGACACACTAAAGTTATTTAGCATATTGATCAACACACCACACTTATAGAAACAACAGCAAACACCCAATTTGAATATAAAAAAATATATAACATAAAACGTTAAAACAAAGCGTCACAATTGTTTAAATTGTCAGCTTAAAAGTAAGCAATATGTAGCTAATATGTTGCACTTTCCGATGAACACTAATACAAGTATATGTGTACAATTGAAGTATAGTCAGATGAGAACAGTAAACCTTCAAATTAGACTTTAGTTCTACTAAGTTAGACCAAACAGGTGTATTAGTTAAAAAGGTTATTTATTTCTGTGGTACACTTTCCATGACTATTCGGTTCGAAAAACCGACAGCAAAATCAACATAAACACATAAACTAGCTCATATCATGGCGATCAATATTCCTTTCATGGTTTCTATATGCTGATAGAGTTAGGGATGCTTTGGGGGTCCAGATAAGCGTACTGTAACTCTTGGGGTCTTTGTTTATTCCTCTCCTTGATCGTTTGACTCACCGTTTCGAGTTCCTTCCGAAACATGTTAACCAACTCTAAAGCATCTGGGTCTTGAATGTAGTCTACTTCGAAATCTCCGAGAGCCTTTGTTTCGCGATTGCTCAATATGTTAGCGACTTTCATAAGCTTGAAATGCTTAGGTTTCGGAGGAAGAATTGCAATAATGTCCCGTTCAGTGCGCTCCCTTTTGTCTGTCGGAGGTGTCCCATTCAGTTTCGACGGGTAGTTCAAGGGGAAGGCGTACTCTTCGTACTGTTTGAAGTTCACGGCTGCATGCCCGACGCTGCATGTGTAAATGATACTTGTCACCACAAGTGTCAATTCATGTCTGGTTTGAAACATTCCGTTGTTTCCTGGGACATCTGCAACGCCGAGTCCACCGCTTGGTATTGGGAGGTCCATATCATGTCGCCAGTCCTGTACCTCGTAGTCATTCTGTAAGACTTTGTCAGATGCGTAATACAGATTGACGTACATACCAACATACCGTTTGATAGCGTTGTAAGTAAGCAAAGCATCGTCTCTGAACGGATAATTGGGAATGACTTCCTTGTCTTCTACCCCACGAGCTTTCAAATCTGCCGGGAGGGTACCTTCAACGTTCAAACGCCATTGGTTGTGGAATTTAGCTATCATATGTTTACCACCAACTGCGCCTGAAGACATAACTTCATCAAGAACTTCCCCTTTTCCAAGTAACCTTTTGATGCTTAACATGTTTATCTTCATCAGATAAAGAAAATGGGGAGCCAGTAGCTTGAATATCGGGTGAGATGTGGATAGATGACGGTGTGCGGCGACTGCGAAGCCTTCCATAATCAGATGTGTGTACCCAAGATGGGAAATAGATTGGTGCACTTGCGCATCTGCGTTGTTGAACCACATCTTGGCCAGTTGCCAGGTTTTCTCGTCATCACTGGGCAGAAATACTGGATTATTTTTACTTTTATTCTGAAAAAGCTGTATCGCTACCGGCACGATCATGCCATCACTTCGTCGGACAAAAAGAGCTATTGGACAACAGAGAATGACCTCAGCGATAGTTGGGCAGTCTTGAAGAATGCCGTGATCCACGATAAAAAGTCGCTTTGCAGTGAAGGCATCCTTGACTGTGAGCTTCTCCGAAGCAAGTACCAAGTCGTGTTCATGAACTTGAAGCTTTTTCAGTTCGGCCATGTCTTTCACCCGACGAATAGCATTGCTGTTAACGCCTAGTAGGCGTTGTAACCCAAACTTTTCGTCGCTCGTCCATCTGAAACAATTAAATGGTTATACCATCCCAGTGAAAATATAAACTGTATCTAAATCAAAACACCCGATGTCGATAAATATTACGGGTTCAACTTCCGTACCTTTCTAAATCGCTGGGTGCAATTAAAGGACGATGCGTATAAAGGTCCTTGAAATCCTCGATTTTATCCCCCCAATCGTCGTTGTCAAGTCCAACAAAATATAGTTTAACAAGTTCACAAGTAAGGTCCATCGCGTAACCAAATGAAAACCATTCTTGGTAAGGTATTTTCTTGACCATTACCGGCAGCCCATCTTCATGTTTATACACGAAATCCTGCCTCGCCTCCTTTAGTTTGCGCTTTCTTTTTTCTACAATTAACAATTCGAAATGTGTCAATTCAATGTAAAATGTGAACTTACTTATATTCGTGTTCATACAATGATAATGCCATTTTATATAATCTTTAACAAATGATCACGACTAATGTTTGTTGTAAAGAGCGACGATCGTTTGCAAATTCAACTTTACGTGTTCTTATCGTTACATTTAAAAACGTACCCAGCATCTCTGGATGTGTTTTGTAGAAATCGTCATTTGGTAAGAAGGTGTCGTGACCGTGAATGGTGTATGATTCATTCGACGTTATTCTACGAAAAACTGGAAATTCCTTACTCCATTCAGTTTGCATATTTTCAACTTTTACTGTGTCGATATACCAGTCTCCTTTGTCATCTGTTTCACACTTGACCAGTTCTATACTGTCAACTTCGGAAGGTAACTATAATGAAGACAAACAATGACATTTTGCTAGTTAATTTGAATACAAATGTTACTTTATATAGTTACATATGTGTGCAGGGTTTCCGCGATTATTTGTCTGACTCAGCGATTATCCGTTTTGCGGCCCGGGTCCATTATCGGTTACCGTTTTGCGGTCCGCATGTGGAAACTTCGCACGTTAACTTAATTTTCGTCTAAAAATCTAATTTGGTGTCTGTTAACGCATGCCGCTAAAACAGATTAATTATCAATATCTTTAAGCGAGGCGAACGCATACGTAGTTTAGAAAGATATGTTGGTGATCGATAACCTATAAAGACTATTAGGGTGACGTCTTTATCAGCGTTGACATTAAAAACCAAAGAGAAAAGCAGACAAACTATATCAACTTGAAGAAACAACGACACTGTATACACATGTTGACATCAAGAAAATGAGGTATTTGTTTATTTTAGTACGGAAAGTTCATATACTCGCTCCGAATTAAATCTTATTAAATTAAATTTTGAAATTCAAGACATGAAAAGGAAGATGACAGTGATTCGTAAAAAATAGTTTCGGATAAAAGTGTTGCGGAATTGCCAAGATAAAAAAGAATTGAAGGGAAAAATGAATTTGCAAACAAATGTGGTTTGCTTTTTCCCCAACTTGGATAATTCTCAAAAATCTAAAATCAAATTGAGAATAAATTAACGCATCGTCTTCTAGTGCAGGTAAGAAGAATATTTACAAAACTAACAAAAGAAGAAAAAAAACATATGCATTAATTGAGGTTGATGCAGGGCGTTGTCGGACCTCTGCGCGATTATTGATTACTTCTCGGACCGTTATGAGTCACTTGGGCAAAATATCAAGCAACGGCCTTGCTACACGGTGTATTAACCCCCAAACAATATGCTCATGGTATACTTATATGCTTACATTATTCAAATGTCAGAAATAGGGAATGGGGTCATCACGGGAGTGTCATGGTAAAGTGTGCCAAGGTACTGAAAACTGACATTGTGACACAAACAAAAATGCAATTTTCACAACTTAAAATAATTATATGCTACAAACAACTGATTTAAAAGCCAGAAAACTCACAGGGCTACACTCATTTATAGGTATTTGAAAGATTCTTTATCAAATAAAGACAAGTTACAAGGTTTAGCTCGGAAAATCAATTATACCTGAACGTTTGGTACGTTGTACGTATATGTTTGGCCACGTGAAAAATCTTTTTGGAAGCGTGCTTCCAGCTTTAGTTTCGGTGCCTTATTTCCATCCGCGGAAAGTGTAAGAAATACGCTTGCAGTGTCACTCTCTAGGGGCTTATCCCCAGCCTTAACTGTTATCCTAAACACATTGTCCCTGAAAATGTACGAAACATATAGGATATAACTTCATTATGTTCAAATCAATGATATAGTTACTTTAGAAATAAATAGTTTACAAAATACAGCTTGTTTTGATCGTCTATTTTTGATGAATATTGGCCGGGCTTCGCATTAGGGCGTTTTTTTTCTTTCTGTTGTTTTTTTTTGGGGGGGGGGGTGTGGTCTGGTGGGGTTGGTGGGTTGAAGGGGTGGGGCAACATTTACTGGTGGATTTAGATAGATTTACCTTGAGTTTGTCTGTAGTTAAGACATCGTCTCATTCAAATGTTAAGTTCTGTCTCTGCATAAACTGATGGGATTGTGTGAAACTGAAAAAAAAAAAAATTCTGTGTTAAGGGATGTATGGCATGTCTTTTGATTTGTTATTTCAAGAAAGTAATCTTATTTCAAAACGGAAAAGCAAATTATTATATTTTTTTACAGTGCCGGTTATATGTTTTTCACAGCCACTTAAAGACAACTTTTACGACTTTAATCAGCCTCTATTCGTGATCGAAATGCAACAATTTACCACTTTGCCCGATGAGGCCGATGGAGGTTTTTATCTACTAGATTCAGGACAAAGATTGAAAATTTATTTCTAAAAAAAATGTAAATGCATTTTGATTTGATATCTGATCAAATCTTCTTTCGTAAGAATTGCTCAACTGCTAATTACAGCTACACATGTTGCAACGGATATATGAATTAGGCTTGCTTAACACAGACCCCTAAAAACTAAATAAGAATCGATTTTTTAACACTTTTAGCTTGATACTTCAAACGACTATTGCACTGTGGAAGGCCCTTAAGTGTTTTTGGCATGTTCTATGGTCTTGATCCTTACTGCGAACTTTTGATAGGCAATAAATAAGATTGCGTTGTTAATATTAGTTCTAGAAACCATTGAAAGTGTTGCACATGGACAGTTTCAATAAATACTATAATGAAAACTATAGGGACCAACCCAGATGTTAAACTCTCATGGTGGCACATGGTAAGGGCCAAAACGACACTGAACGAGAAACACAAACGATCTCACACCTAAACAAACCATAATAATAAATTATTGGATT
Source organism: Mya arenaria (assembly GCF_026914265.1). Taxonomy (NCBI): domain Eukaryota; kingdom Metazoa; phylum Mollusca; class Bivalvia; order Myida; family Myidae; genus Mya; species Mya arenaria. The sequence continues at coordinate 48,881,544 of NC_069133.1, read as the reverse complement.
AATGCCTCGAAGAGGTCAGTGAAGCACGAGTTGACCGGAACAAGAGTTCACTGGGTACGAAATTTATATTTTCAACTTTTGGATGTAGTTTGTGCTTGGAACGGATGTTAACATGTGATGTGTTCATATATTTAGATATAAAAATACAGCTGATACAAATGTTTCAACTTTTGTTAGAAACTCTGCAGATCACAATTGCATCACTGACATTTCAAGAGCAGTAGATTTGAAAGTTAAGAAAGATGACGTTATCAACCTTGCATACGTGAATAATGTTCCAAAAACATGACCCATGTTTCAATTAAAGTATTAAAGATCACCCCTCGAAATTTCCTCTAATGGAAAAACCTCAGCGTTGAATAATCACCGAAGTCGTTTCATATTTCTTGTAGTTAATGGAAGCTCATGTAAAATCCTATGTTTAATAATCATTAACTGCCAAATAAATGTTCAAGATAAGGAGAATATTTGTTGACTTAAGTGTAAGATCGTATTTTGTTCCCCGAGTGTCAAAGAGAAACATATTTTTCTATAGTTTTTCTATGATCACGAGTGATGCTGATGACGAAGCTAACTATTTCCGTTTCGGTTATAAAATGTACTCCGTTATCATGTGTTTATAGTATATCAATCAGTCTTTTTTAGTGCAAACATTTAATGAAATTTACTCAATGTACTTTTATAAATGCATTCATAATCATAAGATAAAAACAGTTTTCTTAGTTTTAGATTTTTTCCATGATGCTTTCAGTCATCCCTCACTTTTAGCGGTCAGTCTGATTCGCTTGACGACATGTTTTTCCCAGGAAAGGAGAAAAGACCACGCTGGGTTGTTTACGAATTTTGAGGCTTTTTACCCATACGTTTATTATTATTTGTTTTATTGATAAGTTTCTTCAAGTTAATGCATACTTTGATAAGTTTTACCTTTTGCGTTTTATCTGTATTAAGGATTGTGAGGATATTTGGAGGCTTGTACACATAAATTGGTTTAAACCCCCAGTAAATTTACGTTTTACTGACCGTTCCAAGGCGGTACCTAACAATTCTTGATAAACGTACCTATTTTTTATATATAGTATGTATGCACTGTGCTGTTTGTGGAGTTTTGTGCTGTTCTTCTATGTTTCTTGTTTGTAATTTTATGTTCTATGTCTTTGGCGTTTACCCAGTGCTATTAAATCGGGTTTATGTTTAAACTTTTTGCTACTGAGCTTGTTTCTGTAGCTTTTTGCATAAATATTTGGATGGGGTAAAAGTCATCAGTTAATATGTTAATTGTTTTGTGAATTTTCCAGGAAGTTCGTTTCACGTAAAACAATGACAGATAGTTTAAAATAGATGTTTGAACCATGATTTCACGTCGTATTTATGTTCGGTCCTTTGTTTGCAGTGAAAATATAAAACTGATATTTTCACTGTTGTTCTTTCACTGATAAAATTCCATATTTCAACAAAGAGCAAGAAAGAAAAAGCTATTTACATAAGCAACAAATTCAATTTGACAAAATTGATGCACAGGATAAACCATGAAGCCTTGCACAAATGCAGGACCTTATTCCCAACGGAGTCCATGTCTAACATATTACAGTTTTTTTTATCCTCGAGTGAACCCTCTAAACGATATAAATAACCTGATGTATCCAGAAACCAAAATTGACCCAGGATAGTTGACTGATTCTTTAGACTTGATAACATTGTCATTGTATACTTTAAACAACGTCAGTGCTGGAATATCAATGGTCAACTCACACAAACAAATATTGATTGACTGGTGGAATAAATGAAAGCACCGATTAAAAGTGGCGTTTGGAAAACGATTACACAAGATGGAACCATTTAAAGGGATCTACAGGTATTAGGAAAACATAAAAAGAGCTCAAAAAGACCTTTCAAACGCTATATAAATCTTCGAACATGTAGAATGAACTATATTGCAAAATCAGGCTAACGACTTCGCCTCTGGGATCATATATTTTTTTACATAAAAACAAATGTCCTTACTTGCGGGGGTAATTTTCTATAATTGTGTTCTATGTTTAACTATAATAGTACCATTTAACTGCGCATGCGTTAAAAAGAGTCCTTAGATCTTTTGATATTTGTATTTATGTCAAGGCTTATAGTATGCATGTGATAATAACAGGTTGAAACAATACTTAAACAGTCAATGACAACAAATATGTCTTTTTTTCAAATCATACTAACATAATTATATATACTTAATAGGTTATGAACCACATAATACTAGTCTAAGATGAAAAGAAAAAAAGTAGTAAACTTTCAGGTTTGTTATATTAAAACGACTCATTAAAAAAGTTAATTTAAGAATATATACTCAACTAACAAGACGAGTATATATTTTAATTTTCAAGAAGAAAAATAAATTGAAATGTGGTTGAAAAAATAATATTGTATAATGTGTTTGAATTAATGTCTATTTTAAAATATTTTTCAGAGTCTTCATTCAATTAAAAAATAAAATAAACATTTTTATCTAAAGTCACTCTTATTCTGAAATTTAACATATTGATTTATATTTTGTATATTAGTCCTTATAATATTTTATTGTCGTTCAAATATTTAAAAAGTTGATAGGACAAAGGGTCATGTCAGTTTTAGAAAACTAAAAATCTCTTGTAAATTTGTTCTTTAATGTTAAATAATATAAACAAACATCAAATACAGATAATGACAATGACGTGTTTTTGTAGGTAAAATGATATGAGCATCCACACACTTAGGGATTCAAAATTCCGAGCAAATGAGAGACAAAGCATGGCCAATTCTCTTGCAGTTGTACTAGAATCAAACATTATTCCTGTGAAAGAATGGTTGACTATGATCCTTGACCATATTCATTAAAAGGGCGATGGACTATACACCTCAGTTTCATTTGAGGAGTTATTGATGATGGAAGATTGGGTGCATTTAATCATTCGTTTTACTTTGGCACAGTTATGGCTAGCATGAACATGAATCGCCAGAAAAGCAATTATGCATTTTATACCATTAAAAAGGCCTTGTGAAGCATCCTATTGTATGAATCTTCATGCATATTCACAACCAAACAACAATTCAGCTAATATTTATATAATCAAACTCTCGAATGACAAGCGAAAATGCCAATGTTCAATGGCTGTTGTGCATTGAGTGTCCATCGTGACGTTGATTCATTATGTTTATTTATAAACACCTATCAGCGTGTATGGTGTCTTTATGTAAGCAGTTTCATCACTGAGTAACAGGGACAATATTTCTGATAATAGTGTCCATTAAAGACTTGAGTGACTGTTTATTTATTTTCTTATTCGATTAACATTAATGCTTTTAATTCTTTTGAAAAATCATATAATGATGGATCAAACATTATTATTACTCTTAAACCTGCCTTTACGGCTCCAACACTGTCCTTGTTGATACTTGCCCAGTCTTTTGTTACAAAACATACTGGTCGTTGAATTGAGCCTATGTGTGTTGAAAGCTATCGTGACCAGTCTGGTGCTACGCAGCAGATTGGTCAATCGGATGAACCTATCTCTGTCTGAGGCTGTGCTGACCAGTGTAGTGTAACGCAGCAGACTGGTCACTAGGATGAACCTCTGTATGTTGGAGGGTGTGATAGCCAGTCTGTGTTACGCAGCAGACTGCTTACTATGATAAACCTATATGTATGTTGGAGGCTTTGTTGAGAAGTCTTATGTTACGCAGCAGACTGAACAATCGGATGAACCAATGTCTGTTGGAGGCTGTGTGGACGAGTTTGGTGTTACTCAACATACTTGTCACTCAGATGAACCTATCTCTGTCGGAGGTTGTGGTGACCAGTCTGGTGTTAGGCAGCAGACTGGTCACTCATTTCAACCTATGTTTGTTGGAGGTGTAACGATCGGTCTGATGTTACGCAGCAGTCTGGTCCATCGGACGAACCTGTCAGTTCGAGGCTGTTGTGTCAGTGTTTAGCAGCAGACTGGACACTCGGTTGAATTTATCTGTGTCAGAGGCGGTGATGACCAATCTAGGGTCACGGTGCAGACTAGTCACTGGGATGAGTCTATGTACGAGGCGTGTTCCAGAAGTTCGCGGAATTGTATAATAACTTTAGCAATACTGGTTATTTTGAACAAGTATATCAGCATGACAATATTTAATATTTCGAAACATTTTTGTATAGATATCAAAAGCTTACAATATATGTCGGAGGCTGTGGTGTATAGTCTGGTGTTGCACAGCAAAATGAAACTATCACTGTCGGAGGTTGTGGTGACCAGTCTGGTGTTTCGCAGCAGACTTGTCACTGGGATGAGTCTATGTATGTCAAAGGCTGTGGTGTATAGTCTGGTGTTGCACAGCAAAATGAAACTATCTCTGTATGAGGCTGTGGCGACCAGTCTGGTGTTAAGCAGCAGACTTGTCACTCTGTTGAATCTATGTGTGTTGGAGGCTGTGGTGTATAGTCTGGTGTTGCACAACAAAATGAAAATATCTCTGTCGGAGGTTGTGGTATCCAGTCTGATGTTACGCAGCAGACTTGTCACTCGGTTGAACCTATGTATGTTGGAGGCTGTGATGACCAGTCTGTGTTACGCAGCAGACTTGTCATTGGGATGAACCTATGTATTTTGGAGAATCAGGTGACGAGTCTGTTGTTACGCAACATATTTGTCAATCGGATGAACCCATGTCTGTCGTAGGTTGTGGTGACGAGTATGGTGTTACTCAGAAGACTAGCAACTTGGTTGAACCTATGTTTTTTGAAGCTGTGATTACCAGTCGTGTGTTGCGCAACAGACTGGTCATTGGGATGAACCTATGTGTGTTGGTGTCTGTGGTGACGAGTTTGGTGTTACGCAGCAGAGTTGTTTACTCGGATGAACCTATCTCCGTCGGAGGCTGTGTTGACGAGTCTGGTATTACGCCTCAGACTGGCCACTGGATTAAACATTTCTATGTTGGTGACTAGATACAAACAATGCAGATAAAACGGCGTCGTAATTGACTTTGAAGGAAAGAAGGTTGTGTTAAAAATGTTAAAAAAGCCAGAAAGAACAGTGCTGATGAACGAGCGAACACGTTTCGTGAATTTTGGGGTTCCGCAAGTTATGTCAAGCTAACGAATCCATTTGCATTTCAGCTACAAAAACAAAGGACGCATATTTAATAGTTTACACTCAGTATAGAAGTGCCTTCAATAAACTACTCCAAGATATGTGGGACTTTTGTTTCCAATACAGCAACATATGCCCAGAGAAGAAAATAAAACTGAAACCTAAATATGACCGCCATAATGAAAACAAAAATCTAGCTAGGGATGCAATAAAAATTGCAATTTAAGTCAATTATTGAAAGAGATCCATGTTTATGTGCAGCCAGATTTGCAAAAGGATATTATGCAACAAAAACCAATCAATCAGGATTAATTAAAACTTATCGGTTTACTCCCTGTGCACAGCTGATGTATACTGTTATGTTTGGATATGGAAACAATTGGAGATCGAGGGTCCAAAAGTACAGTTTCCATGTCCATTATTTATTATTTCTCACCTACGGCCACATAACGATGTTTCAAGATATTTTCTGAAGAGTTTGTATCCTTTGATTTTTCAATTAGATTATGATAATAGCAAGGGACATACATCTTACTTCTCATTTACAATCAGTACAAACATATACACGTATGTATAAACATTTATACAAAAGGAATTAAGAAATGCAAATGTTATGCATTTTATTAAAGTTAAATCAATTGTATCGATTGCGTGTACGTCAGGGAAACAAATATATATTTAGGGCGTTTTTGTTGGTAATAAACTGGTTTCGGTTTTATATCGGTTTCACGAACTGTGTATTTGTTGTAACAGTTTCAAATAAAACCAAAACCAGTTTCAATCGTTTTTTAACGGAAACCGAAACCGGTTTTTGAAACTATCGAAACCCCTACCGGAGGCGGTTTCATCGGTTCGTTCCATCCGAAAACTAGTTTACTTCGAAAACAACATGGCGGATAGTGATCAACTTCATTTGTTGAAACTCAATCTTTGTTATAACAATGCCTAACAATGGGCAAATGAGCTAAATGAAAAGGGTTACATTAGTAATTGTGTAGCTCAGTAGCTACAGTAGCTCCGCCATATTGTTGAAAATGTACACAAAACCATGCATTTGTTACTTCAAGCAAAACTATCAAAACCGGTTTCGTCACTGCTGAAACCATTGAAACCAAAACTGAAACTGGTTTGGTATCAACAAAAACGCCCTTATTAAAGTAGTTTAACGCAAAACCATAAAGAAATACTTAAAACAGTTAAAACCCTCAAAGAAATAAGTGTTTTGTACAGTGGTACGTCGGCGGGGTTTTTAGCACAAGCGGAATTGTATACAGCATCAATATAAACACACGATGTCATCATAAAGACTTGTTTGTAATAATAAATAAGCAAATTGTAATAATAGTTTATTTGACAATTTTAATTCATTTTAATATATATCAGGTTATTATATAGATAAATCACGTAAGAACAGTTTCATATTTTTAAAATGCTGGTTGCACTATGTACAGCAGGCAATAAAAGGAATATCCCCATGTCATGCAACGCTACAATTGTACGCGGAAGTTTGCCATGTACATATGAGCTACTTGATAGTAAAGAAAGATATGAGCATTGATAATTTATGCAATAATATGTTGCTTGCATATCCGATTTAAGACGTTGAATTGTTATCTACCAGAAAACCTGGTTTTGTTAGATGTTTTCCTATTCACGGATGCTTACTAACACGGTCAATTCACTACCTATATTCATAATCGGTCAATCCTCGGTACATTGATGTTAAAAGGCGTGAAATATAACTGTTAGTATGCACCTGTGACAGTAAAAATGAATACAATAATACGTAAAATAACATGTCGAGGGTACGTTGTTTTACTTAGTGGCTCGGATTGATTTTATTCATCATATAAAAGGACTTAAAAATGTATAGTAGATTATCAAAATCAAATGTCCTTACTACTTTTACATATATTTAAAACATTACATTATTAATATAATAATGTAATATATTAATAATGTTATGTTTGGAAAATATGTAAAATCTTCAAAAAGAGCCAAAAGCCTTTCAGATCGTGCTTACATTTCGATCGGCTGAGCTGTTGAAACTTATAAAGCTTAGATAACCTAGCCGTAATTGCGAAGTAAATACAAAATAATGCTTTTTATGGAAATACCAAAAAAATCTGTGAAAAATAATACGCCCTTCATTCTTCTTGTGTATAGAGTCATTTGCATGATCAAATGAAAAGAAACAAATATGAATGCTAAATCTTATTTCAAAGTTTCTAGTCAACCTGAGGAAAAAGCAGTCTATTTTTATTACTCGAATGTTATATTTATGATGACAGTAAGTTACTGCAGTTGCAATGCAGTTTAATGTTTTGTCGTCCTATTTGTGGTTAAAATAAATCTTAAAATTAACATAACCTCAACAATGTACTATATTAACTTTGAAACAATTAACATCAGTAAAAAGCTCATAATTAATGATGCTATCACTAATATGTTTTGTGTTTTACCTGAGCTTAATTGTTAATGCTACTGTATTTGAGTTTAACGTATGTTAAGTGGATAAAAGATAGGATTTAAAGATGCAATCTTACTCGCAAATAAGATTTACCACAATTAATGCAATTGTGTTAATATACCAAAAAGGATAAATTAAGGTCGAAAACAATTATTCTTATGAAGGTTACCGAGTTAAATTTGAAAGAAATGTACAGAAAACATGGTATTTCTACCTTATGAGACAATAGAAGATTACAGTGAATCTTTTAACACTCACCAATCATTTCATAATTTTGCGTTTTCAGCTATAATACACGGTTACAATCGTGTTATCAGTAATTACTATCTTCCACCATTCACCTTCGGGGGCTGACTGACCGGTACTTATAATGCCATATGGCCTGAAGTGGTGTGTTTTATTTCTTATATTGTACCGAACACTTTTTAACCATTCAATAATTTTAAAGAGCTCTTAATGTGTTTAATTGAACAAATCTAATGATGTTAACTTGTTAAATTGTTTGTATGGAATAAAATATGAAGTTCATGTTGCTCATTATTATAATTTTTTTGTTTTCATAAGCTTTTTTTTTTTTTTTTGATGTTTATTCGATTTTTTTGAGAAAATTGTTAGTTTATGTAGCACAAAACATCTTTTTGGTACAGGTTTTTATAACATTTGTCGTAGACGCTGGTTTACCATTAAATGATATGATAAACTGAAGTAACTAATAATTTTGAAAACAAAATGATTTTGGTTGGTGAAGGATGGATTTAGAAATCAGTTGCCATGGCATATATTTTTGTTGTCATTCAATTTTTGTTCCTTCACAAGTATTCGTGATGAAATGTGGAACATCGTTTGACTCTTTCTTTTTAATTACCTCAATTAACAAGCAATTTAATGTTAACTTTGCAAGTACCCTAGTTAAGCGAAAATTGCCATAGCAACGCCAACATTTGAGATATTCTGATTGTCTTTGCACTGAAATGCTCTCAAGTTAGTTCTGCTTCTAATTCAGTTAAAAAGTTAAAAGTGTCATATTGCCATCTTTGATGCCTCTTTAAAGGTGTCGTCACATATTATGATCCGAGGCTAACTTTTTTTAAAAAAATGATCAATATCATGCAGTTCAATACTCTGACAAAGTTTTATAAAAATTGGATGAAAACTGATACTATATAATGATTAAAGGACTCGGTCATGTTTTTGTCAAATGCACTCCTTTTTTCGTATGACTAAATAAAGTGTGGCAAATCATTAGGTGTGTTAAAACTCAGATACTGACGGCTGGAGTATTTCAACAAATGTGAATATCTACTCAAATGTCGTCTTTGGAGTCCACGATTTTGAATAGCGTTGGTAACGCTTTCCTACATAAGGCTGAACGATTACGTTATCCTTATATTTGTGTATGAGTCCTTAAGGCGTCTTGTTTTGTTGTCAGTTTTCTATTTGTTCATTGAATGTACCGGCATTGGCTCACTCCCCACTAACACCAGATTTTAGTTTCTACTTGTAACGTGCAATAACCCTGTAATTTCGGTATCAAAGAGTACAATAGTTATAACGTAAGTGTATCTCAGTTGTATTACCGGGAAAACTCCGTGCCAAAACAAAAGCCTGCCCCTTTAAAGCAAAATATTGTCTTAAGATTTGCCCATTTTCACAATAGTTGTATAATGCAGGCATGAAAACTGACAAGGTTTAATGAAATAATGGATTTTTTAGGATAATTAAAAAGAATAAGATACGTTCAAGCAAATTGTGTCAGTATATTTGATTTTGTGTCCGGAAATGATCTTTTTTCACAAAAGTCGTAAATATCATAAAAAAACAACTCTAACGAAGTTTTAGAAAGATTTGAATTAGTCCACTTCGCACAAATTAAAACAACGCACAAAAAAATACATACATGTAGTTATTGTAGCATGTGCATGAAATATTCAGCGAACGTGATAACACAATTTTCAAGGTAATGTAAAATTCTTTATACTCGCGCTCGGATTTAAAATGTCCACTTCATAAAAGCTGTGTTGTAGTCTCATTTTCAGTGTATATTTTCGGTGTATACTGCAAAAGCTACTTTTAGGACTACCAATGTGTGGATACTGCCTTTATAGTTAAGCCCATAAAGATACATCAGCGGCAAGCGATGTTGCTAACTGCTATAGCAGCGATGACATCCTACGGTAGTAGCAATGTTATGATGTCCTAGTTACCGTGCCTTAAGGACTGTGTAGCCATGAACATCAATTATTGTAGTCCTCGTCATCGTTATGGTTCATCCCAATGTCCAACTAATCGTGACGTATTGACCAGGGCGGTCAGATATTAGATCCTCTTCAAGCCGAATGGAAAAACCGACTTTTTTTCAAAAGCTGTACAATTAATTAAACATTTTTGAATTTATAACTCGGCCTTTCATGTGCCATTCCAAACCAACGTTTCATGAAGATGCCTTAAATCAACGAGGCGCCAATAAGTAAAAGTGCCAAAACCGAGAACGCCGTTTCCAAAACAAATTATGACCAAACAAAAACACAGTGGATTTGCCTAGTTAATGGCTACATTTTGATATGAAACACATTGACTGCTGATGAATGAATGATTTATGTAAAATGAACTGGTTATTTCATTGGCTCTCTATTCAAATATTAAAAGAGAAAAGAAAAAGAAGAAACGCGAGTAGACAAACAAAACATTGGATAAATGCATGAATATAAAAAGCAGTATTAAAGATTCTGAAACCTCCTTGCACTAGCCCCACGATATTTTCTTTCCGTTGTTCATTGTCCTAACATGAAACAATTTGATCTATTTTTGTTTTTCCGTTTTGTGACATAAAACTGTTTATAAAACTATATGTGTCTTTGTTTATTTCATGGTAAATTAAAATACACAGACGTTATTGAATAATTAATTTCATAAAAGTTTACCTTTGATCTCCGTGATAGCTCCGTCTATTCTCCAACCCAAGGAAGAGCGCTCAGACATAAATACTTGATTAGTAATCACGTGATATGTCATTTGACTTTGCACCGTCCCACGCATTTTCTTATCACTATGTCTAGCTTATTTTGATTTCAACACTTATGAGCGGCGATGCGAGATTCGTCCTTGTGTACATCTATTTTCCTCAGTTATTTTGTTAATAAAATATATAAATGATATACACATGTAGAAAAAATAAGCAACGTTCAAAAAGTGAACGTACTGAAAAGGAATGCAATTTATTAGGGAGCCAATAAAAAAGGCAATGCTTTGATTTCGGCGCTCTAAAGAAGTTTTACAATTATCTTAATGCGCCAGTAAATTCAGCTAAAATAGAAAAAAATATAGTTTAAATAAAAAATATATTAAGAAGAGTAGATTAATACGATATTTTATTCATATAATTATCTATTGTTTTATCATGGTTTTCGCATAACATTTATGCATTGATTCTCTCACTTTAAAACGTTATTCATAAAATAGAGCCCTTATTGTGCAAAAGGTTGCGTACGGATAAAATACAACGATATTTCAATACATGTGCGCTTCTCTTTCCACAGGTGGTTTGTCAAAAGTATACGCAGCAGTAGGCTTAGTGTGCACTCAGTAGGGTTTGGATGAATAACAGCCGAATGTGAATAACTGTTCATTATTGATGTTCCATTTTGGATATTTTTTCTTGTTTTCGTATGTGTTTTAGTTATTATATTAGAGCAGTTTAAGTATCGCTTGGCTTCATCGGCAATCGGTCCGGTTAAAGACATGATAAAGTACAGTAAAAAAACTACATGACCCTCATAAGTTAATATTTCATCTGTACTGTACTTCAGACAATAATCGTAAGACATTTTACTGCACCCATTTACATTTTTGTCACTGAACGCATTCTTTCCAGCTTGTGCATCGCGGCGTGATTTCAATGAAACCAAAACTTGAACAGCGGTAATCATTGTTATGAAATAGCTTAAATTTTGTAACAGGATTTTTTTAAGTTTCATTTCAAGGAATAACGTAACAAGATACATTTAAAAGGATTTAAGGTCAAATGTGCGGCTCATATTTCTTCATAAATGAAGAGGATGAAACTGTCAAATACTGCACACAAATACTTCGTTTAAAGGCGCGCAGTGTAGGTTAATGCGACTTTACTGATACGACGCGTCCCCCGCATGTCGGATACGCGCTAACCGCAAATTTATTTAATACCTATGGTTTTGTATGTTTTCGCCTATTCTTGTATTTTACAAAACAGAACAGCGTACAGTTGCAACGTTTGCAATTCCGGTATTGTTGTGGATGTTACTCTACCGCACTCAAATACTTCGTTTAAAGGCGCGCAGTGTAGGTTGATGCGACTTTTTTGATTAATTACCAAAAGGCATGTTTAATTTAGTTTACTTAAATGAAACCATATAATTTATGTACAGATAATAAAATATTTTATTAATGTTTTTAATAGCTTCATGGCAACTCATTCCCTATTTCAATTGGCGCAATTCGCGCGCTTACCGCAGATTTATTTAATACCTATGGTTTTGTATGTTTTCGCCTATTCTTGTATTTTACAAAACAGAACAGAAAAAGTAAAGAACAGAACATGTATTGTTAACTTGAACATGTACTGTTCATCGTTGTTACAATAACATTAACACATGGCAAGGCAATAACAAGCAAATGAAAGAGTGCAATATACATATCGAAAATCAAAAGTTGAACACATGTTAAAAATAAACGTAGTAAAGTATTATAATTTACAACGTTATATCGTACTTTAAATAATACAATGAAAAAACAGGGTCAGGCCAAGTAATCGAAAATTCAAACATAAACCCTGATTAGGGGAACAATGCAAGGGCCTAAATGACAATGGCCTACAGACACAAACATATAAACATCACAAACACATCAAGACCAATGGCCTACAGACACAAACATATAAACATCATATACACATCAAGACCAATGGCCTACAGACACAAACATATAAACATCACATACACATCAACACCAATGGCCTACAGACACAAACATATAAACATCATATACACATCAAGACCAATGGCCTACAGACACAAACATATAAACATCACATACACATCAAGACCAATGGCCAACAGACACAAACATATAAACATCACATACACATCAACACCAATGGCCTACAGACACAAACATATAAACATCACATACACATCAAGACCAATGGCCTTCAGACACAAACATATAAACATCACATACACATCAACACCAATGGCCTACAGACACAAACATATAAACATCACATACACATCAACACCAATGGCCTACAGACACAAACATATAAACATCTCATACACATCAACACCAATGGCCTACAGACACAAACATATAAACATCACATACACATCAACACCAATGGCCTACAGACACAAACATATAAACATCACATACACATCAACACCAATGGCCTACAGACACAAACATATAAACATCACATACACATCAACACCAATGGCCTACAGACACAAACATATAAACATCACATACACATCAAGACCAATGGCCTACAGACACAAACATATAAACATCACATACACATCAATACCAATGGCCTACAGACACAAACATATAAACATCACATACACATCAACACCAATGGCCTACAGACACAAACATATAAACATCACATACACATCAACACCAATGGCCTACAGACACAAACATATAAACATCACATACACATCAACACCAATGGCCTACAGACACAAACATATAACATCACATGCACATCAACATCAATGGCCTACAGACACAAACATATAAACATCACATACACATCAACACCAATGGCCTACAGACACAAACATATAAACATCACATACACATCAACACCAATGGCCTACAGACACAAACATATAAACATCACATACACATCAACACCAATGGCCTACAGACACAAACATATAAACATCACATACACATCAACACCAATGGCCTACAGACACAAACATATAAACATCACATACACATCAAGACCAAAAACGAACTTACATCACATGTACAAATACAAACACTTCAAACAAACCACACCCTCATCAAAATTGCTTTGGAACGGTCAGTGACACAAGAGTTTACTGGAACTCTAGTGTACTGGGGGCTTAAACTAGTTAGCATGACAAAAACCACACACTCGTCCCAACATTTATCAATAATTACTAAATCTAAATATATGACTCATCAGAGCACAGTGAAGAATAGCGTGAACAATAAAAGATAAATAAACCTTTATCTATGTATCCTTTTCTTGTGTCAATATATTTTGGACAAATCAAAACAAAATGGTATTCATATTCAATAACAGTTTTAGTACATTAAACAAAATTACGTTCATTTCTTTCAATATTTACATTTCTACCTCTTTCAACTTTAAACATGTGAGAAGACAATCTTAGCTTAGCGATAATATTTCTAAGTTATACAGTTTATCTAAAGAAGACATATGAATAGAAGTTCTCTATATAACACAAGTGAATTCAATGTGTTTACATCAATTTGAATTCCAGTGCCCAATAAATACGTCCAATCATCTAGTTCTAAAATAGGACTAAAATAATTAATATTAATAGACTCTGGATACAGCCCTACTTTATTGAATCCTGCGTTTTGACATAGAATGTTCGAACACCAATAACTTTAGTTTGGTATACTTAAAGTGGGTAGCGCATTACACAGAAGTCATGATATACATTTTAACAATCTTGTAAATCATCTGCAGTTTTACAGACATGGCTGTATCATTAGCATAAAAGATATATTTCCATATATAACAATAACTTAACTAAATTATAACCATTTTCGATGCCTTTAGATTTTCATTGATAAGAATTCGGAAAGGCGTTAAGGAACAGGGAAAATAGCATCATAAAATTCCTTCCTGTCTAGCCTTTTCTTACCTACATAGTAATTAGACGACTCACCATTTACCCTATTTCATGATTCGATACAGGTAGAGGTATACATGTTTTATTACCTTTGAATTTTGTTCCCCAAATAATATATGAAATAGATATTACCAAATACCAAAGTGCACCAGACAGAGTCAAAAGCAGCTGCTTCAAGGTTAATAATCGCACATAATGTGTTACCATATTCACTTAATACGGAAACTTTAAGTTCAAGTGTTTTCTTTTTCTTCTCTTTAAGGGACATCCTAAATATTAAACATTTTCCTTTTTCTCTAACAGCTGCGCAAACCTCAGTCACAACTTCATTGGGCATTGATTTGATATAGCCTGAAAATTTGAATTTTATTAAAAAATATTTTATAATCAATGTTCTAACCTAGATAAAAAAGGGGTTTTAAAGTTATTTTTCATCCAATAAGTGCATAGTTTTACACATTTTTAATAGCATTTACAAGAAAAACATATTTGTCAACACACGTCTTGATTCTACTGTATGTTAATTATACCATACTACTATTTCTACTGAATGTCCATTATTCTAACAATAACTGTCCATTATTAAAATAATGAATAGTCCATTCTTCAAAAAGTGGACAGTTAGTAGAAATAAAGCTCGGAATGCAGTCCAATAGCACATGTAGATTACAAAAAAAAGTATTACGTTGCACATATTATGTTTTAAAACAATGAGTACACATTTGACCGTAATATTGGACCTTTTACGACTCGTCCAAATAGTTATGGAACAGTACATTATGTTACATATCTCAAATTAATTTCATCAAACATTAACATCATTTCTTAAGAAATTTACAAACTTTCATTAATGCGATATTTTTATCATACTTTCATTACAGCTGTTCAAGCCACTGAACAAATATTTCCTCTCGGGCAGCCATTTCGGGGGCGAAAGCGATATCAATAAATATCATCACTTCATCCAGCAACTAGGTTATTGACTTGAGTGCAGGCACACATCACGTTTTAAAGCCTAATATAAATACAATATTATTTTTGAGGATTAATAAATACATGATAAGGATAACAGACATAATCAGCACGTTTACAATCCATGCAAATACAACTATTATAAGTGGTCTAGGGTTGTTTTCTGTATAACTCTGATGATTAAAATACATAACTCAGTAAATGGAATAGATTCAAAGCCAAGACAATTAAATTGAATATCAAATTATTTACAAATGCATACCTTAACCATGAATATTATATTTATTTTTTCACAACTCCCTTATAGTACTTGTTGCTGCTAGGGCGACAACTTGTGGGCATATGCCACTATATGTTCACCTAAAGACTAGTATGTTCTCATCAGGAGACAATTACAATTATACGTCTATGTTAGTGTTTCCCTAAGTCTCGAGCAGTAGGTGGAGGTCAATTTCAAATCTATTGCGGCCTAATGTGTCCCTTTCATTTGTCCATAAGGCCGACAAACAGTAGGCGTAGGTCCCTTAATATTCAGCCTAAGACTATCATGTCCCTATTTTGTCCGACTCGAGACTAATATATCCCTATCAAGTGTTTTCAGTAGGTGAGTGTCGCTATATGTTTAGGTAAGTCCCATTCTGCGCTAATAAGTATCTTTATTAAGTGACTAGCAGAAGACGTTCGTCATTTTATGCTCCGCTCAGGAAAAGTATGAGAGTCTCCTAAGGTGGAAACCAGTAAGAAGAGGTCACAATATGATCTATTAGGGCGATATTTGGGGTGTATTAGGGCGATATTAGGGTCTATTAAGGCGATATTAGGGCGATATTAGGGCGATATTAGGATATATTAGGGCGAATTAGGGTCTATTAGGGCGAATTAGGGTCTATTAGGGCGAATTAGGGCGATATTAGGGCGATATCGTGGTCTATTAGGGCGAATTAGGGCGATATTAAAGCGAATTAGGGCGATATTAGGGTATATTAGGGCAAATTAGGGCGATATTAGGGTCTATTAGGGCGATATTAGGGTCTATTAAGGCGATATTAGGGCGATATTAGGGCGATATTAGAATATATTAGGGCGATATTAGGATATATTAGGGCGAATAGGGGTCTATTAGGGCGAATTAGGGCGATATTAGGGCGATATTGTGGTCTATTAGGGCGATATTAGAGCGAATTAGGGCGATATTAGGGTCTATTAGGGCAAATTAGGGCGATATAACGGTCTATTAGGGCGATATTAGGGTCTATTAGGGCGACAACCAGTAGGCGGATGTCATACTATCTCCAGCACAGGGGTATGATATTCCTTGAATGTGTGTACTATGTTTACTTTAGGCCTAATATATCTCCATTTGTGTTTCTTTAAGGAGCAATCAGTGAGCGGAGGTCAGTATGTTAAACAATAGACATTGTGTGTCGATATTAGCGTACCCTAAGCGACAACCATGAGGCGGAAGTCACCTTATGTTCAGTTTAGGACTGATATTTCCCGTATTGGGTATCCTTAGGCCACAACCAGTAGTTGAAGGTCACTATTTGTTCAGCTGGACGTAGTTTTTCTCTATAAGTGTATCATAAAACGATAACCAGGAGAGGGAAGTCAGCTAAAATCAGGCCTTTTAGGTCTCTATAAAATTAGTATGCCCATATAATATGTCTACAGGCACGACAACCGTAGGCGTAGGTCAATATATGTTCAGTTAAGTTTATGCTTTCCCTACAAGTAGGTATGCTCAGTTCAGGCCTTGTACGTGCCAAACATTGCCTTTATCAGGCGACATTCAGGAGGCGGAGGTCACTATTTGTGCCTATAAGGCTTATGGCAAGGGTTTGGGTTTGGTGTCTCTGGTAACATTAAGTTTCAAATCCGTTTTCGACTAACAACTTGTAGTCATTCAACTTTGTACGTCGACTAACAACTTGTATTCATTCAACTTTGTACGTCGACTTACAACTTGTAGTCATTCAACTTTGTACGTCGACTTACAACTTGTAGTCATTCAACTTTGTACGTCGACTAACAACTTGTAGTCATTCAACTTTGTACGTCGACTAACAACTTGTAGTCATTCAACTTTGTACGTCGACTTACAACTTGTAGTCATTCAACTTTGTACGTCGACTTACAACTTGTAGTCATTCAACTTTGTACGTCGACTAACAACTTGTAGTCATTCAACTTTGTACGTCGACTTACAACATGTAGTCATTCAACTTTGTACGTCGACTAACAACTTGTAGTCATTCAACTTTGTACGTCGACTAACAACTTGTAGTCATTCAACTTTGTACGTCGACTTACAACTTGTAGTCATTCAACTTTGTACGTCGACTAACAACTTGTAGTCATTCAACTTTGTACGTCGACTAACAACTTGTAGTCATTCAACTTTGTACGTCGACTAACAACTTGTAGTCATTCAACTTTGTACGTATCCACGCTATAAGAAGACATTTGTAGTGCAGGTGAACGTTTTATAGATACTGGTGAAAACGTGCGTTCCTTTCTCGCATAAAAGGCAGCCATGATAACCAGCAAACATATTATATCACAAAGTTCTGTTGTTTTCCAAAAAGCATTTGTAAAATAAATGTATAACAAATTATTTTATCTGTGTTTATCTAAGTTACATAAAGCACCTATTTATCAAACTGAAGAATGAATACGAATAAATTCAACAAACATATAAATGAAAAGCAACGTTAAAATATCGCTTTAACAGTAGCGTAGTCAAATGTACTTTAAAGAATGGCATAGAAATTCCGTTAAATCCCGGCGGCCGACTAACACGATAGAGATACCGTATAATAAACGTTAGGAAAATAGTGTTTGCCGTGCATACATACTATTGTTTGCCATTAAAACATAACAATGACACCTGTACATGTATACAACAAACGTCTCTTACTTGCCATATGTTTTGAATGGTGAATGAACAACTGTCGGTCACATGGAAGTCTTTTGAGTGACACTGAACACAAACGAGCTTGACACATGTTGTAATCCCAAGCACCGACAGCGTTCTTACACAATACCATCTGACATGTGTCTGGCTAATGCACACCGATATTCGGCACTTATTTGCAAGTGTACTTACAAACATAACATGAACTAACTTAACATTTCACAGCACGGCGCGACAAATTCAATGACACATTAACTGGAATGCGATTTGCGCAACACCCGTAAGGAATTGAACCGAAGTTCCCCGACCCTCATTGAGAGAGAGAATAAACCTCGTTAAGTTATGAAACTGCTGCCAGATGGTTTTTGCAACATTACATTAATTCATCCAATTGCTGGGAAGTATTAGCCTAACTATATTTCTGAAACGGTTTGATTAAGCATTGTTCTTGTAAGTACTTTAGTAGATTTTTTAAAGCTGTCGATGTTCATTACGCTGTCCATTGCAGATGGGAAGACGTCATCGACCGCGATGTCAATGACAACTGCAGGTTTGGGTAGTCTTATATTTCGTGCGTAGTTCCAAGCGCGCTTATGTTATAAATTGACTTACACCAAAATGTCTATAGAGGGGTAAACATACCGACATTTAGCGAGAATACGTAATTCAAGACGCTCTTTATCGTCATGTAGTGGAGAAAGCTTACACTTGGTATCAATGGTAATTGTATAATTCCTAGTTATATTTTATTTATGAAATGTGGATGTGCCAGTTGATTCAAAAGTTATTTGAAATACACGTATTCCCTAGTATGATTCTGAATGGGTATGAATTTCTTGTATCAGAAGACAAGCGACCAAATTTCTTAATGTATATTGGTGGTAATCAACGTATGGCAAGATCCGCAGCACCTCCAACGGGCGCAAGTCATTTTTTCAATACTGAGGTTACTTGTTAAATAACGACGCGAAGGCCGTCGGAGACGGTCGTTCCATGTTGTTAAAGAGACAAATATCCCTTCATCGATACCACCGGGCGTGAGTGTGATTCTTCGCGAGGTACATTCATGGCAATCGAAAGGCCATGCTGAATGGTTCTAGAGGCAAGCAACGTGATACCTAAATAAGGCGTCGTTTTTCCCGGAATTGATCCGAGACGTAGTTGTTGCTCGTTTCTTTTCGGGTAGCAGACTGTTTGGCTATAATATAATAAATGCTTTTCAAATTTGTCTTAATGTTTACCTTTGGGATGCTCACTACCATTTCATCAAAGTTAATTTGCAGACCAACAAAACAAGTCCTGGGCCAAGTGGAGGTTTTTAGATCCTGAATTAGGTATATGATCACTAAGTAATGTATAAACAGTCATTTTTGTCCCCGCCAAATCAATCGTCGAGGTCATGGATAAGCATTCTTGACTCAACGTTTTCATTTACATACAATTGGTGAAATGTTGAGACATGCTCAAAAGAAATACAGTGAATAGATTCCCTCTTTAAGAAGCGTTTAAGTACATATCTTTGACTTTACAGCTTAGTAGCTTAAATTCTTCCGGACTTATAGGTAGTAATTTTAAAGCATTCTTTTAAAACCTGTTTGGAATGCCTCTCTTAATTCTTTATCATTTCGACAGCATCAGGAAGTTCTAGCCACTATATTTTATTTTAGTAGTATGCGTGCCCAAAAAGGCTGACTAACAACATTTAATTGTATGGGCTCGGCAACAGACTTCATCCGCGGGGCAATGCCGTTAAACGCCGAGGAAACCAACGCTTGCGCGTCTTTTTAACATGAAGTTCTGTCTTTCTATTTGACATCCGTCTGAGTAGCCCTTGGCACACTATTAACATACAGCGCAAATACGTGTTATAAATATTATTGACCCGAGTAAGGGCACAAAAGCTTGGAGAAGCCTAAACTTATAACTTAACGTTATAATTTTGCCAAACCTTGGCGTCATTTACATTATCTCTTGTTCCTTATGTATTGTATTAATTCGCCGTTCTCACCGGTTATGCATGGGTGCAGGCAGACATGTATTATATTGTAAGCGCTGAGTCTCAATCTCACTAATTTCATCCTTACGTTCTCTGCCGTCATTTGAAGGGATGACCCCGGCTAGTCTCTGCCATCGCCAAGAATATTTTCAAAATGCAGGTCCAAAGTCTTTAAGACTTCGATACACACTATAATTATGACAGAGGAAAACGCAATGAATTGGCATATCGTCATTTATCAGTAATTCAGTTTGAATTCTTTACTCCTTGCTATTGCAATATGTTTCGTTACACTATTAATATACATAAAAATATAGTTAGCTTACTCAATGTTCACTTGCTTCAGTGATCCGGGTAGTAGCACGCCCTGGGCTCTTAACCCTTTATTAGACGGCTAAAAACTATCCTTGTATTACGCTAAGTTAATGCCAGTTGGGTATATGCATAGCATCAGGAAGGGATCTTTCATCTAAAATCATGACTTTAAAAACAGGAATGGCATTGCCCTAGCCAATGTTATTTATTCCCTTGGTTAAAAAAAACGATAATGCTATGTAACCATTTTATGTGTGCTTTTATTGAAAGGGTTCTTATACATGTAACGCTGAGTACTTTAAAATGCAGTATTCCAGTGTGACCCTCTGTGCTTTCCTTGACACCTTTCCGTTAGGGACACACGATTCAACGATTTATCAACATATTTATTGTTTACTGTGCGAATTGTGTGTTTCCTGTCTGTTTTCTTTGTTTTTTTATTATGTGCCAAGGAACGTTATCATGACCACTTACTTTCCTGTAGTTTTTAGTGTGTATTAGATGGATAAGCCTGATACACCAAGGGACAAGTTCGGCCCGTCACTTAGGCATTGGCTTGTAAATGGACACCGAAAGAAATTACACGTCATTAGTTTTCTTTCAGTAAACCATTCTTTATATATTTGAACATATCGAAAGAAACGAAATGAATAACTACAAGACACACACGTCACGAGCTGAAGGGGACTAAGCAGAACACATACACATTTGAAGTCTGTAAACTAACTTTATTCAGAAAAGATACAAAGTTGAAACGTTTTCATTGGCAATAATTTGAAAAATATAAGTATTCAATCCGTTAATAAAAAAATAAGCTTTTATTAAGACATTCTTATCAACAATTGCAAACCGTTCTTCAGATAAAACATAATTACTAATGTTTGAAATGTCATATTAGTTTGAAGATAGTCTGTGACTATTTTTATGTATAATCAGGTCCAAGAAATATTAAGATGAACATTAATACTTAGAGTTCAAAAACAATTTAGTAAGATATATCTGTTAATAAACAGATACTACGAATTAGACCTCGTGTGATGAAAATTTAAACAAAAGATTGTATTATAATGTTGGTAGACTAACATTTCTGTCTTTGAATTTGCGGTTTAGTTCGAATTATATCATTAAACCGGCTTTTTTAAAATACTGCCTTGTTTATCTAAATTCTTCCCCTAAAACCAAGTGTATTAGTTAATATTCTGTATGAAAATCTTCTTCCTTAAAAACAAACATTTGCAAGATTGAATTCTGCCTTTTAAACCGCTTGGTTCAGATACTGCATAAAAGGGCAAAGATATTAGTAAGTCTCGATTACGTTAATGATATAGTTCATGTTATTAGGAATAATTCAAATTAAAACAAAAACAACTTAAAAATGAGTATACATACTATTCAGAATATAACAATATATCATTAAGTGGTATATACTAGATAAAATGTAAAACAAACAAAAAATGGTGCGTACTATCATATGTGTAGTAATATTATCCTCATTTTTATATCGATTTTATTGAATCTATATTTGTTAAAACAATGACGCAGGTCATACGCACTTTTAAAAAGTCTTTACAAAACGTGAACAAATAAAAATCATTTTCAAAGATTTCTCATAAATGGTAATGATTCTGATTATACAATATAACACAAAAATTCTGCAATCATCCAATTAAATATAGAAGAACATTACTCATAATAATATATATTTAATAAGTGTAGTGTGTTGGATACCTTTCGAAAGAGTTAGCGATTACATCACACTTACACTCAAATACAAAATCACAATACACAGGCAACCTGAAGCCATTTTGTACACTGATTTTCAGAGCACAATTATATAAATTATATCGATTTTACATCAGCATATCAAAACAAATGGACAAAAACAATGATATATTACAGAAATAATCCACGCTGATGATTGTATATTATGAGATACAACAAAGCATTAAACAAGTGTAAGCTTATAATAACATTTAGCCTACATTTAAAAGATGCTGCCAAGTGCATCACTCTTCGATAATATAACGCCACTGTACACATTAACATTGGTTGTATTTGTTAAATGAAAAAATTGGCTACTTTGTACCAAATCAAAAAAAATAATTAGATTGGCTGCTGAGAGACGATACACGGACAAATCAAAGTCATTTTGTACATTGACTAAAACAAAAATATACAAACTAATTGTAACACCCAATTTGAATATAGAAGAATATATTGAAAAAAAGGTTAAAATTAAGCTTAATGTTTAAATTGTCAGTTTGAAGGAGAACAAAAGACTGGTCAGGTGTTGTTCCTTCCGAGAATTACAGATACAAGCAGATGTTCAAATGAACTAAGGTTAGATAAAAATAGAACACCTAAACAATAAACTTCATTTTAAACACGTATTTGTACAAAGTATTTTTCCTTAAAATTGATACTCATTTTGTGATAAACCTCTCATTTTTATGACACCTTTGTTCGAAAAATCTACAACTAGGGCAACACAAACACACAAACGAGTTCAAATAACGGCCAGGTGTATTTCTGTCATGGAGTTTATATGCTGATGGGGTTAGGTATGTGTTTGGGATCCAGATAAAGGTATTTCAATTCTTCAGGTAATGTGCTATTTCTGTCCTCGATTCTTGCAGACAACTCTTTGAGTTTGTTCTGAAACTTTTCGACTAATTTCAAAGCATTGGGGTCTTGAATGTAGGCTTCTTCGAAATCCCCAAGACCTTTCGTTGAGCGTTTACTCAAAAACATTGCTACTGTCATAAGTTTGTGATGCGTAGATTTCGGAGGAAGAATTGATAGAATGTCGCAGACATGACGCTCTCTCTTGTCTGTAGGAGGCTTTCCCATCAGTTTCGACGGGTAGTTCAAGGGGAAGGCGTACTCGTCGTACTGTTTAAAGTTTACAGCCGCATGCCCGACGTTACATGTGTAAATGGTACTTGTCAAAACAAGAGTCAATTGTTCTTTGGTTTGGAATTTTCCGTCAGATCCTGGGACACCTGTCACCCCGAGTCCACCATATGTTACGGAAAGGTCCATATCCCGTCGCCACGCCTGTACCTCGCCATCTCTACTTAAGACATCGTCATCTTTGTAGTACAGATTGACGTAGTCTCGCACATACTGGTTGATAACGTCGTACGTGAGCAAAGCATCGTCTCTGAACGGATAACAGGATATTACATGTTTGTCCTTTACCCCACGAGTTTCCAAATCTTTCGGAAGCGTTCCTTTGATGTCCATTTCCCATTTTTCCTTGTATTTAGCTATAAGGTGTTTACTGCCATCTCCACCTGACGATATTACTTGATCAAACACTCTTCCTTCTCCAAGCAACAAGTTTAAGCCCTGCTTATTTATCGCCATCATGTCAAGAAAATGGGGAGCCAGTAGTTTGAATATCGGATGAGAAGTGGATAAATGACGGTGTGCAGCGACTGCAAACCCTTCCATGATCAGATGCGTATACCCAAGATGGGATATTGATTGGTGCACTTGAGCGTCGGCGTTGTTGAACCACATCTTGACCAATGGCCAGGTTATTTCGTCATCATTCGGGAAAAACACTGGATTATTTTCTGTTTTACCCTGGAAAAGCTGAATCGCCACCGGCATGATCTTATCATCTTCATTACGGACAAAAAGAGCTATTGGCGAACAAAGAATGATGCCGTCGCTCGTCGGGCAGTCTTTGAGAATTCTGTGGTCCACGATGAAAAGTCGGTTTGCAGCGACTGCCTCTTTGAATGTGAGCTTCTCCGAAGCAAGTACCACGTCATTTTCATCTACTTTAATATTTTTAAATTGGTCCATATTCCTCACCAGACAAATAATGGCGCTATTAACGCCTTGAAGGCGTTGCATACCAAATTTCTCGTCGCTCATCCATCTGAAACAAATATATGAGATTACCATTGCAGTGAAAATAAACACTGAAGGTGAATTCGATTCCACGCGATTGACTTATACTACGGAGTAAACTAAATTACCTGTTAACATAGGCACTTGAATTAAATTTCGACTAAACTAATGAGCAAACTAACCTGTCTAAATCGCTTGGCGGTGTTGTTAACCAAAACAGTTTCTTTAAGCCCTCAATGGTTTTTCCCCACTGTCTGCTAAGGACTGCAGTAGGGAAAAACTTGACTAAAAACAGGCACTACTTCTAGGAAAAACTTGTAAAGAAATCTTTCCTTGGAAGGTAATTTCCTCACAACAACCGGCAGCTCATCTTCATATTTATACACATAATCCTGCTTCGCTTCCCTTAATTCGCGCTGTCTTTGTTCTAAAATGTATAATAATTTCATCTGTTACGTACTTTCTATAATATAAACTTATTCATATTACTTTTCCCCTTCATAAGAGGATAACTTCATTTTAGTAATCTTTAACAAATGATCACAGCTAATGATTGTAGTAAAGCATTTGTATTGTTTTGTAGGCAAGAACAACTCAACATGTGTATATTTAAACTGTTCAAAACGTACCAAACCTCTCTGGGAGGTTTTCATAGATCTCGTCATTTGGTAGGTAGGTGTCATAATCGTGAATGATGCGAAAAACTGATGCATGCTTCATTCGACGTTATTCTACGAAAAACTGCAAATTCCCTACTCCATTCAGTTTGCATATTCTCAACTCTAACTGTGTTAATAAACCAGTCATCTTTGTCATCTGGCTTACACTTGCGCAGTTCTATAGTGTCAGCTTCGGAAGGTAACTATAATGAAAACAATAACAAATGGTGTTTATGTAAACGCTGCAAAATGTTCATGTTATACGTGTATGTTTAAATGATATAAACGTTTAATCATATTCTTTTCGATGGTTAATAGAAATTTATCAATAGAATAAAAATCATATTAAAGTGTTCCAAACAGTGAATGTATCAGTTTAAAATATGTCACTGTTTCCAAAATGACGTTACTTTGCATTGAAGCGTGTGGGTTTTTTTTTCTATTATAATGTAATTCATTCTACTTTGATTCCAAGTTTAGGCATAAAATAAAAAAAAATCGAGTGTGAGATTAATTTAACCTCATGAACACCAAAAGTTGTGTAACTCGGCGAAATATATTACGTGACGATACTTAACTGAACCAATTAATTATCCCTTATAAATACATGTAATAATATCTGTGACAAAAACAAACTTGCTTTTTTCACAGCAACAAATAATTACAGGTTACAAACCAGTTATTTAAGTATAGGGCTACACACATAAAGAGGTGTATTTGTTGTTGTTTTTTATCAAAAATGAAAAATAAAAACATTGGGAAAATAATATACCTTGATGTTTCCTATGTCGATCGTATCCGTCTGCCCACCTTCAACATCCTTCTTAAAGCGTGCTTCCAGCTTTTTTTCCGGTGCCTTCTTTCCTTTCGCGGAAAGCGTAAGAAAAACACTTGCAGTATCACTATGCTGAGGTTTAACGCCGGTCTTAACTGTTATCTAAATTTGTTCCTGAGAATAATACAAAACAAATAATTAGTAAATTGTTTTCCAGTCAATGAAATAGATTGTTTACAAAAGACAAATTGTTATGATATTTCATTTACACTCAAAGGAACCTAGTAGTAATCTTTTATTTTTACCGTCTTTCCTTCTTTTTTCTTGTTTTTAGGTAGGAATTTTACCTGTTAAACACATTACGTCGAACGTAATTGTATGGCCCCTTTTAAAGTCGTATCAGAAACATTCTTCCAGCGTTTACTTCCAACCACGGAAAGCGTAAGAAATAAACTTGCAGTGTCACATCTCGAGGGGTTTATCGCCAGTCCTATTCTTATTGCGTTGTTCCTGACAATGATATGAAACATATTCGTTCATACTTCTGTAACAATCAATATAATAGTTTGGGTTCACAAATATATAGTTTACAAAATTCAACATAATAGGATCATTTATTGTTGTAAATGTAGCAGGTCCAAGATTATCGTCCAGACATTTATTTGATGCATTTTTTAATGGTCTGGGCAGCTTTACCGTTGAGATATGATATTTTACGCTCGAAATATATCTTCAGTGAAGAAAAATAATAATTTCATATCTGCATTAACGCCTTTGAAAGTGTGTAAATGAAACAAACGAACCAAATTGTGTTAATAAAATGTTCTTTTTTGTTATATCGTGCATGAAAAAGCCCCAATATTTTTGGTCTTGTTGTTTAATAGAAGAGCTATAATTTGACCTTATTCGTACAAATAAATGATAATAATATACATTCTTCCGCGTAGAGTAAATCACCAAACGCAGGTTTAACATTTATCATTGAACATGGTTTGTTGATGTGTTTAATCCATTTATAAATGATTAAAAGACAAATCAGAAAAGAGAACATTGTGTCAGAAGACAAATGACCTATTTCTCCCTTTAATCTAGATATTATAAAAAGGTCTGGTTATCACACAACGTTCCTTTGAATCGAAGTTTAAAAGATTACACATTTTCTTGTATTTATAAACACTTGTGTGATGGAATTATTTCGATTAATATTTTCGCCTCAAATGGGTAAAATCTTCCTTTTTGGCGACGAATGTGTCATGCAGTGAACAGGACATGAGTTGCCACTTAACAACAGTTAAAAAATATGAAACTCGTTACAAAACCCCCATATGTTTTCCTATTTTAACGCAACGCATGTGAGATCATTTAAGGAATGAATTGCGTGAATTGTGTCATTATCTGGATCCTCCACGCGTAATCTTTCTAGCCAAACTTCTTTCATATCCATAAGCATGACATCAATCATTACACCATAATTACACCAAAAATGTATATTCTTTCCAAAATTGTTTAAAAAATGGTTAATTTCATTCAAGGCAAACCTAGCAATGACCTATTTTCACCCATCCTGTAAATTTATAGAAAGACCCGATCGTAACAGGAAACAGTTTATCATATGACGTCACGATAACGTGTGAATCACTTATAAAAATAACAGAATATATTGTAAACGCGATGATGCGTAATCTAAATATATATATGTTTTCAACGTATAAGCCTTTTGGAAGATATAAAGATGGTCGTTGAATTTTGGTTTAAGATCAAAACATGGTCAAAGTATACTTTTCCGTGATCACAAGGGGAATTAATTTCGAATTTACACCGACATTAGAACAAAAAATCATGCAAAAGCTATTATAAAACGTTCCTTTGGTTGGCGTTAATCTGACAATTTCTGATGTAAATATAGTCGTCACGTCATTTTAAAACATTTTCAGCCCAGCACAGTGAACGCTTCGTTACATTTGTACAAAGAGGGAAAAAAACAATACTTTTATTTATTTATTATTTCAAAAGATAAACATAACATATGAGACATCGAAGGTTTGACCATACATAATATAGCAATGAATCATTTTTTATGCAGACAATACAACCTACAGAAAAAATGCCACTGCATAAGAATTAATTACTACATTTGTCAAAACCATAATAAAATAATAATTTGAAACGATCAACACATCCAAAATAGAAGTTAACCATTATATCACTATGAATGATATGATAAGGGGGGATATAAGTCATGCCATACAGATTTAATTATCTTCCAGATGTTTTTGATATTAAATATCAGTATGACATTAATAATATCAATTACCTAAAATATAATACTGTATTGTGATATTCAAGACATGCATAGAAAGAGCGTCAAGGACAAACAAATCGTTATGGGCTTATGAAAATTCAAAGCTAACAGAAAACGGGTTTTATGTCCAAAAAAAATTAATTGATGGAAAAACGAATTGTCATCACAATATTGTGTTGATTTATTTCCGATTGTCCTACTTTAAAAAAACTATGTTCAATTCTACGGGTGCGAAACAGTGGCTCCAGCTTTTGTTTTGTTTATGGAGTTATAAGTCCGATTCTCCCATCAAACACATGCATGTTTACAAACGAAAGAAGAACATTTCACCAATGTTCATCTGAATTTCACTCGAAAAGCTTACATTTAAAATAAAATCAGAATTATCGAGTGCTTTTATTTTGTCGGAAATAAAATTGACCGCCTGTTTATCGGAATAAGCATGTTTATACTGGGTTTTTTTTGGTTGAGCTGGAGTCAAAAGCCAGGGAGCTTGAGCCAAAGCTCCTAAAAGAGCTGGAGCCACCGTTTCGCATCCATGATTTGAGGCTAAGTTTACGCACATCCACCAATTGTTAACATGATAGAAATATAAATGGACTGGAGGTAAAGTTACATAGTTCACTGAAAGGTCGAAAAAAACGTATGCATTTAAGATATTAAACATGACGAAAGCGGATCGTTGCGTGATAATTAGCTTTTGTGTCGATAACGTCCCTCGAAAACATCTCGGGTCGTTATATGACACTCAGACCGGCAACGGCCCATCTTTGTCATGTATTTAAGCTGCAGATTGAACGTTTTGACAACTTTTTTTATATTTTGTCTAAGAACGAGCCATTTTTGCGAAAAAGTATTCAATTAATTTATATAAGACTGTTGACAAAATTTTAGATCGCAGATTTTTATTTTTAAGAACAAAAATGATGTTTTATGCACTTTTCTTAAATCGTTTAAGCCGTAAAACATTTATTTTCGAACAGAAATATGCAAATCTGCTACCTGATATTTTGTCAGCAATATTTAATCATTGGTTTTTCAGATATTTACTTTTTTCAAGACAAAAAAAAGTGTAAAAACGGTAAACATGTGAGAGTGCAGCTTTAACCTGTAAGTAGCTTTCACAAAAGTTAAAAGAAACCCGTCTAACCGCGGTTTCCACAATACAAGTTTCAAGCGTAACAGATTATAACAATTGCGACATTTTTGCCTGTTGTTGCACATGTAACATGCACGTAACTAGGGTGTAACATGCACGTAACTAGGGTGTAACATGCACGTAACTAGGGTGTAACATGCACGTAACTAGGGAGTAACATGCACGTAACTAGGGTGTAACATGCACGTAACTAGGGTGTAACATGCACGTAACTAGGGTGTAACATGCACGTACCTAGGGTGTAACATGCACGTAACTAGGGTGTAACATGCACGTAACTAGGGAGTAACATGCACGTAACTAGGGAGTAACATGCACGTAACTAGGGAGTAACATGCACGTAACTAGGGAGTAACATGCATTGGATTCCGGTTTGTGGAGGTCCGGCAGTTGTTACCTGTGACAAGTGTAAGAGGGTGAAACAATAGTTTAACAAATAGCGGAATAGGGCAGTTTCCTATTCGCGTTTAACATTTCAAGTCCTCATACGGATGAATAAATAAGGAATAAACAACTAAACTCGTCATTTTTATGGCTTTCATTTTCAATTTTAAAAACAAAAACAACAACAAAGAACGAAAACGCCGGAAAACAAACATACTATGATAGCGTGCTGCTTAAGCAGGAATGTATACTAAGAGACATTAAAGTTGCTCTCGTATTAAAAATCAATACATACACAATGTATAACAAACATAAATTTGGAGTGATAAACCTTTAACTTCCTACTAAATAATGTATTTATGGAAATTATCAATTACCAATAATACAATTGTAACCATGTTTTTAATAGCTGAAAACGTCAAAATATTATATGATTGGTGAGTGCTAAAAGATTAACTGTGATCTTCTCTGGTCTCATAACGTAGAAATACCATGATTTCTGCGCCTTTCATTCAAATTAAACTCGGTATCCTTTATAAGAACCATTTTTTTGGCAACTATTCATCCTTTTTGGTAAATTTAAACAATTGTGTTAAATATGGTAAATCTTATTTGGGAGTAAGAGTGAATCTGAACATCTGAATAAATGAAGCTAACTGTTCTATTTGGCTTCTCTGTTTTATGACGAGAAAATAGTTTACAAAACTGTATGCTTTTTACATTTTTATTGTAAATTAAAATACACAGAAAGCAAAACATAAATTGAATTTATAACTCTATATAACTCTATAAACAGTGTAAAAAAGTTTACCTTCGATATCCTCAAACACTGATTCCTCTCCACCCAAAGAAGAGAGCTCAGACACACACATATATACACCTGAATGATAAGGAAAATCACGTGATAGGTATGTCTCAATTTTTGCTCCGTATCATGCATTATTATATGACTATGACTTTCGTGTTTGATTTAAACCTAGACGGGCGGCGACGCGGGATTTGTCCATGTTGCCATCCATTTGTCTCAGTAATCATACTCATATAATTTATAAATGCTATAGAGAAATTAGGTAACAATCAAAAATATATTACATTTTTTTGTTAAATTGCATTTTGCCGGATATTTTGTCTGCCTTTGAATGTGAGACATCGTTATTTGCATCTATACACCTTTTTAGAAAACATAAACAAACTTTAAATTGTTAAAACAGAAAAAAAGAAATCAGATTGACTCAAAAATAGAGATATGACCCCAATTTCATTCTCAAATCTTATTAGAAACTGATTTATTAGATTGTATTTAATAATTGCCAGGCTGGATGGTTATATGTTAGATAAAATTTCTTATGAAACATGTTGATACAATGCGTTTGTCAATAAATAAGATGTTGTTTTAGAAAAAAAAAATAAACTCGAGTAATTTCGTTGTACTTCCTCTTTTTTGCATATTTAAACTTCTTATCATGATTGCATAAACAAAGCTTGGTAAAGAAAATATTGCATTAAGTTTAATTGAAATATAAACCACTATGTAATAGAATCAGGAACTATATTCTTCAGACATTTAGTCATTTGAAAACATTTGCGTCATCGATCCGTGTAAAAACATTTTATGTAATTTAAAAAGAACATTATACCAATTGATCCATATATGTAAATAGTTCATCGGTAATATTATTGCAAATTATTTAAATATTTTCGGGTTGGGGGGAATTAATTGCAAATTCTTTTTCTTCTTTTTGTCACTAAATGCGTTTTTTTCTACTTTAACACCATGGCTTAAATTCAAAGTAAACCAATATTTGAATAGTGATAATCAAGACTTTGTCATATTTATCTTAAATTTTGTCACAGTATGTTTTCGCATGGCGCGTTATGTAGGGTTTAATTTCTTTATAAGAAAGAATTATGGAAAAACGTAACGATACATATATAAATCTTGTCTGATCAGTTTTTTATTGCGTGCTATCTAGGTTTCATTCCAAGAAAGGATTAAGGAAAAACGTAACGAGATATATTTAAAAGGATGTGAGGTTGCCTGTACGGTTCATATTTCTTAATTCGCATATAAATCTTTTATTGTCAAATAGTGCACATACACCCGTTATTTAATCGTTGTCTTTGAATCAACTATTTTCTCACAACCATTGAGTTGTACTTGGTCCTCTTAATTACAACGCTTAATCCGCTACAATTTGGTCCCCGGTCTGCCGTAAAAATATTGTTATTTCGCTCCAAATAATCAAATCAGCCTCTCGACCAATCGGTGCTCCTCGGTCATTTTTCATAGAAACATTCTCGGATGTAGGCCTGTACATCATTAGAAGAAGTTCCTAAAATTGATAATACTTATCATATTCATGATTTGTAGTGTTTTAACGTTAAAAGTGTATTATTTCATTCAAAGTTATTTCCAATGAAGTGTATTATTGCATAAATAATTAACAGTCATTAGAGTAGAGTTCAAAGATTTAAATGTAAAGAATTCGGATGTTGTAATCTATCCATGCACATCCGAAATTGTTTTTAATGGAAAATGGCTGAAGAGTTCCGATTGGTCCACATCGGTGCGTCGGACATATTTAAGCGTGCGTGTAACGATGTTATATGTGTGATTCAGAACAAACTTAAACGTGTCTTATTTGTAATATTCTTACATTAAACCTTATGTTGCCAACAATTCTAGCTTGCAATTAGTAGATCGGATGATTCATTACGCAGTTTCCTGCATATACCATGCTAATATGTTGCTCGACAAAGCCAAAAGTGAAAGAATATTTTTTAACAACATTTAACAGAATATATCAACGGTTTTGTCACACAACACAGCTCAATATAGCCGAAGCCGCGGGGCACGACTAGTTATAAAATGTATTGCTTACCTCTATAAGTAAAACTGTACTTTTCATACTAAATATATGGCTATCATATAATGTTATCCATTCTAATATCTTCTGGGGCGGGGGGTGTAAAATTCATTTATCATTTAGCCATAATTTAGACCACAGTTTAGAATACAACCTACATTTTCAGTTAATGAAATTGCAGATAACCAATCATTATGAGCTGTGTGAAGTTAGCTAAACATACGACATTGGACATTGGACATTCAAAATCGAATGTTGTGCTGGCACGACATTGGACATTGGACATTCAAAATCGAATGTTGTGCTGGCACGACATTGGACATTGGACATTCAAAATCGAATGTTGTGCTGGCACGACATTGGACATTGGACATTCAAAAGTGAAAGTCGTGCTAGCACGACATTGGACATTGGACATTCAAAATCGAATGTTGTGCTGGCACGACATTGGACATTGGACATTCAAAAGTGAAAGTCGTGCTAGCACGACATTGGACATTGGACATTCAAAATCGAATGTTGTGCTGGCACGACATTGGACATTGGACATTCAAAAGTGAAAGTCGTGCTAGCACGACATTGGACATTGGACATTCAAAATCGAATGTTGTGCTGGCACGACATTGGACATTGGACATTCAAAATTGAAAGTTGTGCTAGCACGACATTGGACATTGGACATTCAAAATCGAATGTTGTGCTGGCACGACATTGGACATTGGACATTCAAAAGTGAAAGTCGTGCTAGCACGACATAGGACATTGGACATTCAAAATCGAATGTTGTGCTGGCACGACATTGGACATTGGACATTCAAAAGTGAAAGTCGTGCTAGCACGACATTGGACATTGGACATTCAAAATCGAATGTTGTGCTGGCACGACATTGGACATTGGACATTCAAAAGTGAAAGTCGTGCTAGCACGACATTGGACATTGGACATTCAAAATCGAATGTTGTGCTGGCACGACATTGGACATTGGACATTCAAAATCGAAATAGCACGACATTGGGCATTCAAAATAATATGTCGTGCTGGCTAGTTGTCTTGGTAATAAATATAAATTTTGGACCCATGATAGACAGAGACTTCGAATGGTCCTTTAAGATAGATTTGAGCAGTTCACGCGTCCATTAGCTGAATAATATGTGGCCAGTATTGTAGTCGAATTGAACTGCTTGTTTTATATTTGAACATTTATTGAGTGCGACATTTATAAAATGTTGCAGATGTTAGCCCCAATAAATTGAAATCCAAATTGTACATATAGTCATTGTATACATAAAGGCAGTAGATATATCACTAAATAATGATCCTTTACAATTGTAATTGTATAACCTCAATATGAATTATTGTTTGGTGGGACGCAATTTTGCAATCGATTGTGTTTTCTTTTACTCATAAATTGTGTTTATTGCTTTAATTGTTGATATACAACATACGCCTTATTTCAATTTGGATATTTTTAATCCATCAAAGGTGGACACCGTGCTGAGAGCCGGAATATGTTCAGTAAAGGTGTTATATTTTAATTGCTCAATATAATCCGCAGAAACAATAGCGCTTTAACTAGCTCTTTCATTTCACATTTTATTACTTTTATAATCATCAAAGACTTTTACAAGGTCTGCATACTTTTGGTGACCAATCAAAAAACCTGATATTAAAAAGGAATCGGCCATTTTGTGAACAGATCTAAGTAAACCTCAGAGAATGAATGAGTGTCCAGCGGATGATTTCAAACCGTTATTAAGGTCCAATGTCCAATGTCGTGCCAGCACAACATTCGATTTTGATTGTCCAATGTCTAATGTCGTGCTAGCACGACTTTCACCTTTGAATGTCCAATGTCCAATGTCGTGCCAGCACAACATTCGATTTTGAATGTCCAATGTCCAATGTCGTGCTAGCACGACTTTCACATTTGAATGTCCAATGTCCAATGTCGTACCAGCACAACATTCGGTCATGAATGTCCAATGTCCAATGTCGTGCCGGCACGACAATCGTTTTTGAATGTCCAATGTCCAATGTCGTGCCAGCACAACATTCGATTTGGAATGTCCAATGTCCAAAGTCGTGCTAGCACGACTTTCACTTTTGAATGTCCAATGTCCAATGTCGTGCCAGCACAACATTCGATTTTGAATGTCCAATGTCCAATGTCGTGCTAGCACGACTTTCACTTTTGAATGTCCAATGTCCAATGTCGTGCCAGCACAACATTCGATTTTGAATGTCCAATGTCCAATGTCGTGCCAGCACAACATTCGATTTTGAATGTCCAATGTCCAATGTCGTGCTAGCACGACTTTCACTTTTGAATGTCCAATGTCAAATGTCGTGCCAGCACAACATTCGATTTTGAATGTCCAATGTCCAATGTCGTGCTAGCACGACTTTCACTTTTGAATGTCCAATGTCCAATGTCGTGCCAGCACAACATTCGATTTTGAATGTCCAATGTCCAATGTCGTGCTAGCACGACTTTCACTTTTGAATGTCCAATGTCCAATGTCGTGCCAGCACAACATTCGATTTTGAATGTCCAATGTCCAATGTCGTGCTAGCACGACTTTCACTTTTGAATGTCCAATGTCCAATGTCGTGCCAGCACAACATTCGATTTTGAATGTCCAATGTCCAATGTCGTGCTAGCACGACTTTCACTTTTGAATGTCCAATGTCCAATGTCGTGCCAGCACAACATTCGATTTTGAATGTCCAATGTCGTGCTAGCACGACTTTCACTTTTGAATGTCCAATGTCCAATGTCGTGCCAGCACAACATTCGATTTTGAATGTCCAATGTCCAATGTCGTGCCAGCACAACATTCGATTTTGAATGTCCAATGTCCAATGTCGTATGTTTAGCTAACTTCACACAGCTATCATTATGTATACGGCTTGATCAAGAAGAAATTCATCTTCCATGAGTGTTTTAAGATACGCATACTGCCACTTATCCGAGACACACTCCCTGCGTCAGATTTTGCGTTCAGAATGTATCAGCTAATGCGATTGTATTCTAAGTCAGTTAGATTACCTGAAGTACGCTCACTCCGCCCATTCTTAATCAATAAGAATTTACTTCATATCATATAACTATTACACATATTCACGTTTTAAGGGTATTTACTCTCATTAGTAACCATTAATTGACAATAAAAGCATTTTATTTGAGTTAAACATTGGCATAGATAGAGGCTCATGCAGGACATTCTATTATGTTTCATGATTTATGTTATTATACCATTTACAAACATGCGTGTTTGAAAGTATAGTATAATTAATAATAAGCTGTACATGCTTACATCAGAATAAACAGTATGTTTTGTTATGATATGTTATGTTATGTTATGTTATGTTATGTTATGTTATGTTCAATGGTTTATATGAATTGTTTTACTGTTTCTTGTGCTGCAATTGAAATGTTTGAAATAAAAAAAAATGTGCTGGTCACCACACAAAATATCAGGACACTTACGTTTTGCCTGGTTCTAAAAATGTTGGAAAACTATCGTTTATTCTCGTTCTGAATTATTATAATTAAAAATTAGATAAACGAAAATAAAAACGAAATCGAATTGTATGATTTGGCCAATATAACAGCTCTCGTTCTAGAAACTATCGATGCATTCAGCCTCCCAGCTTTCTATACATTGCCAAATCATTTGACATTACTGCACACACCTAAGTTTGGGTCTGGTTACCTGATAAACACCTGTACACGGGATTATACAAGAGGTTGATTATAAAGTCTAGAGTCATGGGTTAAGAAAACAAAAATTGTCCAAGTATGCATGTCCTTCAAAGAATTATATTTTTTTTCAAATTAATGGAAAATATGCGTATATAAATTGCTCAAGTTACGGACAGTCTAAACTTTTTAGCAAACGTTTGAAACAGAAATAAACAGAACTTGAATAATTAAGTGAAAATTAACATTCCACACATTTATTAAATTTGTTATTCAAAGCTATGAAATTGCAAATTTGCGAAACTGCATAATATTGCTTGTAATACAATGCGATAAAAAAACTGTAATTATTTGGTGATAAATAACATTATGTACTTGAATGCAGTTATTTTACTTAAATAATAGAAAAAAATATTTAATGCAAGGCAATAATATTGATCTCCAATTGTTCAAAAATTTAAAAATTCAATTAAATATTACAGATTAAACCTCATCATAGCGATAATAGCAAATTCATAACGTTATGTAAACTTCTTAATAAAGTTATTGATAAATTTAGTTTCGAGAATGTAACATATTGTACTACTCCATGAGTATGTATTTGTTTGACTGTACATGCTCGGTTTTAATATATAATTTTGAAAACTGTCACGGGTATTTACCTTAATATTTTTTTATAGTACATGCTTGTGTTGAGAGAATTTAAATATATTAAATTTAAACATATTGATTTTATGCGTACTATGCATAATGTTTGCAATATGTATAATGCTATGCCTCAATATGGAAATGTATTGCTTACCTAGGTACATGTATATATATTCATATATTTGATCTGTTAGTTCAGATGAACAGTTTCAAGTTTCAAGATTCAAGTTTCAAGTTTCAAGTTTATTTAACATCACTCATGGTTTAAGTACATGACAAAAAGAGCATGGGTACATATACAATACAACATAATGAGGCATTACAAAATATACTGGACATAATAATACAGATTTTCTAAATATGAGTATTTTTTAAGTTATTGAAACTTTAATATCAAACATATATAAATATATGTGGAAGAGAACATAGTGCTACATTCTTATACTAATTTGTTAACAATACACTTGAGGAATTTACATAATTTTATGAATTTTATATAATCATTGGGATTGATATTCATAATATCTTTAAATTTTAAAACATTAGGATATCGGTATAATTGTCTGTCAATAAATCTTATTCTATATTCGGCAAAATAGCTACATTCTAATAAATAATGAAATTCATCACCAATACTGTTTTTATCACAAAGTTCGCATTTTCTATCATTCACTTCTATATTGTTCCAGCTTCCTACTTCAATTGGTAGTCTATTATTTCTTGTTCTGAATTTTACTAAATATTTTAAAAACTTAGCAGGCGTTTTAACTAAATATTCTTCGACTTCAAAATTCTCTTTAAACAGTCTATAGCTAGAACATTTTCTTGACGTATTTAAAGTAGAATACCACTCGTTTTTGAAAAGATCAAATAATTTCATTTGAACGGATCCTTTAAGCCAAAATATGTTTGGGAACTCATGACTTTCCCAAATATTATTCATACCACATTTAATAAATATGTTTCGTATATGTTTTATCCATTGAAATTCATTGTTTCGAATTCTATTGTCATACATATATCTACTTAGCATAACATAATAAACAGATACTGGACGTTTTGTACAGTGTGGGGCTATAAGCTTTGACCAATAACTGATCATTTGAGTATCAATATCTATTTGCAATGGCTTTACACCGGTTTCGCCATATACCATACAGTTTGGTGTACTGCTTTTAATATTTAGTACATACTTCAAAAATTTCAACTGTACTTTTTCTAAAATATGATTATTTCCTAGCCCCACACTTCACATCCATAAAATAAAATTGGTTTTACAAATCAATCTGTAGGTCAATAAATAGACATAATGTTTTTGCTTTTTTTAATAGACTAAACATGGCCTTTGTTGCTTGCTTTGCAATATGTTCTTTAGCTTTACAAAAGAAACCACTTCTACCAAATATCACTCCTAGATATTTATATTCAGACACTACATCAATTTAAGCATTACAAAGAGTAAACTTGTATCTAGGCAATCTACCTCTGGAAAAAATAAGAATTTTGGTTTTTGAAGTATTGACTTTGAGTTTATTTTCGTTACAATAATTTTCGTATACATGTAGAGCATTTTGTAAATCGTCAGCACTTTCTGAAATGATAATTGTATCGTCAGCATACAGCAGTACAAACAATTTTAAGAAATCTATTAATGTTTGATCATCGTCGTGTTTTGTAATAATCAAGCCATTAACAACTGTGCTATTTTGAAAATAGTCATGTAGATCATTTACAAAAAACGAAAACAATAAGGGGGATAAACTTTCTCCTTGTCTGACCCCTATACAACATGGGAAGAAGTCCGAGCATGTTCCATTTACTCGAACACAACTTTTGGCCTTTTCGTACATATTTTTTACAACATTAAAAAACTTTCCATGAATACAATAGTTCTCTAATTTTAACCATAACAAACTTCTATTAATAGAATCAAATGCAGCTTTCAGATCTATGCACGCACATAATAGCTTTTTGCGTGAGACATGCAGATAATCTATAAGCATTTTTAATACGAACATATTATCAACTGTCGAGAACGTAGGTCTGAAACCAGCTTGAAATTTACTTATCAGATCATGTTTTTCAACAAATTTCAAAAGTCTATTATTAAGTATCAATGTAAATAACTCCCCGAAGCAACTAAGCAGCGTTATTGGGCGATAATTGGCCGGGTCAGACACGTCTCCTTAATTCTTATATATAGGATTAATGACACCGACAGTGCAATCATCTGGAATAATGCCTGTGCTTAACACAATATTGAACAACTTATTGTACATATCTTTCATAAGATCGAAAGAATATTTCAAATATTCATTTACAATTTTGTCTGCACCTGACGCTTTGCTATTTTTCAGTTTCTTAATTGCCATTTCAATTGCTTGAAAGGAAATTTCATCGTTAAGCATATTGTCATCAATGTTTATATTTGCATTTGTATTATTTATGTTTTGTTCATTACCTTCGCCATCTTCATGAGCATTTGAATCACTGTTGATATTTTTAAAATAATCATACATTTCGCCTAGTGTTGCGTTACAACTATTAGATTTGTTAGAGCTCAAAATTTTCCAAAATTGTTTTGGATTAGATTTACTCATTGTCTTCAATTTATCTGCATTCGCCTTTTGATAACCTTTATAAGTTTTAGACAATGTGTTTTTATAACTCTTGCTTTTATCTTTAAGATTATTTCTATGAACTTCAGTTTTATGTAATTTGTACAAAAATTTAGCTCTATGGAATCTTTTCCGTGAATTTTTACATTCCTAATTGTACCAAGCTTTATCTTTGTTTAAACATTTCTTTATTGTAGCTTGGCGAGTGCTAAAACTAGCATTTGCACTGTCATGGAATAACTGTCCTATTTCATGGACAATATCATTTATATTGTTAATATTAATATCATTCGTTTGTTGCAACGCTTCTAATTCGTTAACAATATTCTTTATTTTATCTTTATTAATGTTATCAATAAAAATGTCGCTTTTATCATTTTCCCATGACCTCACTTTTTGGGGCTTGTCATGTTTGTCATTAACAACAATCTCATTACACTTAAAACTAAACGGAACATTCACAGGACAATGAACATCAGAGTACATACAACAGAAATCATTGACACACAAATCTGCAACATTCTCAAACAAAGTTGGACTACACACAAAATAATCCACAGCGCTTACATTTTTAGTATTTTTTTACAAATTGTACTACCGTTTAAATCGCTTGGGGTACGGCCATTCAAAATAAACAAATTGTTTGCTTTCAGGAAATCAATTAATTTTTATCCGTAATTATTCACTATTTTATCACAATTGTTTCTTTTTAGGCTTATACGCGATTGGTTAAAGAAATAACTATCATAGTTTAGTTCTTGAAACAAATCGTCAAGTTGCATTTCATGAAAAATGTCAAAATTAGGGGCAATATACTCTTCCAAGTCTTTTGTTCTACTATTCAAATCACCAAATATGCATAGTTTATTAAATTTTCTAGAAAGAGAATCAACATCATTTTGTAAAAGCGAAAACAGGTCTTCAGGTGCATAAATAAAGTTTTCCGTGGGGATATACACAACACCATATAAAATAGCGGTACTCTTGTCAGACAATGAAAACCACAATGCGAGATCGCAATCCGTATCAATAATCGATACAAATGTCATTAAATAATTACGTATACCTATACAAATACCACCGGACTCTTTTCTTGCAATGTGTTTTCTGTGTTTAAAGAATAGAGTAAAATTTTCGAGCTCAACATTGTCTAATATATCTGTTTTTGTTTCTTGAAACCCAATTATATCGTAACCATTTATAAACGACACAAAATCCGGATTAATTTGTTTAGATACGATTCCACAAACATTCAATGACAAAAATCTAAGATTAGTAAATTGACCTATATTTTGACTACCATTTGTATCACTATTACGTAAACAGTCATTAGATGAGCACTCCTCCGGTAGATCCTAGCCGCTAGCTGTCACCGTCTCAATGATTATCTCGTGTTCTGTGTTGTCGTCTTCTTGAGGTCCGACGAGGGACTCCTCACTTCTCGTCTGGTCAATTTCGTCGCGGGGGCGTTTTACATAAGTCTCTTCAAGGGGGTGGGGGGATCTGAATAGGGTTTTATTTCTCACTGGGACATCTTTTTCAGTAAGTGGTAAATATCTGTTGGGCGTCGTGAAGTCTAGGTCCCCGCGTTCCTGACGGGGGAGGGGTCCAAACGAGCCTTCGTTCCGAATCTGTCCGTTTCTGAAAGTTCTGTTGTCACTTTGGGCAAATGTGTGTTGCTGTTGCTGTCTTCGTTTCGGCCACACAAGCATATCAGATACTGGGTCATATAGTTTATTTCCCACAAACAATTTATCGCGGACTATTTTGCATTTTTCTGTGCATTTTGGGTCTGATTTGTAGCGTTTCATGACGGGGAATAAATGTCTGCGACGTTCCTCCATTTATGGAGGAAACTGTTCGTTTTTATACATCCCTGTGCGACGCTGGTTAAGTCTTACTCCTGCATCACGGACCGCCTCACGATCACTGTATCGCTCAAACTTTGCAATTATCGGTCTCGGTTATCCAGGTCTGGGCGGGCCTCCTGTTCGATGTACACGGTGGAAATGAATATCTTTGACCTTAACGTTTTCATTTGTGTTTATATAGCTGTCGTTTTCAATACATTCAGTGAGAAATTTTCAATTTTGTTCGTGTACATAAGTGCTATTACTTGTGTTTGATGTTTCGCCTAGATAATTTTCTGGAATACCTACGAATACTAGATTTCTCTCATACTTCTCCACTTAAGATCCAGGATTTCTTCTTTTTGTTTCATTTTGGGATTTTAGTGTTTGGATACTGTCACATATTTCAGTTTGTAGTGCTTTCATGTCTTTAGAATTTTTAGAACAGTTTTGAGTGTGTGAGTTACAATCGTCAATGAAATCACTAATTGAATATCGGAATAACTCCAGTTCCTTCACGGCGGATTTTATATCATTGTTGTCTTGTCTTAAGCTAGTGACTTCTGACTTGACAGCCGGCATTTCAATTTTGATTAAGTCAATTTTGGACACATTTGTCTCAATGAACTGTAATCTAGAATCCATCTTTTGCATCAATCCGATGAGCATTTGTGTGGTTGGGTCCGATTGTGAGTTGCCATTCTGGAAGTGCTGCTGATAGGCGGGGGGTGCGAACCCCGGTGGACCTACGTTTTGCGTGACATTTGGATCAGGGTTCCCTTGGGCGGATGGTGCATGCGGTCCGTACATGTTATGGTATGTATTATATTGTCCATAGTTACTTGGATGATTACTTGCAGCTCCGTATGACGTATGATTGTTCATGGTTGTTTGGCAGGCGGTGGCTGGGGCAAGCGTGGGGGTTTGCGATGGGTATGAGCAGTTTTGGGGGAAATTTTGAAAATAGTTACTTGCTGTTTGAGTATTTCCTTGCACACTAGGGTTACAATTTTGCATAGTTTGCATGTTCAGCATAGTCTGATGCTGCGATTGAGTCTGGGATGGGATATAACTACTGTCCGAAATCTGCCCACTTACCCCTCCCACTACGTGCGCTTTGTCCGATCGTTTGGCGCCAGCTTTTGTTGTTTTTTTATTGTCCTTATTCTGTTTATCTGCCATTTTAAAACTAATTCACTTATACACAAATTACTTTTAATCACCACAAGATGCAAATCAGTTAGAACAACTATTTTTTGTACGTTTTATCACTGTTTAGAAAATAAAAAAAACGGAGCGAAAAATTTAAACGTCCGACATTTTGCAAGCCTCGATCTGATAGACCTGTAAACTTGTAATATTTGACTTTTTCAGCAATTACTAAGTCGTCATCGATGTGTCATTGTCGTCATCGATGTGTCATTGTCGTCAAATTATTACCAAAAGAAAAAATATCATAAAATTTCAATAATACATGTTTTTATTTATTATACTCTTTTTTAAGCTGTTAAGAAGCGTCAAAGACAAAAACTCATAAAGCTCATTAGCATTTTATAAAAAAAACTGGAACATTTCAGTCAAGATAATACAGCTATATAAGTAAAACGATATTGAAAGAAATATACATTTAGAGATTATAGACCAGTCGTGTAAATTCGCCATTTCAATGCACACGATCATGTGCTATTTAGGTTACGTCCAACCCCACCTGATGATAATAATTTCGGGATTTAACTATTGATAACTGTTTGTGTTTCTTTTTTCAAATATTTACTTGTATTATTAATAAACGAGTCTCTGATTGCGTCGCACATACCGATGAAATAAGTGATGCGCAATTTTGTTTTCTTAAGGGGTTCCCCAAGGTCGAGGTTAATTATTGCTATTGTTTTTATCGTTATTCTTGTTATTAATTATTAAAATTTAAACGAAAATATATGCGTAACCTGGGCATTTATTGATTTAAATAAGGCCTTTGATGGTATTGATAGAAATGGCTTATGGCTCAAATTGTGTACTTTGATAGCATTCGTGGAAGAGTAATGCGTATTCTAAAAACATGAATACAAAGGTCACTTTAAAACAAGGCCTAACTTGTTTTCTTTATTTAAGAAAATTCAAAGACGTTTCCATAGATGCTTTTTTCTTATTGAGGTATTACAATAGAAGATCATATATCTTCTCTATTAATGTAATTTGCTGACGTTATAGTTAATTGTGGCAAAAATTTCGACAAGTTACAAACAGATTTTAGACCGCTTTGATGAAGTTTGTAAAAGGTGGGTATTTAAACCCTAAGTTGAGTTTTTGTGATTAGAAAATAGGGAACTGTTAAGTAAATGAGAAATGGCTTTGTGAGATTAACCTCTAAATGTTATAGATTTGATTTAAGGATTATAACTGTATTTAATAACACTAGATGGTTTTACCTCAGTCAGAGCAGTTAAGCAAGAAAAGGTCTAAATGTTATTAAATACTATGTAAGTGAATATTAAACCTTTTATATTTACGCCAAGTACCATTTTGTAACGACTTGAAACTCTTTTTGTTCCAATATTTAAGTATAGGTGCTCGTAGGAATGATGCAAGAGCATGTAAATATGAAATTTTGTAAAATATTTTTTAATGATATTAATTTATGAACTTGTTCAACAGCTGTGTATGGTGAGCTAGGTAAACACCCGTGTATAGTAATACATTTGTTAGAATAATGAATAATTGTGTAAGATGTTAAAATGCAATATTTAAAATTTACAGTTAGTATATAAGATATATTTGTTGACATTAGCGGAGGCAACATTATAATAGAGTAAAATAGACATTTAATATTGTTTCCTCGTACATTGTCTAAATTAATATTTTGGATTTAAACATGTGCGTTAACACCGTTACACCATATCACCGCGGTGGTGTGATTTTAGCTCCGTTTCACCATAATTTCAGTAATGTAATAATATTCTCGTGGTAACAAGCAAGGGGCCTTGAGGTCCTATGTCACTGTCTAACCGAGACCTGGCCATAGTGATGGCACATGTGAATACCCTAGTATTTTGGAAGGTCATGCGATATAGGAACATGAACTCGATTTCTAATGCAAATTTGGCCCATAATCTGACACTGTTGTGGGTGCCTTCAAAATGAGCAAGGAGACCAATAGCACTGTATCCAAGGGTTTCCTGGCGGTGTGCTATTTTCGTTGAAACTAGTATGAAGATTTTA
Organism: Mya arenaria; assembly: GCF_026914265.1. Classification (NCBI taxonomy): domain Eukaryota; kingdom Metazoa; phylum Mollusca; class Bivalvia; order Myida; family Myidae; genus Mya; species Mya arenaria. The sequence continues at coordinate 48,836,824 of NC_069133.1, read as the reverse complement.
ATCTGGCCCCATCCTTAGCCTAACAATAAGCGTATATGTGCAATTTTAGCTATATTGACACCTACCATACATGTAAGATTCATAATGACCTGTTAGGGGTTAATGTTTAAATTTTTGGCTACTTAGCTTGTTTCTGTAGTTATATAAATATCGCTACATAATACTATTATCATAAACTTATCATAAACTTATTGCATTGTATTTGTGCAAACATTTGTACATATAAGCTACCAAAACATGCGGAGTGTACAAAACCTATCCTGATATTTTAGAGTTTGATATATAATTTGTATGACTTGACTTACCGTGCGTTTAAACGGGAATCAAATCATAGTCACCAGTTAACAGATATTTGGCCATTTTATGAAGTGCATTGCCTTTAAATGTGATCCCAAGTCAAAGTCCCCAGTCGACAGGTAAATTATCAGTTATTATGAACATTTCTTTCGAACGTGTTCTTCAGTCATAGTCACCAAAATAGATATATTTGGTCATTTGATAAACTACAGTGCTTAAGAAAGTGCTCTTCAGTTTTGTAACCAGCAAAGATATTTAGTTAGTTAGGTGACTTATAACTGCTGTAAGATAACCTGTAAACGTTCCCGAATTGTTTCTTGTAAACCACTTCATTTTCGCGATTATTATCAAGCTATCAAGTTGATATTCGCGTAACTTTTTGGTAAGATAAATATCATAAGACTGAAAACAGGCTTGACTATAAAGTACTTATGTAGATCAACGCCAATGTGAGTAGCATTAAAAAAGATGTTCAATGCGTATAATTCCTAAGTGGAGCTATGCCAGTGGTAGTTGTCATGAACATGATGGCAGATACCTTGAGTACATACGCAGAGCTCACCAGTGTGAGTAGCCATGAATATGATAGTAGATACCTATAGTGTCTACGTGGAGCTCACCAGTGTGAGTAGCCATGAATATGATGGTAGATGCCTATAGTGTCTACGTGGAGCTCACCAGTGTGAGTAGCCATGAATATAATGTTAGATGCCTATAGTGACTACGTTGAGCTCACCAGTGTAAGTAGCCATTGACATGATGGTAGATATCTATAGTATGTACGTGGAGCTCACCAGTATGAGTAGCCATGATTATTATGGTAGATATCTTTTGTGACTACGTGGAGCTCACTAGTTTGAGTAGCCATGGACATGATGGTAGATTCCTATAGTGTCTACGTGGAGATCACCAGTGTGAGTAGCCATGGACATGATGGTAGATGCCTATAGTGTGTACGTGGAGCTCACCAGTGTGAGTAGCCATGGACATGATGGTAGATGCCTATAGTGTGTACGTGGAGCTTACCAGTGTGAGTAACCATGGACATGATGGTAGATGCCTTTAGTGTCTACGTGGAGATCACCAGTGTAAGTAACCATGGACATGATGGTAGATGCCTATAGTGTCTACGTGGAGCTCACCAGTGTGAGTAGCCATGGACATGATGGTAAATGCCTATAGTGTGTACGTGGAGCTCACCAGTGTGAGTAGCCATGGACATGATGGTAGATGCCTATAGTGTGTACGTGGAGCTCACCAGTGTAAGTAGCCATGGACATGATGGTAAATGCCTATAGTGTGTACGTGGAGCTCACCAGTGTAAGTAGCCATGGACATGATGGTAGATGCCTATAGTGTCTACGTGGAGCTCACCAGTGTGAGTAGCCATGGACATGATGGTAAATGCCTATAGTGTGTACGTGGAGCTCACCAGTGTAAGTAGCCATAGACATGATGGTAGATGCCTATAGTGACTACGTGGAGCTCACCAGTGTGAGTAGCCATGGACATGGTGGTAGATATCTATATTTTCATGTGGAGCTACGCCAGTGTGAGTCGCCTTAACCCTGTTTTTCAATGCCTATAATCCCTAAGTGGAGCTACGCCATTGTGGGCAGTCATGGGCATGATGGTAGATTAATTAAGTTCATATGTGGAGCTCTCCAGTGTGAGTAGCCATGACTATGATGGTAGATACCTATAGTGCATACGTGGATTTATGCCAGTGTGAGTAGCCATGAATATGATGGTAGATACCTATACTTTCTACGTAGAGCTTCGCCAGCGTGAGTAGCCCTAAACATGGTGGTCCGTTCTTATAGTTCCTACGTGGAGCTACGCCTTTGTGAGTAGCCCTGTACATGTTGATCGATGCCTATACTTTCTACATAATGCGGCGCCTATGTGAGTAGCCCCGTACATGTTGATCGATGCCTATACTTTCTACATGGAGCTACGCCAGTGTGAGTAACCCTGTACATGTTGGTCGATGCCTATACTTTCTACATGGAGCTGCGCCAGTGTGAGTAACCCTGTACATGTTGGTCGATGCCTATTCTTTCTACATGGAGCTACGCCAGTGTGAGTAGCCCTGTACATGTTGGTCGATGCCTATTCTTTCTACATGGAGCTACGCCAGTGTGAGTAACCCTGTACATGTTGGTCGATGCCTATACTTTCTACATGGAGCTACGCCAGTGTGAGTAATCCTGTACATGTTGGACGATGCCTATACTTTCTACAAGGAGCTACGCCAGTGTGAGTAGCCCTGTACATGTTGGAAGATGCCTATACTTTCTACATGGAGCTACGCCAGTGTGAGTAATCCTGTACATGTTGGAAGATGCCTATACTTTCTACATGGAGCTACGCCAGTGTGAGTAGCCCTGTACATGTTGGAAGATGCCTATACTTTCTACATGGAGCTACGCCAGTGTGAGTAGCCCTGTACATGTTGGAAGATGCCTATACTTTCTACATGGAGCTACGCCAGTGTGAGTAATCCTGTACATGTTGGAAGATGCCTATACTTTCTACATGGAGCTACGCCAGTGTGAGTAGCCCTGTACATGTTGGAAGATGCCTATACTTTCTACATGGAGCTACACCAGTGTGAGTAATCCTGTACATGTTGGAAGATGCCTATACTTTCTACATGGAGCTACGCCAGTGTGAGTAGCCCTAAACATGTTGGACGATGCCTATACTTTCTACATGGAGCTACGCCAGTGTGAGTAGCCCTGTACATGTTGGACGATGCCTATACTTTCTTCGTGGAGCTACGCCAGTGTGAGTAGCCCTAAACATGTTGGACGATGCCTATACTTTCTACGTGGAGCTTCGCCAGTGTGAATATCCCCGTACATGTTGGTCGATTCCTTTACTTCATGCGTGGAGCTACGCAAGTGTATGTAACCCTGTACATGTTGGTCGATGCCTGTAGTGTCTACGTGGAGCTACGCAAGTGTGAGTAGCCCCGAACATGTTGGTCGAAGCCTGTACTTTCTACAAGGAGCTACGCCAGTGTGAGTAGCCCTGTACATGTTGGACGATGTCTATACTTTCTACAAGGAGCTACGCCAGTGTGAGTAGCCCTGTACATGTTGGACGATGCCTATACTTTCTACAAGGAGGTATCTATACTTTCTACAAGGAGCTAGGCCAGTGTGAGTAGCCCACAACATGTTGGACGATGCCTATATACTTTCTACAAGGAACTACGCCAGTGTGAGTAGCCCTCAACATGTTGGTTGATGCCTATATACTTTCTACAAGGAACTACGCCAGTGTGAGTAGCCCTCAACATGTTGGTTGATGCCTATACTTTCTACAAGGAGCTACGCCAGTGTGAGTAGCCCTCAACATGTTAGTTGATGCCTATACTTTCTACAAGGAGCTACGCCAGTGTGAGTAGCCCTCAACATGTTGGACGATGCCTATACTTTCTACATGGAGCTACGCCAGTGTGAGTAACCCTGTACATGTTGGACGATGCCTATACTTTCTACAAGGAACTACGCCAGTGTGAGTAGCCCTCAACATGTTGGTTGATGCCTATACTTTCTACAAGGAGCTACGCCAGTGTGAGTAGCCCTCAACATGTTGGAAGATGCCTATACTTTCTACAAGGAGCTACGCCAGTGTGAGTTGCCCTCAACATGTTGGAAGATGCCTATACTTTCTACAAGGAGCTACGCCAGTGTGAGTAGCCCTGTACATGTTGGTCGATGCCTATTCTTTCTACATGGAGCTACGCCAGTGTGAGTAACCCTGTACATGTTGGTCGATGCCTATACTTTCTACAAGGAGCTACGCCAGTGTGAGTAGCCCTCAACATGTTGGACGATGCCTATATACTTTCTACTAGGAGATTCGCCAATAAGGGTGGCCCAAAACATTTAGGTCAAAGCCATATGCACTGTGGAAGAACCTGAACAAGCACAACCTCAAAACAAACAACAGTCTTGTTATAATTGAAAATGAAAACGTTGGTAGACGACAATGGTCAGAACGGCTCTTCTGACTGCATATTGAAGCGAATGCTATAAAAAAAACTTATCGTTCAGTTTCTTGCAGCTTGTTTTAAATTAATGAAATGTCTTACTGTTTGCACATACATGTGTTAAGTGTTAATTGAATAAATAAATTGTATTTACCAGCCTTAGGAAACGAAGGCTAAGCACAACATGGTAAACATATTTGCCATTTGATCCATTTTCAAGTCGTAGCCATTATCTTCGTATAAAGTTGATAGTTTTGAAACACAAAACACTTAACAGACGGATTTTTTTATTTTTTATTTTTTTTGAATGAGCAAATATTTGCGAAAATATCTGCAAGCGAGTGATATAAGACTGCTGACAAAAGATCAGATCGCAGATTTTCATATTTCCGTTCCAAAATTAATGTTTTATGGCTAAAACCGTTACTTACGGTTTAAGAAACAAGCATAAAACATGAATTTTTGAACTTAAAAATAAAAATCTGCGATCTTATTTTTTTGTCGGCCATCTTATATGATTGGTGTACATGTATTTTCGCATAAATTGGCTCGTTCCAAGATAAAAAAATAAAAAGTTGTCAAAACGTTCAAACTGTGGGAGTGCAGCTTTAACATAGCAGTGCAGAACGTATCAGTGATAATCACACAATTGCTCTGGGGTGGACGGTGGTGTATGCTTTTTATTTACCCACTTCACTTTACAGAGTTATGAGATATGGCCCCACGATTACTCTGAATGCATTAGTGTAGGATTTGATAACCCTGCTCGCACACCGGTAAGGCATTTCCGGTGTAGCCGGGTAAGAACACTTTAAAACTATTTTATTGTATGGTGTATGAAAATTACAAATTGTCATTTCAATGAAGTGCAATCAAATTTATAAGTGTGTCAGACTTTTAATTAAAATATGAAAATAAATAAACGTCAAAGAATAAATTTTAGACTAACTATATGACGTCAACAGTAATCGAGAATATTGGCTCAGCCTCCACGCTTTGGCTCCAGCTCCCTGGCTTTTGGCTCCTTCTCAACCCAGACAAAGAGTATAAACATGCTTATTCCGGTAAACAGGCGGTTCTTTTCATTCCCGACAAAATAAAAGCACTCGATAAAACTGGTTTTATCTTAAATGTAAGCTTCTTCAGTAAAATTCAGCTGAAAATTGGTGAAAATCTTCTACTTCTGTTTGTAAACAAGCATTTGTTTGATCGGATAATCGATTGTATAACTCCACAAACAATATGTTTACAAAATAACCGAAATACGTGTGAATATTAAACATATTTATATGGCACTGCATTCCCCGATTTCTCAAATAAGCCCTCATAATTGTGATATTAGATAAATAACGAGTCAAACTTACGTTTTATGATGATATCCGTTCTTTTGCTCTAGCTCGGAAGTGTCATTGGCTCTTTTTTATACACAGCTCCTAAAAGAGCTGGAGCCACTGTTTCGCACTCGTGTGATTGTATTAAAATCAAGCAATAAACCCTACGCGTAGTTCATGAGTGAGTCTGCTATCTTGTACATTCTTTGTGCCTGTAGATCTACGTTCAGTTTTACAATTCCTTATATATTCTATATGGGAAGGTAATTGCTATGGTCCACGCAACGCACATACGTGTATTGGCCGCAGTTATGTAAATAAAAATTTCCGATAACGGCGTAAAATTCCTCCCATTGGGTCATGATCGAATCAGCAATTGCTTCTTCTTCTCCCCCTTCTGATAGAATTGAATGTGATAAACCAAATAAAGTCTTCCCGGATTGCATGCCGACCGCATCGTTTTATAAACCAAATAAAGTCTTCCCGGATTGCATGCCGACCGCATCGTTTGGTGGCATAGCGTACATGCGCAACGAAAGCTGTTCATTGAACGTACAGTCCTGACACTCATCTGCTGTTATTGCATATACTCAAGCTTTTCTACACATATCCACAATCTGCTTAAGGCTGCTGATGGTTACAGGGGCGGGTCCAGAATATCACGTTAGAATGGGGCGTACCTTAGATGCGTACCCATTTTATTTGCGGAAATGAAATCTATTTAGTGTTAAGTGTTGATAAGTAGCCTGTGAATATATGTATCTGTAACTGTGATAATGTGTAGCTGTAGCCTGTGATGTGTAGCTGTTATCTGTGATGTATAGCTGTAGCCTGTGATGTATAGCTGTAGCCTGTGATGAGTAGCTGTAACCTGTGATGTGTAGCTGTAGCCTGTGATGATGTGTATCCCATGTTTATATTTAGTCCGAGGTGATGTGTAGCCCGTGTTTATGTGTAGCTCATATTGATGTGTAGCCCTGCGTTGGTGTGTATATGGTGCTGATGTTAAGCCAGTGCTGAAGTGTAGCTTATGTTGATATGTAGCACGTGTTGATGAGTAGCCTATATCCATGTGTAGCGGATGTTGATGAGTAGTCGTTGTTGATGTGCAGTCCGTGTTGATGTGTAGCTCGTGTTGATATGTAGCCGGTGTTGATGTGGAGCCTATGTTGATAAGAAGTCAGTGTTGTTATGTAGCACGTGTTGATGAATAGACTTTATTCATGTGGAGCGGATGTTGATGTGTAGTCTTTGTTAATGTGTAGTCCGTATTGATGTGTCTTCCTTGTTGATGTGTAGCCTGTGTTAATGTAGCCTTATATAATGTGTCACCCGTGTTTATGTGTCGCCCATGATAATGTGTAGTCCATGTTGATGTGTAACCCGTGCAGCCTATATTCATGTAGCCTATGTTGGTGTGTAGCCTTTATTCATGTGTCGAACGGGTTGATGTGTAGCCCGTGTTGATGTGCAGCCCATGTTGATGTGTAGATAGTGTTCAGGTGTAGCCTGTGTTGATATGTAGCCTGTGCTGATGTGTAGCCCGTGTTGATGTGTAGCCCGTGTTGGGGTGTAGCTCGTGTTGATGTGTAGCCAGTGTTGATGTGTAGCCCGTGTTGATGTGAAGCTCGTGGTGATGTGTAGCCTCTGTTGATGTGTAGCCTGTGTTGATGTGTAGCTTGTGTTGATGTGTAGCCCGTGTTAATGTGTAACCTGTGTTCAGGTGAAGTCCGTGTTGATTAGTAGCCCGTGTTGATGTGTAGCCCGTGTTTATGTGCAGCCCGTGTTCATGATGTGTAGCCCGTGTTGATGTGTAGCCCATGTTTATGATGTGGTATCCGTGTTTATGTGTAGTCCGTGTTTATGTGCAGCCCGTGTTGATACTTATCCCGTGTTTAGGATGTGTAGCCCGTGTTTATGTTTAGTCCGTATTCATGTGTAGCCCGTGATCATGTGTAGCTCATGCTCAGGTGTAGACAGTGTTGATGTGTAGCCCGTGTTCATTTGTTGACAGTGTTGATGTGTAGCCCGTGATCATGTGTAGACAGTGTTGATGTGCAGTCCGTGTTGATGTGTAGCCCGTGTTGGTGTGTAGTCAGTGTTGATGTGTAGCCCGTGTTGATGTGTAGCCCGTGTTGATGTGCAGCCTTTGTTGATGTGCAGTCCGTGTTGATGTGTAGCTCCTGTTGATATGTAGCTCGTGTTGATGTGTAGCTCCTGTTGATATGTAGCTCGTGTTGATGTGTAGCCCGTGTTGATGTGTTGCGAGTGTTGAAGTGTAGCCTATGTTGATGTGTAGTCCGTGTTGATGTATATATTTATTTTGGCTCGGAATAAAACGTGTTTACGATTATAACCAAATATAGTGGTCATGGTCAAGGTCGTTCCGACTATTGCCATATATGGTACTAGGTATTTCTAATGTATAGCAAGGTCTACTTTGGATGTCGGATGACGATGAAAATATTTAGGATTTATGGGGATTTTCTGAAATTTGTCTATATACAAACCACAAATTGTACTGGTGCAGAGCATGAGAAGTAAACATATATTCAAAAAGTGTATTGGAAAGTGTCTGCTCGGTTATGCGTAAGTCACGCCCTAAATACACCGTGATTAGTCACCCCCTTCGCGGAACCAAAGGTGGGGCCGATGATCCGGACCCCATTCAATCTGACAAGCCCTTCTATTGAATAAGTTAAAGACTCCCCTCTCAAATTTAGATTCGAAGGTTCCGGGTTTAAATGCCCGCTCCGGTCATGTGTTGTTGTTGTTGTTTTTTAATTTTCTTTCCCAACATTGACGTAAAACACAAAATGTTTGGGCAAATCTGTCAACAGGTCCTTTAAGAACGTTAAGATACACCATAACGAATAAGTATTCAAATCGCACGAGAGTTTTGTGTACTTGAATACTGTAGCCAATACAAAATACATGTGTTATATTTTCATAAAAAGAAAAATAAAGAATAATGGTAAGTAATGAGTTCTGTTCATGCAATTTAGTTTAACTTTATTATCTAAAACTTGTTGTTAAATCAAAACCCTTATTTTCAATATTTACATCTAATAAAAATACTTTGGCTGAACATGATCGTGAAATTACATTTCGATTGAACCTTACCTGTATGAATCATATTATGCTGTTAAGGCCAAGCAAATCTGTTTATTCTTTTGCTTTACAGGCACTATTCTTCAACGCAAAAAAAACATTTTTAAGATTCTCTAAAGAAGAGGCGATACTAATTTTGCGCTCATACCGGGAACAACCAAGTCGAGCGCTGCTCTAATTGAACGCGAGCAAAATTCATGCAGCGTATCATGCACAATATAATTATTATATTCTAAATATCATATTTTCAGACGAGAAATTGAACTGGTTGAACCTGTACCACGTCGTGCGCCTGTACCAGTCCCTGTGCTCAGGTCCCGCGCCGTAAATACCAGGCCCTGCGCCGTTACCAGGGCCTGCGCAAATACCAGGCCCTGCGCCGTTACCAGACCCTGCGCCTTTACCAGGCCCTGCGCAAATACTAGGCCCTGCGCAAATATCAGGTCCTGCCTGTTCGTGTACCAGGCTCTCCTTTACCATGTCTTGCCCCAGTACCAGGCCCATGCCTGTACCAGATCCTACGCATTTAACACGTCATGTGCCTGAACCAGGTCCCGCACCTGTACCAGGTTCCCCGCCTGTACCAGGTCCTCGCCTATACCACGTCGTGCGCCTGTACCAGGTCTCGCGCGTGTACCAGGCCCAGAGCCTTTACCACGTCTTGCGCCTGTACCAGACCCAGCGCTTGTACCAAGTCCTGCGCCATGACATGTCCTTCACAATAGAGATGTTCGTAGGGACCGCATAGCGGCGGAATTAGACTCCGATGATAAAGAAGACGGTCAGCCGCCCGGGCGTAAAGGCGACGCGCCGACCTTATTCGAGAGAATAACGAATTGTATAATGATTTTATGAGTAACACAGTACCCATAATCTTCACAGATTTTGACATTGGTCGTAATTTAAAAGCAAGCGAAAACCGTAACAAACTGTTGTTTTTATGTGAATGTTATGATGCTTGCGAAACACGTAATAATATTTTGATTGGCCGAACTTACTTTGAGGTCCGTTATCCGACTTTAACCTCGCCATCAGCTCTCAATTAGAAATACCTATTGGTCAGTGAGCTTACATGAGTAAACGGCTAGTATAAAAGCCGTGTATACACATGCGTTCGTCATTCCAGGTTATACCGGGCAGAAGATAAGAGAAAACTGGTAGTATGTCAAGCGGCGAAGAGAGTGGAGATGCACGTGCTCAGGGTAAATCCTCGGGGGACCCAGCAATTGAAGCGTGCAGTTTATTTAAAACTTATTTGGACTGTCAACGTAAAGACTTTAAAACAGGATTTGTGTACTTCCAAAAGTAGCAAAGACAAAATAAAACAGTTGAACTAAAAACTGAATTTAACCAAATTCAATTCGAATTTAATTCGGATATTCTGGAAGGCTTATAACGTGTTATGCAAAATAATTTACCTGACGAAGCTCAGATAATTCCCCTGGGGGCTGGGCAACAGTTAAGCAATATGAACAGCCAAAACATGGTTCAGATAGCGAGGACGAAAAGTGGCTCCGACAAGCCGAATCAAGGGCTATTAAAAATATTAAAACATTCAAGCCTTCCGCAGACGGTCATCATTCTTATGAGCGTTCTTCTTCAATGCGAGCGCAACCACCCGAAGTGAGCGGCAGCCACGTGGTCCGGCGGCATGGGGATTACCTGCTCAGCAGTCCTTTCGTACACAGCGTACCAGCAGCGGCAACGACATCTGCTTCTCCTTTGGCCAGCGAGGGCACTTCTGGAGGGATTGCCGTGCTAACGAGGGCGTCAACCGGAGGGCCAATTACTACTATGGTGACAAGTCAGGGACCTCAGCAGCAACGACAGGAGTCAAGCCAGAATATAAATGATAAGTACTCATTTGACTGTTTATTAGATAAAGACTTCTTTGAGCACGAGGAACAGAGTTTTACACCAGATTGTTCTAGAGACACTAAAAATGTTAAGGGTAGATTAAGATTTCACATTGATTTTTGGACGCAAATAGGCGCAAATGATCATGATCTGATATTGTCGATGTTCTTAATAATGGCTACAAATTACCAATTGTTGATGTTCCAGAACCTTCAATTTCGAAAAATAATAAGTCCGCTTAGGAAAATATAGATTTTGTTGATACGGCTGTAAATGAGTTGTTACAAAAAAATTGTATTTTTGAGACTCCGTTTTCCCCATACAGTAAATCTATTGAGCGTTGCTATTAATAAGCAAGGCAAAAAACGATTGATTTTGGATCTAAGAAAGATGTGGAAAGAACGTTTTACCTAGGCACACGGGGTTGGACTACTTTGAGAAAGATTCATACTGGTTTTAGTTTGATCTTAGTCAAGGTTACCACCACATTGACGTTTTTGCTGCGCATCAAACTTTTTTTTTTTGATTCTTTATAAAGGGGAAATACCATTGTTTTACGGTGTTTAACTTTCGGCTGCAGTTCAGCCCCCTTCATATTTAGAAAAGTTCTTAGAGGAATGGTTAAATATTTATTGAAAAATGAAAAAAAAAAGTTAAATACTTTAGAATGAATGGAATTAAGATTGTTATGTTCCTAGACGATGGGTGGGGCACTAATACATGTGGGACAAACAAATCCTTAGCAAATACGTTGACAGATTCTTTTTTTGTTCAAAATAGTTTAATTAAGGCTGGGTTTGTCATTAATAATGAAGTGTGTTTAGATTCAAGTGCAACACATTGAATCAATAGTCATTCTTTGGAATAGTACATTATTTTGTATTAGCCGTCCGGATAGAACAGTGTTAGATTGCTTAGCAAACATTGAGTATGTCTTGAAAAATTATGGAACAGTAACAGCGAGGTGTTTAGCAAAATGTGAGGGTAAAATCATTCCTATGAAACTTGTTTTGGGGAACAATGTAAGGTAAATGCCTATATTTTTGTACATTTTGATAGAGTCTGGGACATTTGCTTATAGATTCCCGAAAAACGTCCGTCTATTAAAGAATTGGAATTTTGGCTCTTGAAGTTACAAAAGTCTAATGTTAGATTGTTATCGCCTTATTCCCCAGTCGAAGTTTTAGTCTATTCCGCCGCATCCAATATGGGAGCGGGGGCCTCTGTAGTTAATTGACAGCGTTAATAAAAATATTAAGAAGTTGGGTCAAAAAATCAAAATCTGCAAATACTATCAAAAGTTATGAAACTTATTTTAAGCTGTTTTGTAAATGGTGTTATAAATATTACTTTAAAGCTGTTCCAAGCTCCGATTACACTGTTGCTTTGTATTTGTCATATATGGAAAACAGTGTTTGTTCGGAATCGAAATTAGTGTGTGTCAATAAGCATTTCTTACGGTCATAAAATGAGTTCTTTTGCAGACCCATGCTTTTCTACATTAGTAAAGAATGTAATAGGGATTTCGAGATCAGTTGGTAAAACACATATCAAAAGAACCAAACACGACATTGTTAATATTGTTAAAGTTTTTGGAAACGACTAATGTTTGTTAAACAAAAGTTTTGTAACTATGTCCGTTTTCAGTTTTTCAGGGTTTCTTAGATTTAGCGAGGTAGTTTCTTTAAGATGTTCTAGTAAAGTGCTTAAAGAGGACTGTATAGAAGTTTTGTTAAGACAATCGTAAACCGATCAATATAAAAAGGGGGATGTTGTAGTGATTGCAAAAACAAATCATGATGTTTGTCCAGTAAAATGTTTACGAATGTATTTGGATTTGGCTGAACTTTCTGAAAATTCAGACGATTGTTTTGTTTAGAAATGTACATTATTCTGAGAAAGCGGGAGCGCATAAATTAAGAAAAGGAAAGCACATGTCATACACCAGAGCAAGGATTTGTTTTGGAAAAAACTTAAAAGTTAAGGATTAGATACATGTAGTGTCTAAATATGGTCTGCATTCGTTCAGGTCTGGAGGTGCGACCACAGCATCAAAAATGTGTGTACCAGATAGATTAATTAAAAACATGGTCGGTGGAGATCTGATTTTTCAAAAGACATTTATATCCGTGAAAGTGATAAATGCAAGAAGTCAGTATCTTTTAATGTGTGTAATTAAAATAAATCCACAGGGAATCCCCCGTTCTTTTCACTCGATAAATATGCTCGCCCGGTATAGACTACTCCTATACAGTTGTTGTTTTATGTAGTATAAGGTTAACACATAATAATTTATGTTCGGCTGAAGATAATGAAAGAAACAATGACTAGCCAGTGTTGATGTGTAGCCCGTGTTGATGTGTAGCCAGTGTTGATGTGTAGCCAGTGTTGATGTGTAGCCCAGGTTCATTTGTAGCCCTCGTCAATGTTTATCTCAATTGATGTTTAGCCCGTGTTGATGTGTAGCATTTGTTTAGCCCGTATTGATGTGTAGCCCATGTTGATGTGAAGCCCATGATGATGTGTAGCCCGTGTTGATGTGAAGCCCATGATGATGTGTAGCCCATGATGTGTTCTAGCCCATGATGATGTGTAGCCCGTGTTGATGTGTAGCCCGTGTTGATGTGTAGCCCATGTTGATGTGAAGCCCATGATGATGTCTAGCCCATGATGATGTGTAGCCCGTGTTGATGTGTAGCCCGTGTTGATGTGAAGCCCATGTTGATGTGTAGCCCATGATGATGTGTAGCCCGTGTTGATGTGTAGCCCATGATGATGTCTAGCCCATGATGATGTCTAGCCCATGATGATGTGTAGCCCGTGTTGATGTGTAGCCCGTGTTGATGTGAAGCCCATGATGATGTGTAGCCCGTGTTGATGTGAAGCCCATGTTGATGTGAAGCCCATGTTGATGTGTAGCCCATGATGATGTGTAGCCCGTGTTGATGTGCAGTCCGTGTTGATGTGAAGCCCATGTTGATGTGAAGCCCGTGATGATGTGTAGCCCGTATTGATGTGTAGCCCGTGATGATGTGAAGCCCGTGTTGATGTGAAGCCCATGTTGATGTGAAGCCCATGATGATGTGAAGCCCATGTTGATGTGAAGCCCATGATGATGTGTAGCCCATGATGATGTCTAGCCCATGATGATGTGTAGCCCGTGTTGATGTGTAGCCCGTGTTGATGTGAAGCCCATGTTGATGTGAAGCCCATGATGATGTGTAGCCCGTATTGATGTGAAGCCCATGTTTATGTGTAGCCCATGATGATGTGAAGCCCATGATGATGTGTAGCCCGTGTTGATGTGAAGCCCATGTTGATGTGCAGCCCGTGTTAATGTGTAGCCCATGTTGATGTGTAGCCCGTGATGATGTGTAGCCCGTATTGATGTGTAGCCCATGTTGATGTGTAGCCCATGATGATGTGAAGCCCATGATGATGTGTAGCCCGTGTTGATGTGTAGCCCATGTTGATGTTCAGCCCGTGTTAATGTGTAGCCCGTGTTGATGTGTAGCCCGTGTTGATGTGTAGCCCATGTTGATGTGAAGCCCATGTTGATGTGAAGCCCATGTTTATGTGTAGCCCGTATTGATGTGTAGCCCATGTTGATGTGTAGCCCATGATGATGTGAAGCCCATGATGATGTGTAGCCCGTGTTAATGTGTAGCCCATGTTGATGTGAAGCCCATGATGATATGTAGCCCGTGTTGATGTGTAGCCCATGTTGATGTGAAGCCCATGTTGATGTGAAGCCCATGTTGATGTGTAGCCCATGATGATGTCTAGCCCATGATGATGTGTAGCCCGTGTTGATGTGTAGCCCGTGTTGATGTGAAGCCCATGATGATGTGTAGCCCATGATGATGTGAAGCCCATGATGATGTGTAGCCCATGATGATGTGAAGCCCATGATGATGTCTAGCCCATGATGATGTGTAGCCCGTGTTGATGTGTAGCCCGTGTTGATGTGAAGCCCATGATGATGTGTAGCCCATGATGATGTGAAGCCCATGATGATGTCTAGCCCATGATGATGTGTAGCCCGTGTTGATGTGTAGCCCGTGTTGATGTGAAGCCCATGTTGATGTGAAGCCCATGATGATGTGTAGCCCGTATTGATGTGTAGCCCATGTTGATGTGTAGCCCATGATGATGTGAAGCCCATGATGATGTGTAGCCCGTGTTGATGTGTAGCCCATGTTGATGTGAAGCCCATGATGATGTGTAGCCCGTATTGATGTGTAGCCCGTGTTAATGTGTAGCCCATGTTGATGTGAAGCCCATGATGATGTGTAGCCCGTATTGATGTGTAGCCCATGTTTATGTGTAGCCCATGATGATGTGAAGCCCATGATGATGTGTAGCCCATGTTGATGTGTAGCCCATGTTGATGTGTAGCCCGTGTTGATGTGTAGCCCATGTTGATGTGTAGCCCATGATGATGTGTAGCCCATGATGATGTGTAGCCCATGATGATGTGTAGCCCGTGTTGATGTGTAGCCCATGTTGATGTGAAGCCCATGTTGATGTGTAGCCCATGTTAATGTGAAGCCCATGTTGATGTGAAGCCCATGTTGATGTGAAGCCCATGTTGATGTGTAGCCCATGTTGATGTGAAGCCCATGTTAATGTGAAGCCCATGTTGATGTGCAGTCCGTGTTGATGTGTAGCCCATGTTGATGTGAAGCCCATGTTGATGTGTAGCCCATGATGATGTGTAGCCCATGATGATGTGTAGCCCGTGTTGATGTGTAGCCCATGTTGATGTGAAGCCCATGTTGATGTGTAGCCCATGTTAATGTGAAGCCCATGTTGATGTGAAGCCCATGTTAATGTGTAGCCCATGTTGATGTGAAGCCCATGTTAATGTGTAGCCCATGTTGATGTGAAGCCCATGTTAATGTGTAGCCCGTGTTAATGTGTAGCCCATGTTGATGTGAAGCACATGTTTATGTGTAGCCCATGTTGATGTGTAGCCCATGTTGATGTGAAGCCCATGATGATGTGTAGCCCGTGTTGATGTGTAGCCCGTGTTGATGTGTAGCCCATGATGATGTGTAGCCCGTGTTGATGTGTAGCCCGTGTTAATGTTTATCCCGTGTTGATGTTAAGCCCGTGTTGATGTGTAGCTCGTGTTGATGTATAGCCCATGCTGATGTGTCGCTCAACTTGTGTTATATTAAGTTCAGGGGACAGACGGATCAATCGCCCCCGACGGTTATTCTGTATTAGTCGCCCTGCGCATGCACAAAATCATGCAGCATGGCCCACTGATAGCATTGAAAGCGCCTCGAGAAGAAGGACTCCCATGCCCAGCGTTAACAATGCAGGAGAATTTGTGTCCGAAACTTCGTTGCTGGACGTCAGATACATACAATATACAAGTTTATATATACATCGTGCATTGAAATAATTTAGGCATTCATTTATTGCATACATCCTTTGAATCAAGTGGAATAATATCAGTTACACATATACCAAGCATAATGTTTTACCACTCCATGCAGATTAAGTACATTTTCAATTATGTACTTGGCAATAAATGTAGCTTGGCATGTGTATCTCCTTATCGCAATACTGTCATCTCATGATTAATGGTGTTTAAACAATGTCATATTAATATTGAATAAAAAAGGACGTAACATTGAACTACCACGCGAAGAAGCACACCCACCCCCCTCCCATTTCCGGTGTTAGCGATGCAGGAGTGTTTGTCTCTAGAGCCAAAAGAAACGGCCGTCTTTAGCCATAATAACGGACATCCGGTCACTGAATATAAATACAACTAGTAACCTTAGTCTTGAACATGAGTCTAATGCGTGTTGGCCAGCCCAACTTATATTGAGCAACCAAGTCCCACATTTCCCGCTTTTGACCGTGCTACGGACCTTGCCATACGTGGCTAACCAGCAACAGACATTATGATACAAGAAATTCATACGCATTGAGGTCAATATTAGGAAGTACATTGATTACATGCATCCTTTAAATCAAGTGGGCATAGTACAGCAATGAAATACTTTTAGGAATAACATATCTACCAAATATTATTTTTCATCACTCAATTTAGTACGCCTAGAAATACAATACATTAAAAGGCTGCTCTATCAATTTTCGTATGTTTATCTCCTTTTAGACATATGGGTGTAAGGGGTTACATCAGAGCGCTTGAAACTACGCACGGGAGATGGGCTCCACTAAACTCTTGTTACTATGGACCCTTGCCAGATGGGGCGTTGCGGCATCGCTTGCGACGTTTTGCGCCCGACATTGGAGTCATTGTGCGAACAACCCAAGCTAATCGTTCTGCTTTTTGTGATAATGCCATAACGCGCTTTCCATGTGTCAATATACTCAATTTATATAGCAGAGTACGTGATAAGATTCTCAAGATCAGGGGTGTTCGGTGTGGTTTGTATTTTGGTTGAGATACTAAACAGGTTAGTATGGCTAAATCCGCCTAACATGATCTTAATAGCAAGTAACCAAACATACATCCGAGAAAAGGACGCAGGCGTAGTTTGGTATAGTCGATGGAATCGCACGGTTAACATACTATCAATGTCAATGTCGACACTCCCGGCGTTTTCTCTACTGACGGCGTCCTCCTTTCAGCAGTAAACAACTTAATGTGCAGGCGCTGAAGATGACCGTTAAAGCATATTCATTAACCCTCCCCCATTTCATTCAGTCAATGCCTAATTAAACTCCCTCCCAAATAAAGTTTGGATAAAATTTAGGAAAAATGATTATTGCGTACAGTTCACGAGGCAGGTGTATAAAGCCTCTAATAGTCTAATAGAACAAATGTGTTATAAACACGGTTTTACCTTCACCCTTGGGGTATAGAAATTTCGGCCCATTTGTTTTACTAGTATAGTTGGGATTGTTTTCCAATTATTATTTTATTTATTGAATATGTAGCGCCGTGATGTTAAGTGTAAAGTTCTTATATTTTGTGTTGTAAGTTTTCTAGCGGTGCTCTGGTACACCACACGTGTCAAGCTCGTTGGTGCCAGTTTCCAAGCGTACTGCGAGAACGACAACTTGCCTAGAGCCTTACAGCTCGCAAATATTGAACAGGCTGATGTTAAGGATCTCCAAAACAGCACTAAAGCGGTTCCCATCGACTATGAGGATGACAAATGAGTTCAAGGCACAATTTGGAAAAAAAAATGCGTTTAACATCATTTACCGTCATCCAGTGGTACCACCGCCTGTCAAAGATTGAGCTTCAAACAAGACGATGACGTAGTGTCCTTGAACGATGACGTCGCAGGGATTCCAAAGCATGGATACGTGCAAGAGAGGACATCTTCTTTAAGAAAGTTTAATCGAGTACGTTAACGTGCCTATGATAGATGATAAACAGTCGGGCAATGCTCTGAACGCCTTCTTGACACCGCTCATAACAAAGTGAACGATAATCATGCTTAGCCGCATATAGTCTACAGAGTCCATCTGTGGCAGACTCGCGGGTCGAAGCAGTTGAGAAGTGACACACGAATGGCTGCCGCCGGCCATCTCCATGGGTAAGATATTATTATTATTATTATTATTATTATTATTATTATTATTATTATTATTATTATTCAATATAGCCCCGAAGGCCAGGATCAAGTAATATAAAATGGTATAATATAAACAAATGGCTCTCAATCAAGAAAGCACATCAGGACAATGAGTTTGGCAGCGTTATCCACCACGCACTAAATTTGCACGTTGCTTTGAGATCAGTATTTCTTGGAGCCATTTCATGTAGTTTGCATGATTTATGCGTGTAAATCTCTAAAGGCATATTTCGCCTAAAAAAGCTGGGACAGATAAATTTATCAAAATATCTATTAATACAAAAATACATTCACCGCTTAATGTTTAAATTAAGACTATATTCTTTTACAGTCGAACCCTGATGGCTCGAACTTCTTTGGACCGGCGAAAAAACATCGAGCCTCGGAAAATTCGAGCCAAGCGGGAAAACTTACGTTCAGTGAGTAAAGAGATCGGTCAACGAGGAATTGGAGCCAAGCGAGTTCGAGCCAACGGAATTCGACTGTATATCATTTCAACTAGTAATATAAGTGTTGCGATAGTCGAGATAACGGCTGCGTAGTTTTCTCGAGGGTAGGATTTCCCGATCCGAGTAGAAATATATGCCTCATATTTATTAATGCAGATCATTTTTCTGTGCACATCCTGGCGTTAAAACAAACACTTTGATCTACACAAAAAGAGACCGTGCGTAATTTTGAGTCGTCATGATGCGCGAATTTTTTCACTTTTTTCACAGGTTTTGAAGAAATAAATAAAGTTTATTTAGAATATTCTATAAATCTTATTTGAACCCACTTAGTTTAACACTTTTAAATGCATTATTGATGAATGCCATCAAAGCGCATGACTCATCGTGCATAAGGGTGTCAAATAGGATTTTCCAGCATAACCTAACTTAAGCTATACCAGTTGAAATTTATTCAGACAAGTAATACAAGATTATTTTTTTGTAAAATAGATGATTTATGATTATTTCAAGTGTTGTACTCCAAATTCGTCGATAGGGCAATGCAAAAAAACTGAAGAACAAAAAAAACACTTAAAGTTGGGCAGGAGTTATTTCACAAATCTATATAAATCTATAATGTTTAATTCAAGCTCAAGGTTGTAGCTCATAGTTCCAGGGCCCGCTAATAAAATATAATCTTCACGGTGATCATATGTAACAATTTTCACTCTACAAAACCTATAATAGCTATAATAATATTCGTTCTTCTTAATGAAATCCTTTATTCATTTTCCATAATTTTTTTCCTTTAAAGCACAATTATTATAGAGTATTATCTTTATTTTTATATGTATGCGAAGACTGATACATTTATAGGCGACATCGTCGACGAAAATTTGTCCTTTCCAATATACTGAGCATCTAATTCGGTCGTACAAATTGTAGGTTGTTTATACAATTATATAAATTGGTTAAATTTCTTATTTGGATATAATATGACTACCTCCAGAGGACTCGATTTTCACGGAAGACGCCACATAGGTAAAACGTGACGAATTAGATAATACTTAATGAAAATGTAAATGAACTTTTAAGCTTTATCTCAAAGAAAAGTATACGAAATAATGAAATAAAAAGTTCATTGTCTGTATCTGAGGATCGATAAAAATAAATGCAATGTGGGAAAGGGGAAGCTATGAATGTTATGTAAGCTCCAAAAGTTCAGGCATGTACCCTGAGAGTCTATGAGATACAATAGGAGCCCGAAAGTCTGACTATAATATGCAACAATAATATGCAACATAAACCCGAGGGTCAGGTGCAATGTATATAACATAAGCCCGGGGCAATAAAGAAGAAATGGTACATAAACCTGATGGTCTTGAACAAGTAATATAACAAGGGTCGGAAAAATAAATGTAACATCAGCCCGAGGGAATTATCATCAAGGAATGTGACATTTGTCCGATGGCCAGGAACATTATATGCAATATAATTGCGAGGGCCAGGAACATGATATGCAATATAATTGCGAGGGCCAGGAACATGATATGCAATATAATTTCGAGGGCCAAGAACATGATATGCAATATAAGAACATAATTTGCAATATAATTGCGAGGGCCAGGAACATTATATGCAATATAATTGCGAGGGCCAGGAACATGATATGCAATATAATTGCGAGGGCCAGGAACATGATATGCAATATAATTTCGAGGGCCAAGAACATGTTATGCAATATAAGAACATAATTTGCAATATAATTGCGAGGGCCAGGAACATGATATGCAATATAATTGCGAGGGCCAGGAACATTATATGCAATATAATTGCGAGGGCCAGGAACATTATATGCAATATAATTGCCAGGGCCAAGAACATGATATGCAATATAATTGCGAGGGCCAAGAACATGATATGCAATATAATTTCGAGGGCCAGGAACATAATATGCAATATAAGAACATAATTTGCAATATAATTGCGAGGGCCAGGAACATGATATGCAATATAATTTCGAGGGCCAAGAACATGTTATGCAATATAAGAACATGATTTGCAATATAATTGCGAGGGCCAAGAACATGATATGCAATATAATTTCGAGGGTCAAGAACATGCTATGCAATATAAGAACATAATTTGCAATACAATTGCGAGGGCCAAGAACATGATATGCAATATAAGTTCGAGGGCCAAGAACATGTTATGCAATATAAGAACATAATTTGCAATATAATTGCGAGGGCCAGGAACATGATATGCAATATAATTGCGAGGGCCAAGAACAGGTTATGCAATATAAGAACATAATTTGCAATATAATTGCGAGGGCCAAGAACATGATATGCAATATAATTTCGAGGGCCAAGAACATGTTATGCAATATAAGAACATAATTTGCAATATAATTGCGAGGGCCAAGAACATGATATGCAATATAATTTCGAGGGCCAAGAACATAATATGCAATATAAGAACATAATTTGCAATATAATTGCGAGGGCCAAGAACATGATATGCAATATAATTTCGAGGGCCAAGAACATGTTATGCAATATAAGAACATAATTTGCAATATAATTGCGAGGGCCAGGAACATGATATGCAATATAATTGCGAGGGCCAAGAACAGGTTATGCAATATAAGAACATAATTTGCAATATAATTGCGAGGGCCAGGAACATGATATGCAATATATTTGCCAGGGCCAAGAACATGTTATGCAATATAAGAACATAATTTGCAATATAATTGCGAGGGCCAAGAACATGATATGCAATATAATTGCGAGGGCCAGGAACATGATATGCAATATACTTGCGAGGGCCAGGAACATGATATGCAATATAATTGCGAGGGCCAGGAACTTGATATGCAATATACTTGCGAGGGCCAATATAATTGCGAGGGCCAGGAACATGATATGCTAAATAATCCCTAATGTCGGAAACAAGGATTTTGAAAGGATCCCGACGGTCGGAAACAATAAATGTAACAGGATCCCGAGGATGGAGAACGAAGGAATGTTACATGACCTGAGAATCATGTACAAGGAATGTTGTATATTCTCGAGAGTCTGAAGCAAATAATATAACATGTAAACGAGTGTTAGAAGCAAAAAACATAAAATGAGCCCGAGGGTCAGGAACAAAAGAAGTAACATACGCCAGATGGTCGGGAAAAGGGATTAAAATGAGACCGAGGGTAACGAACAATGAATGTTACATTAGTCCAAGATTCGGGAACATGCGATTAAGTTTCTGCCGAAAGGTCAGGAGGAAAAATGCAACATGATATTATATGTACACAAATGACTGGCAATCAAAATCATCGGGCTAGTTAAATCAATACGTTATATCAGATACATGTATTAGACTATAAGAATGCACATTGGTTAGTATTATTTACCAGGATGTCTAGCCAGCATAGATTAGTTTGGCATGTACACGTCCATTCTTGTCCTCAACTTTGTACGCTGTTTCTCCTCTCGAACCCTAAACTTAGAGCGCACACAGTGCCCATAAATATCCTCAACAATAAGTTCGACCTCATCTGTCGGTGGCGCTTTAAACTTACACAGTCTGTGTTCAGAGTGTACTTCCTGTTTGTAAATGACGCCGTCAATATAAATGATGTATTGAAACTGAGGGATACTTCCGTCCGGTATTTCCCACGTGATTTCCGTATCTGTGACGGATGTCAGGGAGCAGCATATTGGACGCATATCCGGTTTTGCTGTAATCTTTCGACAGATCGTTCCGCTATCGACGGCTGTTTTTGAAGGTTTTGTACTTCCGCCTGACTGAAGAAAGAACATGCCATCGAGAACGCCAGTGTCGAAATTATTCTCAAATGTGCGACTAGACGCTTCGCGGACCATACTGAAGCCGGCCTCATTGAACGGCATCCAGCCGCCGTTAAGATTGCGTTTGTAGCCGTTCTGGAAATGGACTCTTCTCACTTCGTTACCGTTTCCATGCCAATCCTCAAGGAAGCTGCAGGACGTCGTGTCAAAGCATACATTAGGCATGGGGTAGTCTAGCGTGACAAAATGTGTCCACTCCAGCGCTTTGTGTTTGTACACCCAGAAGCCGAAGTATGAGTGGTCGTCGTGACCCCAGCGGCGCGTGACAAGCGTAAACCAGTGATCTGGTTCCCAGCCTAGTGAGAAGTTCCACGATTTCATTCCCGTCCCTTCTCCACCGAACGGCTCGCAGACTGTCCCAGGACCCTGACAAGAAAACAAATATATGTGAATGACTCTCAGATCGTCAAAGGACTCTGCCTAAATAGCATTTATTAGTGAACGGTACGGAGGGCGTCCCCGAACTCTGCCAGTAAAACATTTATCAATGAACTGCTCACAGATCGTCCAAGGACTCTGCAAGTAAAACAGTTACAAGTGAACGACTCACATATGGCCCGGGACCCTGTCTATTCAACATTTTTAAGTGAACGGTTCGCTGATCGTCCCAGAACACAGCCAGTAAAACGTTTATAGGTGAACGCGTTGGAGGTCGTCCCGGGACCCATTCCATTTAAATATCTTAAGTGAACGGCTCTCAGATCGTAGCAGGACCATGCCAGTTAAGTATTAAATTTTATAAGTAAATGACTCGCAGATCGTTTCAGGACCCTTCCAGTCAAACATTTATAAGTGAACAGCTGGAAGGTCGTCCAAAGACAATGCAAGTAAACCATTCACAAGTGAACAGCTCGCAGATCGTCCCGGGACCCTGTCATTAAAATATTTATACTTGAACGGCTCACAGATCATCCCAGGACCCTGTCAATAAAGCATGTAAAAGTGTTTCAAGAACTCTGCCAGGTACACATTTATTAGCGAATGACTCACAGATCACCCAGGGACCATGCCAGTAAAATATTAATAAATGAACGGCTCGGAGGTGGTCCCGGAACCCTGCCAGTAAAACATTTATAAATTAACGGCTCGCAGACCGCCCAAGTACCCTGCCAGTAAAACGGCTTGCAGATCGTCCCGGGACTCTGCCAGTAAAACAGTTAAAAGTGAACGGGTCGTAAATCATCACGGGACCCTGTCAGGAAAAACATTTCTCCCACCTCAGATAAGTACATCCAATAATTTAACCATGCTAGAAATTCTTATCTTTCCCACGGGCGAAAATAAAATGCCCGTATAGAACTCCTTTTTAATGGTCGCCACATTGTAATTACCTCCCTTGTTGAAGACTGTCGTCTGTAGCGCATCATGGAAACCTTGTCTTGTGGAAATATTTAGAATGCTAATTAATTATATCTCGCTTCAAATGTCACAATAAAACCGTTTTCACGCACCTTTCAAGAAATAATGCTTCACTCTCCTTAGAACTATTTAAAGACCAATTTGACTATTTTAACATAATCTGAATCACTTCGCGCATATCCATGACAACCACGAATTAACGCATATCCATACGCTATTATTTTCACTAAGCACAAAAGAGTTCCAGCAAAAAATATATTTTTACTTAATTTTGTTTAATTGAGTTCGGAGAAAAAGCATCTTACACTCTCGGCCATGTAAGATATTTATAATCTTTACATAAACATTGTATGCTTATTATATTCATAAATATCCCAGGAATTGTCAGATTCTTTTCAATGCGCAAAAGTACAGAAGGTACGTTTATTTCGTTACTTGTAGGTTCGTTTTTTATGCCCCCGAAGGTGGGCATATTAAAATCGCACCGTCCGTCCGTCCGTCCGGCTCTGTAACTTTCCCTTGTATGGACAGATTTTAAAATAACTTGCCACATGTGTTCCACATACCAAGACGACGTGTGGCGTGCAAGACTCGTGTCCCTACCTCAAAGGTCAAGGTCACACTTAGTGTTTATTCACAATGGAGTGCTGCATATAAGGACATAGAGTATAGGTTGTCGTGTCCGGGCTGTAACTTTCTCTTGTATAGACAGATTTTAAAATAACTTGCCACATGTGTACCACATACCAAGACGACGTGTCGCGTGCAAAACCCGCGTCCCTACCTCAAAGGTCAAGGTCACACTTAGTGTTTATTCACAATGGAGTGCTGCATATAAGGACATAGAGTACAGGTTGTCGTGTCCGGGCTGTAACTTTCCCTTGTATGGACAGATTTTAAAATAACTTGCCACATGTGTTCCACATACCAAGACGACGTGTCGCGTGCAAGACCCCTGTCCCTACCTCAAAGGTCAAGGTCACACTTAGTGTTTATTCACAATGGAGTGCTGCATATAAGGACATAGAGTATAGGTTGTCGTGTCCGGGCTGTAACTTTCTCTTGTATGGACAGATTTTAAAATAACTTGCCACATGTGTTCCACATACCAAGACGACGTGTCGCGTGCAAGACCCGTGTCCCTACCTCAAAGGTCAAGGTCACACTTAAGTGTTTATTTACAATGGAGTGCTGCATATAAGGACATAGAGTATAGGTTGTTGTGTCCGGGCTGTAACTTCCTCTTGTATGGACAGATTTTAAAATAACTTTCCAAATGTGTTCCACATACCAAGACGACGTGTCGCGTGCAAAACCCGTGTCCCTACCTCAAAGGTCGTGGTCACACTTAGAGTTTATTTACAATGGAGTGCTGCATATAACGACATAGAGTATAGGTTGTCGTGTCCGGGCTGTAACTTTCATTTGTATGGACAGATTTTAAAATAACTTGCCACATGTGTTCCACATACCAAGACGACGTGTCGCGTGCAAGACCCGTGTCCCTACCTCAAAGGTCAAGGTCACACTTAGTGTTTATTCACAATGGAGTGCTGCATATAAGCACATAGAGTATAGGTTGTCGTGTCCGGGCTGTAACTTTCTCTTGTATGGACAGATTTTAAAATAACTTGCCACATGTGTTCCACATACCAAGACGACGTGTCGCGTGCAAGACCCGTGTCCCTGCCTCAAAGGTCAAGGTCACACTTAAGTGTTTATTCACAATGGAGTGCTGCATATAAGGACATAGAGTATAGGTTGTCATGTCCGGGCTGTAACTTTCCCTTGTATGGACAGATTTCAAAATCACTTGCTACATGTGTTCCACATACGAAGACAACGTGTCGTGTGCAAGACCCATGTCCCTACCTCTAAGGTGAAAGATACACTAAGTGTTTATTCACAAGGGAATTCTGAATATAAGGACATAACAGTGTAGGTTGTCAAGTATGGGTGGTATTTTTTTTATGTTCAGAGGCAATTTAAAATAACTTGCCATATGTATTTGACACGTAAAGGCAAGATCAACTTTTCATGTACTGACCTTGTTCGTAGGTCAATGTCACATTCGGGGGCATTCGTCACATACTGTGACAGCTCTTGTTTACCACAAGATTTTGACTACTGAGTAAGAGATTTCTTAACAACATGACCGATACAACATAACACAAATAGTTAAGTTTCTTTTTGTTTTCATTCATGCAAAATACGCTCAGATATTGTCCCAAATTCTCGAAACTTCTTAAGTTTAACAGGCCTAAGTAGCTTATTTCAATTACATGTACTTAAAATAATACTTATATTTTACCTCGAAAATTGAAAAAATGTCCGGTGCTTATCAAACATAGAACAAGGTCGAACGATTTTATTTTTGGCTGTGTTTGGTTCGTTGCTATTTTAGCATTTTCTCAGGATTTAAATAATCTTACAAATTCCAGCTCATACCTCGTATATGGGTCGGATCGCGCCCTCACCCGGAGGTGGGTCCCATAAGGAAAAGATGAAGTTACGGCCGCGCGGATGATCCTGGATCC
Source organism: Mya arenaria (assembly GCF_026914265.1). Lineage (NCBI taxonomy): Eukaryota > Metazoa > Mollusca > Bivalvia > Myida > Myidae > Mya > Mya arenaria. Next base: position 48,810,455 of record NC_069133.1, on the reverse strand, counting down.
CACAGTATCCGCCACCATTCATCCCTGCGTTCCACTGAAATAGAAAAGCAAGGTACAGAAGCCGTCATTCTCCAGCCCTGCGGTACAGTAAAATACAATAATCCATGTAAACGTTGGTCCCGGATCACGAAGTAGCTTTCATCCTCCAGCCCCGCGCTCCATTGACATAGAAAGAAAATGCGCACATAGAATGGTCCTGGATCTCACAGTATCCGTCATCCTCAAACCCCGCGTTTCATTGAAATATTACGAGAATTTTTACAGCAGATGACCCTTGATCCCAATGTTGCCTTTATCCTCCAGCACTCGTTCCACTGAAATAGAAGGATAAGGTGCAGTAGCCGTCATCTCCCAGCAACGCGTTTCTCTGAAATAGAAGGAAAATTGTGAAAACAGGATGGTCCTGGATCACGGAGTATCCGTTGTCCTTCAGCTAGCGTTCCTCCGAAATAGAAGGAGAATGTATACATCCGATGGTCCTGGAACCCACAGAAGCCGCAATCCTTCAGTCCCGCATTCCACTAAAATAGGAGGAAACGGTTTACAAATGACGGTCCTGGATCCCCAAAATTTACATTGAAACCACTGACTGCAGTGCAGTTCCGAGGCACACCTCTTATAATGTTCTCATAGCGTAACGGCGTGAAGCGTGTATTGAGGATCTGATTTTAATGAGATTGTACATAGCATAACTTAATCTAACACCTTAACCAACAATAGCATTTGTCCTGAAACAATTAGCGATCGACTTCAAGGTACTGTATGTCTCAACATGAATTTGTTACATCAGCAGTTGTGTTCCATAACTATACTTCATTTCAGAGGACAGATTCTTGGCAGAATTAGCCACCCCGATCTTTTTTATGAAACCACCAACCCTAACTATCTACACTCCAGGTACATTTATGTTCATCTTTGCAAGAGCTGATACAAACTAAGTTCCATCGCTATGCTTAATTCGTATATCATGCACCTACCCACTCCGCTTTCAACACATCGATCCGAGATGCCAAGATAAGCTCCGCCCCCTTAGATATTGTTACTATGCGCCCCAAGCGTAAATTCAAAATGGCGGCTCACGCGCTGCTACGATAGCATCAGAATCCGATTCTCTCGCGAAGATTTCGGACAATATATCAGTTAAATATTTACCAGATCAAGCCAAATTATCGGGAAAGGTGTAAGAAAAGGGATTAAATTACTTTCTACAAGGTTATATTCATGACATTAAAGTTTTGGAAGAGGAAATATCTGCCATGTTACCGCGAGATGCTGGCCTTCAATGAGAAAAAACGACAAGCATCATATGTTAAGTGTCGATGTGGAGAGGGATTCCATACGATATAGGTATTGCTCATGAAAACCAGGGTATGTGAATTTCCAATTGTATTTAACAAATGTTATTATACTAGTAATTTTATTCTTAAATATACATTGTGAATTATAAGCAATTTTGGATCGCCATGTCTTTTACATTTCATGCCGTAATACGGAATGCGAAAACAAATTTTAAAATATTTTCAAGTCGTCGAGTAGAGAAAGAAGTAAGATACTGTATGTTGTATTTCAATTTATTGGTTTTCATATTTCTAGTTACTGCCTCGTTTTAGACATTTAACATCTGGAAAGTCAAATGATACTTCATGGGTCAGTGTAGGATAAACACATGCCAATTTCACAGCATGATATCATGCTTTTGTTTTGATAACTTGTCAACCATCTCTGCTTTCATTTTTTTTATAGATTGAGCTGTCATTGTTCACACGTGGTTGGCTTAATCAAGTCACTTCAGGAACTCAAGTTGCACAACTTCACCCATGTTCCTGATCAACAAAGTTACACAAGTATTCCCCAACAATGGAATGTGCCAAAGGGATCAAAGATCAAGCCAGTTCCAGTGAACCAAGTCATAGTAGCACAGTCGGAAAAGGAAACCTGTCCTTTGCCAGATAGATACACAGACCAAGTTTACAAATTTTAAATCTAATTAAATAAATGAACTACAAACACACAATTCACTTTACAATGCTTTATTCCAAACATGAATAAACTAACAGTTATTCAATTATATCAAAGAAGCAGAAATAAAATCATATGATTCCTGTATAATATTTAAACAAATTTTAACTATTGCTTCTTTGAGCAGAACTATATCGACATTTACAGTTTGTTTAAATTCCCACCAGTTGCTTTAAAATCTGAATTTCACAACACTTTGATAAAAGTGCAGACTGTTATTCTTCAACTTGGACTTCTTTTTGTGACAACTGTTCTTTTAGGGAAGCATTTTGAGCGGTATAAAGTGCAAACATCCAAAGGTGACGTCCCTGAAAATAAATGCATAATAAATTTTACATTTAAGACAAGATGTTTAAAACTGACTCCTACCATTTCTCAAGAGTGTGGGAATACCTCTGTTTGAAATGCAGCACCTATTGATTTACCGAAAGAGTTCACACCGTTAAATACCACACAACCTGTGAAGACCCAAGTAAAACAGAACTGACAACAAGATCATAGGCATTGTTAGAGTGTTGGTTTCACTTACATGGACATTCGGTCTGTGTTTCTACTCCTGGTACAGTGTCTGCAGGATCCTGGACCAGCTTTTCTCTGAAAGAAATTGTTGTTATGTTGATATATTTAAGTCTACAAAATAATACAGTCTCAGTTTTGCAATTTATCCTACATGGTACATGTTATTCAAGTCTTCCGTGCACTCCATAAAGATAAATAAAACTCTAACGCCCAGGCATGTGATATCTTGTATAAAATGCACACTTGCATTTTGTGTATAAATGCTGCCATAAGTTTCCTTTCCAAGTGACCGCTTTGTGGGGAGTTTTCTTGAAGATGTTATTCTCCAGCCATCAGCTGATGGTGGGTCAGGATACTCTTAAGATGGTCCATTTCCTCCATGAAAGTGCTTAAATATGCATAATAGTAAAATATAATTAGTGTGACAAGACTCCACAATGCCAGTCAGTAACATATTATACATATTATACAATAAAACAGTAGTTTAAACTTGACACATTCATAACCTGATGGAAACTGTCAACTAGCATGATCTCCATATGGAGGTCAATATTTAGGACACAAGAAAAGTAAACAAAATAAACATTTGGCATGATTTGCAGAATTCAGAATTATAATTGAAATGATTGTATTTTGATCGTTTTACGATAAAACCAAATTTTAATTTACTAACCTTCGAGCAGACATCTTCGTGCTTGTTTATCCTGTTGACATTCAGTTTCTCTTGTGGCCGTCCACAGGCTTTAATCCAGCATTTGCACTTCTCAATATCGGATTATATTAAATTATAGGTCGGAAATCGTTTAAATCGGCCTCCATTTAGTCCCTCCGGATACCTTAATCTGCATAACATATTCCCCATCCGCATCGTTTAACCATTTTCACAAATCAGTCTTAAAACTTCAATAAAATGTCCGGTTGTAAACAGTTATCGCTGCTGTGTTTGTGGGTAAAGATGGCGGACGGGACTCGGTGAATAATTTGCAGCTTTCTCATTGGTCAATAATGATTAGTTTGATTGACAGGTCGGATCGATGTACAGCCCCTTTGTTTAAACAAATCTGGACCAAATGAAATGATTAAAAATATATGTATCAAAAAAGGTTTTATCAGACAACAACAAAAAATGTTAAAGCCTAGCGCTGACCATGGTTGACTACACCACACTGGTTTTCCATGAGAAAAAACGTATTCACAGTGTGTGTATATACCACGTGATAAATTGCGTGATAAATGCTTCTGACGTAGCATGTATGACGCAATTAATCACGTGGTATACACACTGATCCAGTGAACTAAGCGAAAAGGTAAACAAGGCGAGTCATAATAAATTACATGATCTAGTCCGCTCATTATTACGAATTAAACCAATAAATACTGCGGAAAGAGCGTCATGCATTGGTGTCCTACCTGTAGGCAGCAATAGTAGGTGTTGCAGGCGAGGCCCGTTTGTGGTACGTATACATCCTGAGTAAGAATGTCGCCCGCCGCGTAGTCGAAGTACCGTAGATGAACGGAAGGCGCTCGGAGGCCCGACATCTCGCCCTCTTAAATATCGTCCTAAAACAACACAGCAGAAAAAAAAACACGAAGTAAGTTTGCAAGAACTCCGGATTTGCAACATAAAACCGGATGTTATTTATTTTTCACAGTCTCGATCATAAATGTTTCCGTTTTGCTCTGGCCAATGAAAAGTTTTTATATACCAGTTTCTGAGCATAGATTCCAAGCGAAAATGTATAATTAGTTATAATGATAGAATTCAATGGTAATATATACTTGATACTTGATAGGTTACGAATTTTTATTGACTTTGCAGTTGTTCTCTTTTCATCCCCCGCCTTGAAAAGGCGAGGGGATATAGTAATGGTAGGCGCGATTCCGTGCGTGTGTGCGTGCGTCCGTCCCACATTCATTTCTTTGCATCTCCTCTTACATTTCTCATGCGATTTCTACCAAACTTTCACAGATTGATGATCATAAAGTGAAGCAGCGCGTCGGGCTTTCGCGATTCGACCATTTTTTGAAAGAGATATTGCCCTTTCTTTATTTTACATTTAAAATTGGTTTCTTCGCAACTCCTCTTACGTTTTTATGCGATTTCTACCAAACTTTCACAGATTAATAATCATAAAGTGAAGCAGTGCATATTGTCGGGCTTTCCCGATTCGATCATTTTGGAAGAGTTATTGCCCTTTTTTACATTTAAAATTGGTTTCTTCGCAACTCCTCTTACGTTTTTCATGCACTTTCTATTAAACTTTCACAGATTGATGACTATATAGTGACGCAGCACATACTGTCGGGCTTTCGCGATTCGACCATATTTGAAAGAGTTATTGCCCTTTTTTTATTTTACTTTTAAAATTGGTTTCTTCGCAACTCCTCTTACGTTTTTCATGCAATTTCTACCAACACTTTCACAGATTGATGACTATATCGTGACGCAGCGCATATTGTCAGGCTTTTGCAATTTGACCTTTTTTGAAAGAGTTATTGCCCTTTGTTTATTTTACGCATTTGTTATGTTCCTGAGAAACTACCCTTACCATTGATTGGCTTTCGTTACAAAAAATGCAAACATGAGGCGGGGGATATAGCTGTCTGTGACCGCTCTTGTTTGAAAGGTCATTCTAATTCCGTCGATAAATAAAGGTAGGTTTTCTTACAACATATATATTCCTTAAAAAATAAATGCCAATCAGGTGATTATAACCCAACTGTTAAAAAAATCTGTTCATTGGGTAGTTATGATATACATTACTGTAAAATCATTTATGTTCGTGGGCTTGAACTTTTGTGTTTTATCGAAAAAGGACAATTTCTTGGATTCTTAAATTCGTGGATTTTCACTTCAAAAAATATAACAAAATAACCGAAAATGCGATCCTTAACCGTGTGCGAATTCACCAAGCGCCGATCTCGTGCTATGCATCATCAACGTCACGCATTTTATGATGGGACAATATATCAATTAGCGCCGATACTCAGGCCAATTATCGTATGATCGGTAATTCGAAGGTCATAAATAAAGATGCAAGATGCACCCACATCAATCCTTAATGTGGGTGCATCTTGCATCCTCATTTATAAGGATTTATCGATGAGTTTACCGTGTTTGAGGGTGTATCACAAGGTTAATCGGTAAAACCCGAAATTCACCATAATCGATGTCTTTTTCTTTTTTTTTAAATACGGAGTTTGCCGAGAAGTTGCGCCTATCAAAACTGTACGTTTTTTAAGAAACACCAAGTAAAACAATATATTCTTATAGTTCAGTATGTCTCCCGTTGCCAGTTTAGAGATTTGACAACTGTTTTGTGTTTAAGGGTTAGATGGTCAGTAGAGAGGCACTATCATGCTAACGTGTATAGTGAATACCTTACAACAACGTTATTAAACTATGCATACCGAATAACAACTACCGCATAATCATTCGGAACTCCTCGGTCATTTTTATCGAAAACAACATCGGATGTATGCCGGTATATCAGTAGAAGTATAGTTCTTATTTTTTTTAATTATATATCAATTTAATTTAGTGTTTTAGATTGTATTTATTGATTTAAGTTTAAATAGATTGCCAGTGATGTGTATTATTGCAAACATAATTAAGATTCTGATTCTGAAGAGTTTGAAGTCATTTAAATTACTATGCGATCTACATGCAGCGGACTTAAACATACCATACTGAGTATGTAAACGGGCCATATACATCCGAGGTTGTTTTCGCTAAAATTTGCGGAGGAGTTCCGAATTCCGGCACGTTAAGCCGTTCTTTGTACGCCCACCGTGTGCACTTTTTAAACCCCTTGAATACTACGTAGATGTGAGATAAAATAGAGGAATTACGGACACTACGGACCATGGACATTACGGACCAGACATTACGGACCAGATTTAGGGACACTACGGACCAGATTTAGGGACATTATGGACCATGTTCGGAATCTTACGGACCATGATTTAAACATATATTTTTTTTTAAATTATTCACTCATTAGTTTTTACTTTGTTAATAAATACTTGAATATGAGGGCACAGTGTGACGTTATATCTTCCATATAACTGTGAAAAATCCCGTGAAGTTCGAATAGATCAATGGTTCAATATAAAATCTTGTGAAATTCCAAAAGGTGTTAAAGACCTATGTATTTATAACAATTATTTGAAAAATAATGACCAAATTTGAAAGATTGGCAGTAAAATCAGTTAAAAGCAACAGAAGAAATATTTTCCAAAACAGTTTATTTCCCAAAATAAATCGAGCAGAAATATTTTCCAAAACAGTATTATATAAGAACATATCAGTGTTTGTTGCAATTCTTGCAAACTGATGTTTAAAACTGGCAATTTCTGTTGCCTTAATTAGTGTTTATTAGTTATAATTTATACCCGTAATTATCGGCGGTATATTACAAAAGAAACAAACATTATACTGACAACCTTTAATTGGCAATCATAAATGTGTGAAAACCCATTGTGAATGCGCACTTTCACTGAACCTTTCAATTAAAACAGATGAAACGGAAAACAAACAAATATGACGATCGAAAGTTTATTTCAGAAAGCAATCGATCACATATGAAAACATTAATATTCACATTTACAATTATAAGATAAACACATATTTCGTTCGTTATTATTCACATTATTATAATATTTTATTATAAATGCATTGATGTTTAACATTGGAATTTCATGGGATTTTTCAGTTACATTAAAGATAATTGTCATACTGAGCAATTATATTTAAGTATTTATTAACAAATTTAAGACCAATGAGTGAATAAATTAAAAAAAAAATGTTTAAAAACATTATAAATCATGGTCCGTAAGTTTTTGAAGATGGTGCGTAATGTCCCTAAATCTGGTCCGTAATGTCCCTAAATCTGGTCCGTAATGTCTGGTCCGTAATGTCCATGGTCCGTAGTGTCCGTGACCCAAATAGAGATGAGGTTATCAATGAGCATCAGTTTCGGTTTGAACGTACATTAGTATGGTTCACTTATGTTGAAAGGGAAAGTCGGGCCCTGCTTGCTACAGCAATCACCAATCGTAGATGTATATTTAATACATGATAAGGAAACTAGTAATCATACTCTTCCGCCTCAATCAAAGAAATCAAGTAGTAGTATTAATTTTACAAATTGATACAATACGACTTTATCGAAGGTAATTGTATTGTAGAATTATAAGTTTATCATTCAAATTATTATTTAAACACTTTGAAAACAAAACGTTTATTCAAATTTTGTACTTATAAATTTGTCGTTAAGTACATTCAAGTTCAATTTACTTTACAACTTTATATACAGCATATCTGAATATTATCTTATCCTCGAAAATACTCTTATATTCCAAAAATATAGATGCAACATAAATATTCTAAATTGCACATTGTTCTTTACCTTATCTATACGTCCAATCGTATACGCTCTCGTATTGTACGATTCACAGCTCCCCTGTAAAACCTATGATAAAGACCGAACCACGTACAAAAGGTTCCGAATGAAAATCCGAATCAACAGGCGCTTTAGATAAAGCATAACGAAAAAGCTTCTGTTATTATCGGATCAATAGTGTCGTTTGTAAACACGGAAGGTTTTTTATGAACTTTTTCTTCTATACCTATAAATATTATCCAAAATATATTCTGTATTATACAGAAAATAATGATAATAATATTTTTATTCGTATTCTTATTCTTATTATAATTATTTAACTTTTTCTGTAAAATACAGAATATACAGTATTTGGAATAATATTTAAAGGTATAGAATACTGAAAAGGTCATTTAACATTGTTTAGTACAATAGGGAATATTTAGGACTCGTACACAGCTTGGTATCTACATGAACCAAAACATGATACAGTTAAGCTTATAGAATAATCAAAACGGATTCAATTACACTTCTAAAAAACTATAAAATTTTAGTTTCAAATTACATTTACAAAAAGGTGACAAAACTAGAACTGTCTACTCTGGTCTAAATGGTATAAAAGTTATTGCACGCACAACCCGAGTTATTGAAATTATACTCGAGCGCTCAAATTAACTTTAATCTGATTGACGTAACTGTTTTGTACCAAGGTTTCAAGGACAACGTTCAATAATTATGGCGAAAAGTTAATAGCAGAACAGAACATTTATTGTTCACTTGAACATATAAAGTTCATCGTTATGATAATAACATAACACACGGCATGGCAATAATTGATAAATGCGAGAGTGCATTATACATATACATATATAAATTATCAATGATTTCAACATGTTAAAATCAATAAAGTTAAGTATTATTATTCAAAGCATTATATCTTAGCTTAAAAGCATGTTTATATAGCGTTGTAACTTATTCGCACGCTTATTACTGAACGGTTAAGCACCGATTTCTTATTTCTTACGGTTCCGAAATGGACTCATAATATTCCGGATTGAATGCTTTTAAGGTTAGTGGTTTTTAGTACCTGGTATCATTATGTATTTTCTCCATTCTAAACAGTGTCGAATGGTTAAAGAGAGAAACGTTCTTTATTTTGCATTAACTATTAAAGCCAGACTATTTTGATAAAGTTATTCAAAAGATATTTGATTGATCAATTTAAATTCATTTATTGCGATTATCCAATAAAATTGATACTTTGTCCGAATACACATACAAAATCTAAGAGAAGTTATTGTTCAATCAATTTCAAAAACCGTGTATAAAAGTTTACCTTCGTTCTCCGTAGACGCTCCTATACGCCTCTCCAACGAAGGGCGCCCAGATACACTGGTGAATAATGAAAATCGCGAGATAAATAGCTCACTTTTTTTGTACCGTTTCATGTAATTGAATATGACTATGACTCATTTATTTTGATTTAAACCTTAATGGGCGGCAATGCGAGATTTGTCCTTGTTTCATTTCCTTTCAGTGTATTTTTCACGTAGGATTTAAATGATGAAATGGTGGAATTAAGCAACATTCAAATATTGAATGTATCAATTTTGTAATGTTCTTACAATTTACCTAATGTTGCCATTAAAGCTAGTTTGTAACTAGCATTGTTAATTAATTCAAAATAAATAGGAGCATGTTTCAAACCTCGTTAATGTAGCATGCTAAAATTCGGCATGACAATGATAAAAAGTCATAGCAAATAATCAGTGTAATAACCTTTAATTAGTTTTTCAGTGTTCTTGATTACTGACAGCTCATACCCTCCATTTTGTCACACATAATGATTTTTAAAACCGATGCGCTGGAGCAATACCAGTGATTATATTAAGAGTGCTTACGTAACCGTACAACAGTACTAATTATACTAGCTGTGTGAAGTTAGCTAAACATACGACATTGGACATTGGACATTCAAAATCGAATGTTGTGCTGGCACGACATTGGACATTCAAAATTGAAAGTCGTGCTGGCACGACATTAGACATTAGACATTCAAAAATGAATGTCGTGCTAGCACGACATTGGACATTGGAAATTGGGATTTCAAAAATAAATGTCGTGCTAGCACGACATTGGACATTGGACATTCAAAATCGAATGTTGTGCTGGCACGACATTGGACATTGGACATTCAAAATCGAATGTTGTGTTCGCACGACATTGGACATTGGACATTCAACATCGAATGTTGTGCTGGCACGACATTGGACATTGGACATTCAAAATCAAATGTTGTGCTGGCACGACATTGGACATTGGACATTCAAAAATGAATGTCGTAACAGCACGACATTGGACATTGGACATTGGGATTTCAAAAATGAAAGTCGTGCTAGCACGACATTGGACATTGGACATTCAAAAATGAATGTCGTGCCAGCACGACATTGGACATTGGAATTTCAAAAATGAAGCACGACATTGGACATTGGACATTCAACATCGAATGTTGTGCTGGCACGACATTGGACATTCAAAAGTGAAAGTCGTGCTAGCACGACATTGGACATTGGAATTTCAAAAATGAATGTCGTGATAGCACGACATTGGACATTGGACATTCAAAATCGAATGTTGTGCTGGCACGACATTGGACATTGGACATTCAAAAGTAAAAGTCGTGCTAGCACGACATTGGACATTGGACATTCAAAAATGAATGTCGTGCCAGCACGACATTGGACATTGGAATTTCAAAAATGAATGTCGTGCTAGCACGACATTGGACATTGGACATTCAAAATCGAATGTTGTGCTGGCACGACATTGGACAAAAACAAGTGAAAATACGATGTACAGCTCGGTTCTCAGAAACATGTATTAGAAATTTAATACCAGCTGGGCAGTCGGTATTTATAACTCGGTGGCTTGCTTTAGATCATTATCACAGAGGTGTTAATAAACAATGACCCTTGGTAACCTTTATCAAAATGATAAGTTTGGAGGGCAAAAACTCTGGACTGCAAAGGGCAACCTTATGAACATTTCTGTAACAAATGAAATCTGGCTTGTGGTAACCCATGAGGAGATTTTCAAAGTTTTTATATTTAGTCATCAGAGATTTATAGTGAAAAAATAGTCCCGCCCGCTGTCGAAAACTGACAAGTGTCATTTGAGCAGAATATTTTCAGAGTTTTCTAAATAGTCATATAGTGAAAACTAGACCCGCCACCTCTCAGCCAAGTTTTTTTACGAACCAGCATGGCTTAAAGAAATTTGATAAAATATACCATAATGCACAATGCTGTCATATAGTGAAAACTAGCCCCGCCTCCTGTAGAACAAGTTTTTAACGAACCAACAGGGTTTGAAGGAATTTCATACACATTTGATAATATGTTTTCCCTTTAGATTTTCCCGGTGCGAATTTAATCCTACTGTTTCTATAAAGAATAATTCCGCTAATATTGACTTTTCTATCTCAGTGTGTGTATACCACGTGATAAATTACGTCATATATGCTACGTAGGAAAGCCACATTTTGCTAAAATGAAGACTTCAATCAAAGATAACTTATCTTTTACTTCACCATTTTAAATTAAACAAAGGGCAGTCTATGATGCTTAAAGAGCCATGCACGCATTCGTATTATTGTCGAAAATTGATAAGGTGATTAGTTTCATCAAACACATCAACAAACCTGTTTCCAAAATAATGTTATGACAGTGCTCCGTCAGACGGCCGTATTGTGATGAGGATTGTCGAAGTGTTTTAAGAAACTATACTCTCTTAATCAAACTCTGGTAAAAGACCTAATGTGGGGCTCCGTAAGTGGCGTAGACTGCGCTATGTTTCATTTAAAATGGTGAAGAAAAAGGAAAGTTATCTTTGTTTAAAGTCCTCATTCGATGCAAAATATTGCCTTCGACGTAGTATTTATGACGCAATTTATCACGTGGTATACACAAACTGTACCTCTTGATTTTTCGCTTAATCAAAGTCATATTCGAGACCCTGTGCATGATAATCCATTCAGTTTCTGCAGTTAATCAAGCCTGCCGCTGTTGTATCATGTCTTCTTATTGGTGTCAGACCACACGAAAATAACCCTTCTTTGTTATATATATGTAAGATGACTACTGTTTACCACTTTATTATGAATTTCCCGAAAATAATTCAGCTTTAACACAATTTTTTCACAAATTAGGAGCACATTGTCCGTTGATTTAACACACTTAAACCATATCAAGATAGTTTCTTGCTTTTGTAACGGTCCGCTGTAGGCGGTGGATGTGCGTGCATAGTATAACATTCCGTTATAGACGGAAGTACGTTCATAGTACGTATGATTACTTGGTTGGTAATATGCAAAGTCCGGGCTTTGTGTGAATAGAGAATTTAGTGTGTATAAAGACCAGTGGACACCTTTAGGGTCGAGCATGCTTTTCTCTGAAGGGATCTGTTAGTGTGTGTTGGTCTTTGCTTACAGTCACTATCAATAATGTCCAAGTGAGACAGTGATGGCTGCCTATCTGGGGTCATCTCTGAAATCAGTAAGATGCCGAAAAGTCTCCAGTCAATATTTTTTAAGCGGCCGAAATGTCTTAGGGGCCGATTTAGTAGTAAGCCGGTTTTGTAAGGCGCCGATTTGTCTCGCTCCAAAATTTCGGTGATAACATTTTTTTATTCCCGGAAAGAAAAACCCTGGCTTAGTTTTATCAATATATTTTTCACAGTTTCACAGTTTGAACACGTTTTGCTTTCATTTGGAGTGAGTAATTGATTAAGTCATTCAATTTTCCATTAACAGGAATACAGCACGCAATTGCTTGTGATTAAATAGTTTTGGGATTCGAGTACAACATTGTTATTAATATTAGTTTATTTTTCGGATGAATTATTTATTTCGGATGCAACTTTTTTTTTCACTTTTCACAGGTAGCAATGATATTGACTTGAATTGAAACTTGATCATATATCACAAAACCCTAAATATCAACCAAAAATTCAAAGAAAAAAATCCCCAAAAGTAGTTATATTCTAATTGAAGGTTGACATGTTTAGCCCTTTATATTCTAATTGAAGGTTGACATGTTTAGCCCTCGACTATGGACGTGTTTCCTTAAAGCTGAAACTAAATAATTTTTCAACCAGTTGTCTCCAAACAACTTTCATTTTTCTCAGAACATATAAAAAAAAATCAGAAAAAGAACTTCAATACACTTCCATCAACAAAATGGATATTTTAAGCCCAAACTACAAAAACCCCTAGGTAGGCAATTCATGATCTCCATCGGAATCGGTGTTTTAACAAAATTCACTCGTTTTGCCACCTGTCATATATACAAGTTAGCAAGTATTTTTTGACACATTTTGAGGTTTTATCGAGATATTCTCCTAATATAAAGATATCTGATTATAAATTATTTATTATAAACTTCATATTTTCTGATGAAATAATGCAAATTAAAGTGAAATTTATATTAAATTAAATTTTTGTAGGCTCTGAATGGAGTGTTCAAAAGTGGCCAAATTTTTAGTCGATAGAAGTAGTTTTTGGATGCTTCCTTAAATAAACAACCAAATTGGGAATCCTGACCCTGAAGTGATCGTTTCTTCTTTATTATGTTTAAAAGAGGAATATTGAAACCAGTATATAAAATATTTTATTCTTTTGTCATTAAAATAACTTTCTTTATTCCATACCTAATTTATATGTCCAATCTTAGACACTCTTTTGAACCACATGACCGTACAATATATTTCCCCTTATTGGGACGCACGGGCGTACAAAAATCCCATATTTTTTTATATTGTACGATTCACAGGCCCCATGTTAAACCTATGATAAAGACCGAAACCCGAGAAAAGGTTCTGAATGAAAATCCAAATCAACAGGCGCTCTAGATAAAGCGTTACGATAAAGCTTCAGTTTTTATCGGATTATTTATTGTGTTTTATAAACACGGAATGTTTTAAACGACCTTTATATTCTATACCTATAAAAAAAATCTCAAATATTATTATTATTATTATTTAATATTTTGAATTTCTGTACTATACAGAATACATTTCGGATATTATCTATAGGTATAGAATAAAAAAGTCATTTAACATTGTTCTGTACAATATGGAATATACCTGGACTCGTACAAAGCTGTGTACTCGCCCACATATATATCCGTATTGTACAAAACAACGTTAAATAACCTATAAATACATTTCACATTAGTGATTTGGGCTACCAGGTAGGAATTTTTACACAGATTTTAACTAGTCTAAACTTGATTTTCTGTTTAAATTCTGAAATATTATTTTAAGAAAGTTTTTCATGGAATTAAAGAAGAATTGTCACATTTTTTTCCAACAAAATTGTTTACAAACATGTAGAGTGATGTCACTTTAATCACATGTGTTATACAGAAAAGTGATAGTTATATCAAACCAGAAACAAGGTATAGGCTATAGCATGTGTTAAATATTATAACTTACATTTCAACTTGTAAAATAATAAAATCTGATTTCACTCAAATGGAAGATTGTGTCTTGTAAAGCTTGTATGTTATTTTTGAACTAATTTTCCCTAAATGAATTACAAATCACCTCAGATCAAAATAAAACTTCAGTGAATAAAATACAACAGTTACTGCAATACATTTGCAATAATTAAATGGACAATCAAGAGGCCAAAGGTTGGGTCCTGTCAATAGTCTATGAAAATTTAAATGTAATATTATTATATTTTTTTTCAGATAGTTTCCACATACTTGCCATCCAAAAGGAATCATGCTGGTGCTGCCTCTTGTCATGTTTGGTATTTGGATTATTTCCGTCGGAGGTGAAGCGTTGGAGGTTGATAAGAAGGGATATGTACTTTACTGTCCATGCATGGGTATGTCAAATTTTTAGCCTGCTTAACAATAGGTAAAAACAATATGTGAGTTTTTCCAGGAAAGTTAGCTTAGTAACAGTGGTCGAAATTAGCACAAGCCCGCAAGCCCTGTACTGGTAAAATGCTTTCCGGGCTTACTCAAATTCTGGGTATATAGCAGTGCTTGTTCAGAATTCTAATGTCAAGCAGTTGTATATATGAATTCAAGCTTGTTCATCAAAATGACTAATTTAGATGACTGAAGTAAGCCAAATCTGACTTGCAAGCTTTTGTCTCGGATTTGTTTACAGACTTTACAATATATTTATGATTCCCTTAGTTTAGTCTTTGACATTTGGCACACCTAGAGCCCCACCTGGGGCATGCATTGGAAATAATCCGTATAAAAAGATAAATATGGGTTAAATGCAATATTCTGGCAGGTGGGGGAGGATGGAATCCCCTGCATCCAATCACCAGTTTCACATCAAAGGATAATAATCCCCTGGAATTTAAAATACACATTAATTCATTGGGGTTTAATTGGGAAAAATGTAGACTAGAATGCTTAGTTCAATACAATTCTTACAATATGTATACTCATTTGAACCCCTCTGGAGTCTCTTTCCTGGATAGAAACCAGTACTGCTCTCCTTTTTGAGAGGTTCATGAGAAAGTACTTCTGGTGGAGAATGAAGCCATAACTTGTTGGGTGAGAGGGGACACCTAAATGGATACCACTAAACCGCTCTCAACCTCTAAAATGTAAATTATGACCTAATATATGATATATATGGAGTTTATGTCTATCATACATGAATTATTTTACTTATAACTAACTAGATGTTGTGTCTTGCAGTGGAAAGAACTTTGTGTTACCGGTAACTATTTAGTAATTCAAGAATATTGTCCTCTTTGCAGTATTTTTATAAACTTCTATGACCTAACACTTCTTACATTTTTATTTTTTTTAGGAAGATTTGGTAACCAGGCAGACCATTTCCTAGGCAGCTTGGCATTTGCTAAAGCAGTTGACAGAACCCTGGTGTTGCCTCCTTGGGTGGAGTATCACTTTCCTGCTCCGAAATCTGTTAGTACATATACGGCCGATTTACATATATGGCCGATGTAAATCAGCCGATTTACATATATGGCCGATTTACATATATTGCTGAGTGTTCAGAACTTTGTTAAGGTTAACAACGTCATTCACATCATCATAGTTAACTCCATAAAATTTACTACAACAACCAAGACTTGAGAGTTCTTTCTTTGTTTAAAAAAATATATGAGCACATCATAAAATAATTAAAAATATTTCAAACTTAAAAGTTAACAACGCTGCCTTTAATAACATAGTTAATTCAGCCATTTGCAAAGTTCTGAACACTTATCTCATAGTCATAAACATAATTATTGTGATAAAATAATAATAATATTGATTTAATAATAAATAAATTGATAATAATGATAATAATAAACCCTTATAATAATAATAATAATAATAATAATAATAGTATCATATAAATAATAATAATAATAATAGTATAATATAAATAATAATAATATAGATAATAATAATGGTAATGACTACAAGTAATAAGCAATAGCAACTCCTTAATTATTTTCAGCCATGTTTTAAGCTGTGTTTTGTAAGGTAGAAAATCCCTCAAATATGATACATTTATTTGAATCTACAGCAATTAATTCCACTTGATATAATTGTAGGTACAGGTGCCCTTTGATACTTACTTCAAGGTTGAACCTCTGAGAGCGTATCACAGAGTATTAACGATGGAAGAGTTCATGGAAAAACTGGCCCCAACTATCTGGCCTGAGGGAAATAGAGCAGGTTTAAGCTCTCAATTTTACCCAAATTTCTATTGTAGCAGTTAAACTAAAAAGGAACATGTTTTGGTAATGGTATTTTTTAAGTATAATTTTAGGGGAAACAGAATCCTTGAAGAAGCATAATGTGTCTTTCAATGTCATATTAAAGTAGATAATTAGCCTGGTAGCTATAAAATTACATACCATATCATCAGTTTTCGGGTTGTGACAATTATTTCATGAATTTTAGTAGCTAATCCTATCTGTAAACAATTGGCGTAAATGACTAAAGGCCTTTGGTCAGCCTTGAATTTTCAATATGCTACAGATTGTATTGACTGGTTATTATCCCCCACCGAAAGGTGAAGGCGATATAGTAATGTGTGCGTGTGTCTGGGAAGCCTTTGGTCCAAAGCATAATTTGCAAATTCTTTAAGGTATTGACTTGAAAATTTATATGCAGATAGAGCTCATTGAGGAGAAGTGCACTGCATAGGGAACTAAAATCTTGGTGCATTTTTTTAATAATTGCCCTTTGTTATTTTTCATATTTATTTTTTATATCTGGGGCAAAACTTGAAAAGTATTTGAGTCAACAGACTTAAAACTTTCATAGATCAAGTTCAACCATCACTCTGGCTGCAGTATTATTTATTGCAGTTATTGCCCTTTGTTAATGTTAATACTCTTGACAAGTTTTTGAGGTATTGACTTCAAACTTTATATACAGATATGGCTCACTTATAGTTATTGCCCATTATTATTTTCAATGTTATACTTTGGCGTAAGGCGGAGTTGATTCTGTTCTTAAACTGTTCTTAAACTGGCAGGGGATAATTATGGCAGTCTTAGACTATCGGTTTCACTGGAGGGGACTTAAGGTTTATCCTCTGTCCGTCTGTCCGCACACATGAACGGGTATATATTGGGTACTAATTCCTTTATTCCTTATAGAAGATAAATTTGTTAGATAGCGCTTGTTGGTTAGGGTTACATGTAGGTATGGTTAGTAGGGCAATAGTGGGAATATTTTTATAATGGGAGTAATGGTAAAGTAGCTAATAAAGGTTGGTACGTCAGATCGTCCCTCCAGCCACAAAAACATTGGTCCTACGTTAACTCAAAAGTATCAAAACTAGGTTAATGAAACTTAGTATGTGGAAAGAGGGCAATACGGAGATTATGTACGCTTGTTTATTTTTTCATCAGACAAGGTAATGCAGAGTTATTGCCCATTAAAATATAGCCAATTTGGTCCTGTGATAACTACAAAAAGTATCAAACCTAGATGTTACTCAGTATGTGGATAGAGGGCAATATGTCAAAAGCAGACATAGGTGATCTGGTAGGTTTTATGGCTAAAACTGTTGCATTTTGACAGATAAAGTTTACTGTAAATGCCGTTAGTTCACTATCACATGGCCTGGGGTGACTTAAACAACTTTGATTTATTGATTTGTTAAAGTTTTCATGGAGATTCTCTTGAGACACGCTCATCCTTTTCACAAGGCTTTAACACGGGTAGTGGACTCTTGGCACCCACAGCGCCGCACTCTTGTTCATTTTGGTTTTGCATTTTTTTCATCAGACAGAAGCCAAAAATACCCTTTATTAGTATGAACTTATGTGCCGTAACATATATATCGGCTCAAACCACACACAATCCTTGTTTCAGTGTTCTGCTTCCAAGCAAGGACGTATGGCGAGAAACAAAACGATTGCAATGCAAAGGAAGGGAATCCATTTGGTCCATTCTGGGACACATTTAATATTGATTTTGATCTGTCAGAGTTTTACTCACCACTTTATCATGATTCAAGCAACCTGCATGACATGGAACGGTGGAAGAAAAAGTTAGTTGTTTTGGCAAGCGGTTGAAATTTTGTAACAAATGCGCATTTTGAATTAGGTTGAAAGTAGAGACATTACTTTTCCCTACTTTATAAAGGTTTAATAATAATAATAAGAGTTTGCTTTAGTATCTTGAAGGTATTTTTTATAAACAGAAATAAACATGAAATGTATTGTAATAATTTATTGCAATCTGTAATGGTTGTTGAAATGTTTGACTAATTTTACTATTATTTACTTTTATTTACCTGCGATACAGGTACTCTCCTGAAGCCTGGCCTGTGATAGCATTCACAGGAGCCCCTGCACAGTTTCCTGTACAACAGCAGAATGCTGGACTACAGCAGTACCTCGAGTTTTCAGACAACATTGCTTCCAAGAGGGATGAGTATATCGCTGAACATTTTGGGGATGAAAAGTTCCTTGGAATTCACTTGAGGCTCGGGTCTGATTTTGTAAGTCATGGTGGTGTTTTGAGGTCATACAAAAACATCACTGAAATAGTGTAGGGGGATGATATTAATTTAATGGATGTCTTAAGAACTTATATATGGGTTAGATAGTGGTTTTGGTACTAATAAGCATCACTATGTCCAGCTCTGCTCAACTTCACATGCATATTGGTCCTTAACAAAATGCAGCTTTTTGTAGAGGACAATAAATCTTTTGTCTTAAATCTGTTAATAGCTAATTTGTTTGGAGGAAAAAAGTATTTTTATGATCTCCTCATTGTCATGGTCTGTCATCAAAGTCGTCATTGAAAATATTTAACATTGGCCATAACTACACCTGATCAAGATGTTCCAATGAAAAGTAGTATTCATGTTGCCAGTGACAATCTGCGCATGTATATCAAGAACCATAACTCTGCCTGTAATATTTGTTATTCCCCTTGTTTTGAGGGGAAAAATCCAGATGCTTGTTGGCATTCCCTTTTTGGCACTCCTATAAAATATTGATCATAAGGTAATACCTAAAATATAATATCTGCTATTAGTCTTGCATTTATTATTGTCTTCATTTTAACTGTTCAATTAATTTTTGAGTTAACATGCTGCAAATCTTTTTGTCATTAATGTCAAGTACATTTCTCAGTCATTTGAAGTCATACAAAAAATAAAGCTGTGAATAATTATTAAAAGTACATGTATCTAAAAACTCTTCTTCTTTTACATGTTTTTGTAAATATTTTGTTTCTTCTTATAAACTGTCCATGAGCTACGTGAAAATTAACTCTACAATTATTGTTACTAGGAGAATGCCTGTAAGCACATAAAGGACAGTCCACTCATGTTTGGTGCTGCACAATGTCTGGGTTACAGAATGGAACACGGAAAACCTTCCTCAGAAATGTGCTACCCCTCGGAGAAAACCATAGCCAGGGATGTAGCAAAGGCTTTGAAGAAATCAGGTATGACTTGTGTGATTTATATACATGTATTGCAAATCTAATACTATTACTCTGTGTTGCCTGAAAACTTGGTGACAGTGCTAGTTGGCATAATGTCTCTGTCTATTTGTTTATGGGGAAAGTTGCATCAGTAACTCCGGTTATGCGCCTTTATGTTAAAAAAAACAGTAAATTTATTTGTAATGCGGACAATTATTATGTCTGCCTCCTGGGCATGTTAAAGCCAGCTAAGTTTAAGGTCAAGGTCACACTTAAAAGTCAAATGTCAAATGACTACAATTAGTGTCTGTACATATCTCTTGAACCCCTTGAAGGATTTTGAATGACTTGCCACAATTGTTCACCATATTGAGGCAATGTGCAGAGCATATGTTTCAACTATCTGGGTTCAAGGTCAAGCTTACACTTTGCAGTCAAAAGTCATATGATTTTAATATGACAATTTTTGTGTCTACTCCATAACTCATGAACCCCCTTGAAGGATTTTGAAATAACTCGCACAAATTTCTAAATGTCAAATGTCATGGAACTTGGACAGGGGTCTTTTTTATGCCCCCGAAGGTGGGCATATTAAAATCGCACCGTCCGTCCGTCCGTCCGGCTCTGTAACTTCCTTGTATGGACTGATTTTAAAATAACTTGCCACATGTGTTCCACATACCAAGGCGAGGTGTGGCGTGCAAGACCCGTGTCCCTACCTCAAAAGTCAAGGTCACACATAGTGTTTATTCACAAAGGAGTGCTGCATATAAGGACATAGAGTATAGGTTGTCGTGTCCGGGCTGTAACTTTCCCTTGTATGGACAGATTTTAAAATAACTTGCCACATGTGTTCCACATACCAAGACGACGTGTCGCGTGCAAGACCCGTGTCCCTACCTCAAAGGTCAAGGTCACACATAGTGTTTATTCACAATGAAGTGCTGCATATAAGGACATAGAGTATAGGTTGACGTGTCCGGGCTGTAACTTTCCCTTGTATGGACAGATTTTAAAATAACTTGCCACATGTGTTCCACATACCAAGATGGCGTGTCGCGTGCAAGACCCGTGTCCCTACCTCAAAGGTCAAGGTCACACATAGTGTTTATTCACAATGAAGTGCTGCATATAAGGACATAGAGTATAGGTTGACGTGTCCGGGCTGTAACTTTCCCTTGTATGGAAAAATTTCAAATAACTTGCCACATGTGTTCCACATACCAAGATGGCGTGTCGCGTGCAAGACCCGTGTCCCTACCTCAAAGGCCAAGGTCACACTTAGTGTTTATTCACAATGGAGTGCTGCATATAAGGACATAGAGTATAGGTTGTCGTGTCCGGGCTGTAACTTTCCCTTGTATGGACAGATTTTAAAATAACTTACCAAATGTGTTCCACATACCAAGACGAGGTGTCGTGTGCAAAACCCGTGTCCCTACCTCAAAGGTCAAGGTCACACTTAGTGTTTATTTACAATGGAGTGCTGCATATAAGGACATAGAGTATAGGTTGTCGTGTCCGGGCTGTAACTTTCCCTTGTATGGACAGATTTTAAAATAACTTGCCACATGTGTTCCACATACCAAGATGGCGTGTCGCGTGCAAGACCCGTGTCCCTACCTCAAAGGTCAAGGTCACAGTTAGTGTTTATTCACAATGGAGTGCTGCATATAAGGACATAGAGTATAGGTTGTCGTGTCCGGGCTGTAACTTTCTCTTGTATGGACAGATTTTAAAATAACTTGCCGCATGTGTTCCACATACCAAGACGACGTGTCGCGTGCAAGACCTGTGTCCCTGCCTCAAAGGTCAAGGTCACACATAGTGTTTATTCACAATGGAGTGCTGCATATAAGGACATAGAGTATAGGTTGACGTGTCCGGGCTGTAACTTTCCCTTGTATGGACAGATTTTAAAATAACTTGCCACATGTGTTCCACATACCAAGACGGCGTGTCGCGTGCAAGACCCGTGTCCCTACCTCAAAGGTCAAGGTCACACATAGTGTTTATTCACAATTGAGTGCTGCATATAAGGACATAGAGTATAGGTTGTTGTGTCAGGGCTGTTACTTTCCCTTGTATGGACAGATTTTAAAATCACTTGCTACATGTTCATACCTCTAAGGTGAAAGATACACTAAGTGTTTATTCACAATGGAATGCTGAATATAAGGACATAACAGTGTAGGTTGTCAAGTATGGGTGGTATTTTTTTATGTTCAGAGGCAATTTAAAATAACTTGCCATATGTATTTGACACGTAAAGGCAAGATCAACTTTTCATGTACTGACCTTGTTCGTAGGTCAATGTCACATTCGGGGGCATTCGTCACATACTGTGACAGCTCTTGTTTCATTAAAAATCAAAATCCCCTTAAAATAAAAACAGTCATAACATTAAAATAGTCCTGAGATACCATTTATATCCTCATGCTTTCATTATGGATACATGATCCTGTCAGGTATACCATATGAATGTTAAACACACAGTTTTTCTGCAGTCTTTTGCGTCTGCAAAATAGACAACGAATCAAACCATTTAAACTGTCTACATGTCTATGTTTTATGTCAGGTATTCAATGGTTGTCACTTGTGTTTCATAGCTCTCAGCTGAGTTTTGTTTCAGTGAGTTTTCCTTTGGCCTTTGCAAACTGGAAAATAAACATCAAACAATTGTACTAAAATACATTTCTGATAGTGACTAAATGAATAGAGAATAGAACATAAGTATATATGATATATATAATAAAAAAAATCTGTTTCATAAATTTTTCCTGATTTCATAGAATTACTGCCCCTTGCAGTATGATAATCCTTACTTTACCCCATATTTCTGACCTGCTAACAAATCTGTTTCTCAAAAGTTGTATTTAGTAAGGCACGCCACAGATACAAAATTAATTAAAACCCAGTGTAATGCCATTATATTCAGCGCTTTTTGATGTTATAAAGATGTCTATTAGTTGTATTCATTAACGTTAATGGATTTCTTTATATCCTATTTAATGCACCTTTCTATGGAAAAGAGATGATACTGTAATAATGTTGTATCCATTTGATTGATTTCTTAGTAAAGTGTTTTTACTTATTAACTTAAATGAAAATTCACATCATGTAAAACCCTTATTATATGCCCTTAAAAAACAAGTCAGTTAATTAGTCTTATTGCATTAGTTAGATCTTTGCAAGGAAATAAGTTCAATTAATCTTTTTATTATGGTTTCCTTATCATGAAATGTAAAAATTAAGCATCTTTTTTCTGCACATGTGAAATTGCAGCTGTATCAATTTGATTAAATAGCACATTCCATGAGTTTTATTTTAACTCCAGCATGTTATGTATATAATCAGGAGGGTTGAGAGCGATGTGGTATCAATGAATAGCAATGTATTTCATCCCAAAGGAAGCAACAGAATGGTTAAACCCATTTTACCGTATACCATTTAGATATGAGAGTTAATGTGAAGACAAAGAAAAAAAACTCAAACTGTCCAAACATGATACAATTGCTAAAAAATGAATATTAAGAAACATATAAAATCATGGTGAAACCATCTGAGTTTCGTGAATATTTAACAACAAAAGAAGGAAACCTGTAAACTAAGACATGTTTTTATTTGTTTCAGGAATACAGTTTGTTTATGTTGCAACAGACAGCAAAGACTTAATTAAGAACCTCTCAAAGAAATTTAAAAAGGTAATGTGGATACAGTACGGAAGTAGTATGGAATTTCTATCTTAAACATCATTATTTAACTTGTCAGTATTCCTGAGCACACATAGATCATCCCAGACATCTTAACTGCTTTAATGGATCCAAACTATGCAGAAACAATTCATCACTGTCAATGTCCTGAAATGAAACTGCAACTTTTCCCTTATCGAACTTGTATAAAATGTTGCTGTTTGCAAATCAACCCGTGTTTAATATTTATGTGTTTGAATATGTATGAATAAATACATATACAGCTTAGGAAATAGGTTATTATGTTTCCAAAATGAATCATATACAGTATATATTTGAAGTTGTTTCGACTGATATTCTTTTCTTGATTTCAGGTGAAGTTTTTTAAAAGTAGTGCTTCAAATCCACATTTGGACCTCGCCATGTTGTGTGCTGCTGACAAGTTTATCGGGAACTGCATCTCAACATTTACAGCATTTGTCACGAGGGCCAGAGGGGTTCATAACAAACCCTCCAACTTTTGGGACTTCCCTCCAATGAAGCATGACGAATTGTGATATTACAATGAGCAATTTTACCTTTTAAATGCATTCCTATTCACATGGTTAATACTATGCAAAAATGTTTGCCATAAGTCATTTGTTAGCTTAGTTTTTTAAAGCTGCCTCTCACAGATTGACTGTTTTGGCAACTTTTTTGTTTTGGAATGAGCCAATTTTTACGTGAATTTCTTTTTTAAGGGCGGCTGTTGGGATCTGCATCATACATTCAAGTCTTAGTGCTATAAGACTGTTAAAAAACTATCAGATGAGTTTTTTAGGCATAAAAAATCAATTTGGAATGTTAATAACAACCTGCGATCTAATGCTTTTTTCAGCAGTCATATCTCTTGCTTCCAGACATCAATGCTAACATAAATTTACTGATTCTAAGATAAAAAAAAAAAAAAATTTGTCAAAACGGTAATCTGTAAGAGTTCAGCTTCAAAGGAAAAAAATCGAGGTATTGTGATTGCCTTGGTGTTGTCATGGACGTCGTCCACAAACTTTAACCTTAGTCATAACTCAAAAACTGTTGGAAGATACTCAAATGAAACTTAGTATAAGTGTTGTCAGTGACAAATGTACATGTATTGGAAGGCCCATAACTCTTACTTAAATTAATCAGGAATTATGCCCCCTTTTTTATCCAAAATCTGCAAAAAGAACTTAATTTGAAATCACTAAAAGAAATAGCTCAAGATATCCAAAGTAAACTTGGTACTCATGTTGCCAGTACCATTTACATGGGTGAAAGTTTTCCGGCATATGCCGGATTTTCCGGTTTTTCCTGATCCAGAGGGGTCGTTTTTCCAAATCGTGTAAATCCGTTGAGATTTTCAGAGGGGGGTTAGGGGGTATGACCCAACTCCTCTTCCGAATTTCGATCATATTTTGCAGAGGTCAACAATAAGTCCGATTTCACAACCTCCATTTTTGCAATCCAGCAGATGCCCGCTTGAACAAGTGCGCGTTTTTATTTCATTTACGGAGATAGCCGATCTTTTTGTTCGATTACGGCCAAACAGACTCCGTGTGCGATCCTCTTTCATCGGGAATCGCCGAATCGTAATTCCGACAAACGAGGTCGAGGAAAACCCTATACGTCATTCGTGTGAAAGGATACTTTTGATTGGCTTACTCGATTTTGCCCTCCAATGAAATAGCGTGTCTTTTATCACTTAAGGACTGCACATAAAGATGGCCGACATTGTTATTATTAGCAACTGTCATTCGATGCAGACGATTGTTCATCAAACAAAATAGTTCTGAAAATTAAGTTTTTGCTAGCGGGTTATAATACGAAGGACTTAGAAAAGGCAGTAAAAAAGTGGAGGTAGGAATGTTTGTCTGAGGTTGACAAAAACGGTGATAGATGGGGAAATCACTCTGCGAGGAAATGATGTGTAAAAACCAATTATTTGGGAATCTTCCCTGCAGCTTCTCAAAACTGAAAAAGCAAAAAGGGTTGCAAAATTACACGGACTGGCCAAACAGACGGTGCTTAAAGGGAAATGAAAAAATGAAAATGGTAGCAACAGTCAGAATAAATGGAAAAAAATCAAACTTGGTTGATTAATGGTTGTTAAAAGAGTGTTAACAAAAGCATCAGTTTGAAATATTATAAGTTTTTTTTGGTCCAAATCTTAATTATAATAAATAAATGAAGAAATTCTACCTTATACATTTTTGTGACTGTTGATACATTTCCTACCAAACGAATCAGTTTAGGCATAAAATTCATTAATGGTATCATTTTCTTATATTAATTTTTTTTCTTTTTAATAGTGTAGAAAATATTATTTAGCCATACATTAAAGTAATTTAAGTCAGGCTTCAATTTCATTTCATAGTCAATTTATACTCTGGAATGGCATTTTATTCCCTTAAAATTCTTAAATCTCGGGAGCTTCCGGGGGCCTCCGGCCCCCTGGACCCCATGCCAGGGCTTTAATGTAAATGATTTACACATGTATTGCATGGCCCATACCTCCTACACTTAATACAGGTATTCTAACTTTTCGAAAAGCAAGCAACAATATCAACAGACAAGCGTATGGCGTTCTCTCTGCGTCACTCTTTTAACTCCTGTGCTATATATTTATTAAGTTCAGAATATAAACATTGCGAAATCCATGTCTCATAATGTTCATTGTATTTCATCACATAAAGTATTTCAAATGAAAGCCACTAACAATGCAGTTGAAGCCTCTTATGAACTTTCATATTTCATATCTTTGTTGAAGTCTCCATGCCAAATGAATCTCTTTTGTTGAGCATTCTTGCAAGGTAACTCAATATTTACTGTCACATATTGATAATATTAGAAAATTGATACGTAATAAACTTAATTATTTGCCTTGTTATTGCTGATGAGTTTAATCTCCTTCCTTTTGCAAACATTTTATTGCATGCAAATTATATGTTTTACACATAAAGATTATGTTGGTCCTAGAATATAAGTTTTTCGATTGTGAAAACTTTTTTAAATGTAATACTCGTGTACTCATTGAAAAAAAATAGAGATTATGTTCGACCTGGAATATACCTTTTTCGGTAGTGAAAAAGCTTTTTTGTAATGTTGAAACGTGTACTACATTGGAAAAAAAATCACAAGCGAAAAGGTAAAAGAAAATCAAATGGAAATATACATGATATCAATATTATATCGTTAGTCTTTTCGTTATTTTTATTTGAGTTGTGTGGATATCATTGAATAATTGATTTATCATTTTCCATTCCAAAACGTTCTGCTTGAAGCAGGCCATATATTTAATACGCGGATTTCTACTTTGTTTACAGGCGCTGTGTGGCACTTTCAAACATCTTCCTCTGCATGGTCTAAGAAGCATATAAACAAATTGACTGACATATTAGCGGAACAAAGAAACTGTTAATAATATTAAATCTATTTAAAAAATGGTCTAAAAACATTTGATGATGTCATGTTGTTACCAAATATCATTGCTAGTTTATACAGAAGGATATTCTTACTAAACTTGGGCCTATATTCAGAGTAAATTATCAATTCAACAGTTGGTGTTTTTCAGGTTTTACCGAAACAGTATGATTGGCCTGTATATTTGCTTTATTTCGCTAGTAAGTTTTTTTCACTGTTTTCTTGTAATACTAATTCAACTGTATTATGCAACTGTTGGGACCACTGTCAATATTAATAAAATTATTTGTAAGAAACCTATTTGTTTGTTTTATATGTACTTTATTATAATAGGACTGGGAAACTTTGCATATAGAATAGTTTAAAGGGATGTAAGCCATATGTTTTACGTTTCAAAATAGATGTTTTCCAAATAAATTTAATTTTCCTTTAGATACTTAACTGACCTCTTTCAGCATAAATATACATTGTAACATGGACCAAGTGGAAAAGTACGAATGGGTCATGCATAGTTTTGCCTGGTTTAGCATGATTTAATATTTAGTTCATATCTAGTATGTTTTCCGATCAAGTTCCATAAATACAAACTTTATGTGACCTTAGCTGGATTAAATCACAGCTTCTTCTCATCAAGATTCTTTTAGGCCGTCTAAGCCGATCTCCTTGAAAGACCTCCGTAGATTGGTTTAAGTTCTGGCTGCATGTGGCGGGCAATAAGCAAACACTTTCATAAACCACATTGCAATATTAATCTTACACTGTAAGCACTCTGCAGGATTGAGGTTAAGATGGTTAGGGAAGCCTTGCAAACATCAAAACATTGTGTGTCAAAAATGTTGATGTGGAAGGTATTAGCATTATATTTACTCTCCTAATGCGTTTTCTTAGATGAACACATTCTTACAATTGTGTTTATATCCCTATAAAAGCAATTATTTGCTTAAATTTTAATGGGAACCTGCATTCAACTAAAAAACTAAGTAAATTATTAGAAATTATTATTTGAAACGAGATTTTTAGCAGAAAGGAGATTAAAAGTGTCTTCCATAGCCGAGAATGTGAGATAAGCTCATCCCAACCCGAGCGTAGGGTGCTTGGCGGAAACAAGGTTTACCGAGTTCCCGCAGAACACCCTGCGCGAGGGTTGGGATGAACCTATCTTACACGAGCGGTTTTGGTAGATGCTTTTTCCCTACCTTAAAGTTAAACAAAATAAAGTTTAAATATTTTGTTTCGCTGGAACTATTTTGTGCGTAGTTAAAATAATTTGCGTATTGATTTGTGATATTTTTAGCTGCGAGTAAAATACAAAACCTTTAACCATTCTAATGACTGTGGACTTTGTTTTGATGACGGTTTACAATAAAAGATCGCAATATCAGCGTAACGTATCGATAGTTCGTTACCTATAACAGTAACTTATGCACCAGTCCATTGTAACCGCGCCCCCAGGCCCGGTGGTATACCGTGAACATTGGCCGTGTTTTTACCTTCCAGGTGGCCCCGCAGTGCCGAGTGAATGCGGTGGTTTTGTTTTTGCGCCAAAACAGTGGGGAATTGGTCTTATCCCGGGTGTAGGGGCATTTGGCGGGGATTTTAACAGTAGTTCGTCCCCGCAGGAAGGGGATTTTACCCGGGCTTGGCTGGACCGAAAGTCGAAGTCTCCGCTATTTTCCGGACCTGGGGGTCCATGGTTACAACTGACTGGTGCATTATGTACCAGGCCCCGACTTCTCGAAACTACTTAAGTCCCTTATAACAGGATTAAGCTAAGCTCACTATTTTTGATTTTCAATAAATTGCGTTATGCTAACTTCTTTAAGAGTTTTAAAACTTGAGATAGGAATTACCATCCTGATTATCAGAATAAACATTTTTTTCATTTATCAAAATTCTATTTAAGTATGTATTTGAGGTAATTTAAATATGCGACTTAAACCTGTTTAGCTTAAGAAGATTCGAAAAATTCGGGCCAGTTGTTTTGCTAGACAATCCTGAAAAGCGATGGACGCCCACATACATTTTCGGGGAACCCTTGATGATTTAATGTACATCATAAAGAAAGTGCGTTTGTAAACGATATTACTATGTAAATAAGTCGATTGTGCTCGACCTTCCCTCTAATTGTCCAATTCTGTCTATGTTATCACTTATACGGCCTGTCGAGACATGATTCGATACATAATGGGCTTCTTTTAAGTTTAGAAGTCGCTGATATGTTTCTACTTAATTCAATTTGTTAAGGTGGCACATTGATGCAACACAGATAAATAAAACAATACACAAGGGCTTGTTACAAGCATGATTGATTGGGATTCCAGACATCAGTTTGACAGTTATATGTAAATATTATTATTAATATAAACAGTAAAATGTACAGATTCAAAGATGGTAAGGAAAAGATAAATACACCATGTGTTGATGATTGTATAGTTGTCTGATATCATGGGTATCATTATGACAGCGAATTTGGCTGTCTTTGCTCTGGGTCAGCAAATTCACTACTTCATCAATCAAGTAGGAAATAAGTCCCTTTCTGTAATAGTTCAAAGCTTTTAAAGCATGCAATCTCAGCTTAAGGATCTACTTAATCACTAGCCTTTTTACGAAATGTACTTAACAGATGACCGCAGATATGCTCGACGGAAGAAACCTCTCTTTGAATGTTACTATAAAGGTTTAAAGCTGCCCTCTCACAGATATACCGTTAGCCTAACATTTATTTATAATTGCAAACTTAGAAATATAGCGAATCGGAGCCTGTATCAACTGCAAGAAAACGAAGTATTAACTGAAACAAATTATAGTTACGTCAAGTACTCAAAGTACAGATACAGATACCACCTGAAAGAAAACCAAATTCGTTAAATCTTACGAAAAGATGCATTGTTTGTTCCAGTGTCATATATTTCACCGAGTGAGCATGCAAAAAGTTATATTTCACGAGGTTAAATATATTGCTTTCTCAAACTGAAACAAACTTTTATTCGTTTTATTATATGCGTACAATTGGAATTTAAAGACATTTTATTAGAAAAACGCACCAATTAGTTTGGTTTCTATTGGGAAATGATGTCGTTGATATTGTTCTAGCCCTTTGCGCGTTTATTTTTGGTTTGAAAGAGAGAACGTGCTAAAATTTCAAAACAGTGAAAAAATATCAAATTGATATGTTCACTAATAAATCTCTATAAAGCACGGGAAAAAGCATATCGATTATTTTTCTTTCATGCTTTTAATGCATTTGAACACATTTACAAAAGGTTACCTAGATCAGTCGAATTGTTACCGCAAATGATTTTTTTAAAGATATAATTTTCGTTTTACAAAGGCCAGCGACTGTTATACTGACATACACTGACTGAACCATCTCGCTTTACATTCTTCGAATCGACGTCGCGTGTTGTTTCCGGACTGTCTGGACAGCGAACTAAGACCTGCATTTGAATGCTTTTATAAAAGATCAGACAACATGTTACCGCAGTTGGCTTTTTTCAGATAAAATTGTCGTTTTACAAAGGCAAGTGACTGTTTTAATGGCACACACTGAGTGAACCATCTTGTTTGGGATTCTTCGAAACGAACTCTGTGTGCTGTTTCCGGACTGTCTGGACTAGGAAATAGGACATTCTGCAAATCGATTCGTGTTTGAGCTTTCTAAGCCGGGAAAACATTTCAGCCGTTCGGAACTCCTCGGCCATTTTTTTTCAAAAACAACCTCGGATGTATGCCGTTACATCAGTTGAAGTAGTTCGTATTTTTTTTTAATTATATCGTTAATTAAATTTAGTGTTTTAGAGTTGTATTTATTGATCTAAGTTTAAATTGATAGCCAGTGAAGTGTATTATTGCAAACATAATTAAGATTCCCAAGAGTTAAGACATAAAGTTTAACTGCTAAGTAAAATTACTACGCGATCTACTTGCAGCGGACTTAAACGTACCTCTTTTTGAGTATGTAAACCGTCCAAATACATCTGAGGTTGTTTTTGAAAAAAAATGGCCGAGGAGTTCCGAATGCATTTCAGCAAACGCACACCGGGTCATGATGAAGGACGCAGACCACTGATCAGGAATCAATGACTTTAAATGGCTAAAAAGTGAAATGGAGTTTACAATTTATTAAATGTCGAATGAGATTGATATTTTGATTACAGTAAGCAGCAAAATTTGTGTTTTATATATTTAAATGTATAGTTTTGCATTCAAAAATGTATGTGTATGCAGTAGGTATTTTAAACAACACAATTAAGTTAACTGTTTTGTTCTTAATCCCATTATGCAATATCACATCTTAACCAATAATAAGATAGCATAGACATTCTAGAAACCCACCATATTGCGCATCCTTTCATGTATTTCAATATATCCTCATATTCTCCGCAAGGGAGATTTCAAGTCAATACCATAAATATGAGTATAAATAAATAAGTTTTTGTAGTATAAATAGTTCATTTCATGCAAAAAGTAATATAATAATAATACAAACATGTATGGAATGTATTCAAGTCAAACCCAAGATGATTTCCATAGTTTTGATGATTGCGTAAACATATGACATAATCAGCTAACGTGATGCATGCAGTATGTATTTTTTGTCAGTATTATCAAAATCAAGCAAACATTTGTATATATTGAATGCATCTTGCATATAACGAAAACGGAGCTTGCATAACAACAATTGATTACGATCTTGTGTGTGTTTTTATGTAATTGATCTTTACAAAAAATCGAATCTTTTTTTTTTTGGTTAAGTCTGATCCACTGGCACCGGGTTTTCAAACTCAAACATTTTTTAAAAAAATAAAAAAAAATCTTAAAATTCCTCACTAAAAATTATAATACCGAATATGTAAAACAATATTAAAAAATATTTTTTTTTAAATATGCATTTTGTACTGTATAATATACTAACTATATTATGCAGTACAAAGTGCATATTTAAAAAAAAAAATTAACTGGCCTTTGTGAAGTGTTTGCTCTTGCAGTCAACATTCCCACGGCCGCGAAACAGTGGCTCCAGCTCTTTTAGGAGCTGTGTATAAAAAAGAGCCAATGACGCTTCCGAGCTAGAGCAAAAGAACGGATATCATCATAAAACGTAAGTATGACTCTTTATTTTATCTAATATCACAATTATGAGGGCTTATTTGAGACATCGGGGAATGCAGTGCCATATAAATACGTTTAATATTCACACGTCTTTTGGTTATTTTGTAAACATACTGTATATGGAGTTATAAAACCGATTCTCCCATCAAACACTTGCATGTTTACAAAAGAAAGTAGAACATTTTCACCAATTTTCAGCTGAATTTCACTCAAGAAGCTTACATTTAAGATAAAACCAGTATTATCGAGGGCTTTTATTTTGTCGGGAATAAAAAGGACCGCTTGTTTACCGGAACTGTTTCGCACCCGTGATTCCAATACCAATGAGAAGAGTGGCGCACTAAAAGCATACAATAAAATGGATTGTTAGAGATGTTTTATTTTTCTACTTTCAATTTTAGGTATATCAATAAAAAAAAATAATTCTATTTTAATAAAATGTGTGTGTTTAAAATAAGAAAAAAGGATAGATTTATAACTTGTATCAATCAATTAAGGTATAAGACATATAATAAAATTCGTAACTGATATCTCTATTGAAGAAATTACACTTCCTTAGCCAGTGTGTGTATACCATGTGAAAAATAACGTCATAAATGCGTCGGAAAGGCAACTTTTTGCTCCGAATGAAGACTTTAAACAAAGATATATCCACTATTTCTAAGCAAACTACTGCCTTCCGACGTAGCATATATGACGTAATTTATCCCGTGGTATACACACACTGTAGCTTCTTGTGTGGTTTGCTGTTCTACTTTTGTCATTGAGATCCTTACGAAGGATTCGGTTGAATACAAACTAGGTTACATTTGAAATAAGTTTTACAAAGTATGTTTAAAATTCTTTGGATACAGTATAAACAGATGCATTCCGATGTTCGTATAAATTAACCAGTTTAGTAATCCAATGAAAACTACAGCGACAAGGTTAAAATAAGACCCTGTTTAGAGGACCCAAAATACACATTGGCGAGAAACATAAAACGTAATTTACTTTGTACAACCCAGGGTGGTTTTCATGAAACTTCTTAAGTAATTTCTTGACTAATAGTTAAATCAAAAGAAAAGTTTAAGCGTTTTGACCGTAAAAATATGAATGTCCGCTAAAATTATGCATCATAAAGTCATGTAATCTTACGATTAGAGAGAAGCATAGGTTAGAAAAATGACTTAAAGCTGCACTCTCACAGATTGAACATTTTGTCAACTTTTTTATTTTTTGTCTTGGAACCAGCCTTTTTTGCGAAAATCCATTGAAACCAGTTATATTTAAGACTGCTGACACAAATTGGATCGCATATTTTTATATTTAAGCTCAAAAGATAATATTTTAAGCATTTTTCTTAAACCGTTAATAACGGTTTAAGCCATAACACATTAATTTTTGCGAACGGAAATACGAAAATCTACGATCTGATTTTTTGTCAGCAACCTTCATTGGTTTACAGATATTTACGCAAAAATTTGCTTTTTCCAAGACAAAAAATAAAAAAGTTGTAAAAACCGCACATCTGTGACCGTTCAGCTTTAAGGGAAGACATGACTAAAAATGTTTATGGAACGGCCGGCGAAACACGAGTTCACTCATTCGGAACTCCAATGAGGATTACTTATTTATTTTAGGTAGAATTGAGAAATGCTGGAACAAGTGTGAGTACTCCATTCGGAACTCATCGGCCATATTGATCGAAAACAACCTGAGTCGGATGTATGCTGGTACATCAGTAGAAGTAGTTCGTATTTTTTTTATTATATTATTAATTAAATCGTAGTGTTTTAGCTTGTATTTATTGATCTAAGTTTGAATTGATTTCCAGTAAAGTGTATCATGTATTCCTTAGAGTTATGTCATTAATTTTAACTGCTAAATTACAACGCGATCTTCTTACAGCGGACTTAATTATACCGATTTCTGAGTATGTAACCCGTCCATATACATCCAAGGTTGTTTTCGATAGAAATGGCCGATGAGTTCCGAATGGAGTACTCACACTTGTTCCAGCATTTCTCAATTCTGCCTAAAATAAATAAGTAATCCTCATTGGACCAATCATCAAGTTGTGGACAAGTAATGAATAAAGTAAACAAAATCAGAAAATAACTTCCTTATATATATGTGTTTGTTGTGCCTAGTTAATGGATTGGGTTGTGAGTTTGAGAATTTCTGAATAATAAATGTTATGCATTATTCGCTTGTTTTTTAATGTCTACCATCACCGAAAGGTCATCAACCAAGACTGTTTAAACTATGACCACCGGATTAAAATACATAAAGC
Source organism: Mya arenaria (assembly GCF_026914265.1). NCBI lineage: Eukaryota > Metazoa > Mollusca > Bivalvia > Myida > Myidae > Mya > Mya arenaria. Next base: position 48,776,071 of record NC_069133.1, on the reverse strand, counting down.
CTTAGGGTTGACATTAGTCTTTGGTTGAATGAGAAGGACAGGTGAACGATGAAGTTGGTCGTTACTTAAGAAATCATTAAGTTTTTATATTACAACAATCAACAAGCAAGTTTATTCGTTTTTGTGTTGTTTTCTCTTCTGCGTGTTCGACTTGCATATTGGCCATAGATCACAGACATATGCAACTAAGGTACCTTTTCACTTTACGACTTAACACTAAATGCCCGCTTGGTTCATTTAAGGATACAAATAACAAAGAAATAAAACACAACAACATCAGAGTGTCTGTCTATGTCTGGTATGTTCTAAGCCGGATAAAGGAATTTTAAAGAGTCAAAACGAGCTGAATTGGTGGTCAACAATCCCATATCTCAACATAGCTGATGTCTTGACGCAACAATGTCTTGAATTGATCTGAAGGTTAAATACCGCAAAACAATCTTATGAACATAATCCCCATTCTATTACATGCGTGATTATGTCTATTGAATCAAAAATTTGTTTAAATATGGGCTGTTTTAGAAATTTATCTCTGTACAAATATAAAAATATGTTTAGCTCTTACCCCACTAATACATGACATGCTTTGCACTCGTAACTTAATTGAGAAATGTAATTTACTTAGTTTGAGTTTACGAATTAGAAGTAAATTAATTTCCTTAGTTAAATGAATTGAACGCTAGGTGGCGTTGTAAGTTAGCACGAGGAAAACGAGGTATTGGTCAGTGAATTGGTCATTCAGTTTCGGACAGTCAAACGGACAAGACTTAACTTTCTTTGTTAATTTTTGAAAACCGGTTTTGATTACACTGTGGGCGACCACGTGGTAAATTATTACTTCGGAGTCCATTCTAAGTACTGAGGATACGAGTTGTGGAGATTCGAACCCTATCCAGTTGCAATTAAGTACTATTTTAGCGGAGTTAAGCAGCTTGAAACAAGAAGTACATGGTAACAGTTATTCAGTGTCATCAGAAGTGAAAAAGTTAAAAACTGAGCAAGACATAAAGTGGCGTTTTGAAGGAAACAAAGTTCAGTTTAACTTTAACAATGAATTGTTGGATGCTGTAAAACAAGCAACTTGGGCGTTAGAACATGGGAAGAGGGAATATTGTATTGAACAATTAAGCGAGTTTTCGGACAAATTGCAAAAGAGGAATAAGTTATTAATTAGGATTGCTGATAGTTCCGAGGGCGGATGGGAGACGGTACGACAGTACGAGTCGAATCCGGTAGCGAGTGGCAGTGAAGATGAGACCAAGATTCACCGAGCTGAGAGCAGAGCTCTTAAGAAGAAACGCTCTTCAAGGGGTAAGGGGTGTGATTTTGCTAACACTCGTCAGCCTGTGCAGTCGCCCTTTCTTACGGGAGGTGGGCGAGGTCGTTTTCGTCCATACGGGTCCTTCAGCAACGCTTCCGGTTACGGTCCAGGATCCACTTCCGTTTTCGGCTACAACGCAGTCCCAGGCTTTGGCAGACCACCCGCGCCCGGCCCATGCTTCGCTTGTGGAGAGACCACCCACTTCCAGCGGAACTGCCCCCACGTTCGGGCAGGTGCCCAAGGCGACCAGCCTTCCGGTTCCAGAAAACGAGAATTCTGATGTGATATTAAAAGATGGGTATGATTATAGACGCTTTACTCATGATTTTTACGAGTATGAACAGGGTCAGAAACATATGATTGTTAAGTGCAGATTAAAAGATCACTTAGAATTTTGGCAAAGCATAGGTACTAATGATTATATATTAGACATTATTAAAAACGGTTACATGATACCTTTGTATTCGGAGCCAGAACAAATTTTCTGTAAAAACAATAAGTCTGCTATTTTAGAGCCAGAATTTGTTACTGAGGCCATAGAAGATTTATTAGATAGATGCTTAATAGAGAAATGTAGTAACCCCCCATATGTGGTTAATCCTTTAACTGTTTCAGTTCAGAGTTCTGGTAAAAAACGTTTGATATTAGATCTAAGAGAGGTTAACAAACATTTATGGAAGCAATCTGTTAAATATGAAGATATTAAAACTGCATTGGCTTTAATTCAGAAAGGATGTTTCATGATAAAATTTGATCTTACTAGTGCTTATCATTTTGTAGAGATTTACGAGCCTCATACAAAGTTTTTAGGGTTTTCATGGAATGACAAGGGAGGTCATCCTGTATATTATAGATTCGTAGTAATGCCATTTGGATTATCGTCAGCTTGTTATTTATGGACCAAGTTATGCCGCCCATTGATTAAGAAATGGCGTGGTGAAGGTTTGCTTGTTACCATGTTTCTAGATGATGGCCTAGGTTGTTCGAGCACATATGAAAGTGTGTTGAGATTGAGTAGTCATATTAAGTCTGATTTATTGAGATCTGGTTTTATTCCTAACGCGAAAAAATGTATTTGGACCCCAGTTCAAAATATGGAATTTTTGGGCTGTGATCTTGATACTTTAGAAGGTACCATTTCTGTACCAAAACGTAGATTGAGCAAAGCAAATTCAGCTATCAAAGAGCTAATTGTTTCTGCAAACAAAAAAGTTTCGTGTTTCTGTGAGGAAAGTTGCCAGTACAGGACAGTTGATTTCAATGACAGTAGTTATTGGTAATATTTCTCAAATTATGACTAGGTATTTGAGTGCAGATATTTTGAAGGCTAGTCATTGGAATTCGTACATTTTTCTGAGTGATGAAAGCCAACAACAGTTGTTGTTTTGGCAACAAAATTTAGTTTTAGTAAATAACAAAATGTTTGAGCAGGCAAAAACATGTACAAAGGTGGTATATTCAGATGCTAGTGACATTGGTTACGGAGGGTATGAAGTAAATACTGTAAATGGTGTTTCTCAAGGTGTTTGGTCACAGGAAGAGAGCATAAAATCGTCTACGTGGAGAGAGTTAGTCGCAGTGTACAGAGTACTGTTGTCTTTGGTACATTTCGTAAGACACCAAAAGGTTAAATGGTATACAGATAATCAAGGTGTCAGATCAATTGCTGTCAATGGTTCTATGAAAAGGGAATTGCAAGATGTTGCGTGTAGTATTTTCCAGTGTTGTATGATTAACTCTATTTCACTTGAATTGGAGTGGGTTCCAAGGTCGGAAAATGAAAAAGCTGATTATTTGTTGAGGTTATCAGAGTTTGATGATTGGGGAATATCTGATGTCGTTTTGCAAATGATTTTTGAGAGATTTGGTCAATTACAGGTAGATTGGTTTGCATCATATAATAATGCAAAGTTACCGAAATTTTATTCCCGATTTTGGAATCCAAATTGTTCAGGTATAGATGCATTCGCAGAAAACTGGAATGGTCATATAGGATTGTTTGTGCCTCCAATTGCTGTCATTCACAGAGTCATCATGAAAATGGCTAACGATAAAGCGAGAGGTATTTTAGTGTGTCCGCGTTGGAAATCGTCTTTGTTTTGGACATTTTTGTGTAAAAACGGTGTATTTATCGATGAAGTTGTCGATTGGTTTAATTTACCGATCGAGAAGCATTATTATGTAAAATGCAAAAATGGAAAGGGGATGTTCGGAAATACTGATTTGAAATTTAGAATGCTGGCACTACAGTTTGATTTCAGGAAGGGGAATTAACTGTGATTTTGTAAATATGTAGTATAACAGTGAATAACCTCCCCTGGTTGGGTAAATAAACGAGTTTTGTAATACAGCAGCTTTGCTGAGAGGCGGTATCGCCGAAACAATAACATTTGTCATTGCGGTATCGCATGGATGACTTAGCAGAATTGCTTTTTATTGCTTGGTCGATTGTATGACTAAGAAATTGCCACAATGCATAAAAATAAGGCGCATGCCGATGATTGTTTGTGAGATTATTACAATGCTTATAAGAAGAGTACGATTGTCTTTGTTCATGTTACGTTGTAACTAGGCAAGTTCCATTTAAAGAAACAAGACAAATGCTTATTTTGATTTTTGTTTTATACATTTATTTTTCCAGGTTCATGAGGAAGATATTAATAGCCTACCTGATGTCCTGGCGGATAGAGTGAACCTGCTCCCGGACCTGCTACGCCATTCACGCGCACACAGTACGGACACAAAATACCATGGTGCTTTCATGAGTTTTCATAAATGGGCGTTGTGTAACGGGTTGGGGGGTAGGGACATTTTACTTGCTAGGAGTCTTGCAGTTGCTATTGATTTAGCATCTTTAATTCAAACCGCAAACACACCTAGTCCTGTGATTGCTGCTTTTTACGCAATAAAATGGTTTCAGGACATAATGGGTTTAGAATCTCCTACAAATTCTAAATTAGTAGTAAACATTTTGGAGTCTGCAAAACGCATATTATCTAAGCCTAAAAAGAAGAAAGAACCGATAGCTATTAATATTTTAAATGGTATATACGACAGATTGTATACACAAGAAAACATTAAAAGCCAGCGTATTATCTGCGCTTTTTTGGTAGCTTTCGCAGGTTTTTTGAGAAGTTCTGAGTTATTAAGCATTCATGTGTGTGATATTGTATTTCAATGTTCATATATGGCTATATTTATGAAGGGGAGCAAGACTGATAGATATCGTGATGGTGCTTGGGTAATGATTGCCAAAACAAATACAAAGTTGTGTCCAGTCGAGAATGTTAGAAAGTTAATATTTTGGAGCAAATTGTCAGATAACGGTTATTTGTTTTGCAATATATGTTTAACGAAAGACGGTTACAAAACTAGAAGTGCAAATAAGAAAATGTCTTACACCAATCTTAGAGAAGTTTTTCTAGAGGCTTTAAAGCCGCATGTAAACGATGTGAGTAAATACTGCCTTCATTCTTTAAGATCGGGTGGTGCTACTGTTGCTGCAAACAATGCTATTAAAGACAGACTCTTTAAAAGACATGGTCGGTGGGTTAGTGAAAGTGCAAAGGATGGTTATATCAAAGATGATATACATGAACGGTTATCAGTGTCTTTGAGTTTGGGACTGTAACGATTGTTGTTTGTTGTAAACTTATGAATGTTTGTTTTAACCATACGTATAGAGTTTATAAGGTCCATCAGATTATTATTTTTTCAGTGCCCGTTCTTTTAATTCAGTTGACTGTCCAGATGCTTATTCAAATACAGTATTTGTATTTCTCAAAACTTTGTTCGTTTTTTGTTAGAAAAAACTAGTATCCACCAAAAATATAGTGGTCAGTCATAAGTCTTAAGGTGTGTGTGTCAAGGTCATGAGGTCAATGAAATAAGTGAATGGAGTTGTACGTCAGGAATAAACAATTCATGACAGTTTTTAATGGATTTTAACGGAAGCGAAATTCAAACCAGACTTTTAAAACGAAATTGAAATTTCTTTTTTGCATTTGCATCTGTCTTTTATATGGGTTTTAATATGGGTTTCGTGGATTGTTATTGTTTTAAACCCTATTTATTTCAATTAATCCGACAAAAGAAGACATATAAACTGATGAGCAGAGGAATTACAATATAAAAACATATCAATGTCAGTATATATGATATATAACCTTCTAGCTTAGAAACTAGTCCAGGAAGTAGTGCATAACACCCAACTCAAGCAAACAGAAGACGCAAGGCCGCATTGCACCACAAAATGTAACACTCCACTTGTTATATTTAAAATTTAGAATAAAACCTACATGACAGCCAATAAATAGTTGTCATCCTGCAGTAAAATTATACAAATACTAAAATCGACTTTCAAGTAAAATTGTAAATAATTACAACATAAGTATTCAATACGAATATTTCTTTGATTATTAAGTTTCAATAGCACACAGCACAAAATATTTTAATTTTGATGAATTTTGTCTGGCTATTACATTCAATTTAATACCTGTTGCGGCGAATATTCGGCAGGTATAGGGTCTGGATGGTCCTCAGAAGGACCTTAATAAAAGTGTTTTTTTTCTGCATTTTACCTGAAAAATATTCTCAACCTCATGCAACTATTCTGCTTTTGCAAACGAATTTATTTGTTTTAGGTTGATGGCGGTTTTGTTTAGGCACGGACCTATAATCGTTTAAGGAAATCAAGTAAACGTTGGGAAATTATTTATATTTTTGCTTCGTCTAAAATCTAGTAAAATGTCTAAGTTAACTTATTTTGAAAATCACTCATGCAGCTTTTCTTTTTACCATATGTCTAAAATCACAACGTAAGTTTATGGTTAATACATTTTTATATCATAACAAATCATTGTATTGATGTCAAAAACTTAAAATGCAGTCAGACGCAGGCTTTCCGGAAAAAAACATCGACTTTTGTTCACATCTTTTTCTTTTCAGATCGCCAGTAATTGTCAGGGAAAACTCGAAGAAACAGATATACGAGAATAAACAGATACTACTTACAAGTACTTACAACTAAACGTATAATACAATACAAATCAACTTGTAGGTTACAGCAGTAGATACGAAGATTGCAGCTGATGATTGTTGCACAATTCAATAATCTGAAAAAAGATGGCGGACGACTCCAAAATAAACAACGGATATGGTCTCAAAGTATCTTGCGCTCTATATAGATTAATACGTGTTAGGTAAAACGCTCAATAGGAAATGTCCAATCCATAGGTTATAGATCCGTGGTTTAGGGAAAGAATAGTTCATGCGCTTCTTGTCAGCCAAAAGACAAAATTAGGCTCTAAATCTACACCCAATCCAATATATAATATAATAAAGAATAAAGGCTTCAAGAAACAAATTCTCTGAAAGATTTTGAAAAACATCCCTCATTTTTTACCATTCAGTTTTGTAAAAAAATAAGTGTGATTTAAGTCATTCAGTTATCGATCAAATGAATTAAAATTTGACAAGGAAGCTTTTTAGTGTTCCTGTCCACGCAGAATTGAATTATTTACATTGGGAACAAGAAGTTTTAAAAGCCTGAATAGTAGAACACTTAGAAAATTGAATACTTTTGCTCCAGAGTATTTAAAAAAATAATACTTGAGACACCGTTGAAGAGTTCATTGTCTGTTCATCTGTTAAATATAATAAAATTGAGATGTATTCATTTATTCATGAAATGCTGACAAATTGCTTACCCAATAATTATCTTTTACATTTGACACAAGAGACCTGGAATTTCAAAAACACTTTTAGCAGATTGAATTATTTTACTCGAGAGCATCAAAATCTGAGACACAGTTAGAGGTCAAAGTAAGTCTGTATATCTATGTGGGTATTGAGATTAAAGCCATGAAATGATAAAAATATTAAAAACAGTATACTTATACCATTGTTATTTTGAACATTAAGATTAAATTCTTGTTCCTGCATTTTTTATTATGTAGCTGATACTAAAGTTCAATCTGTGTAGTTGATATCATTCCAAACATAATAATTTATCTTCATTATAAAAGTTTTGATTGCATGTAAAATTGAGGCACCATACCCTACGCATTGGTAATATTTAATCAGTAATCATACTAGCCTTTTATAACAACATAATCAATAGCCTGAAGGCAGTACTGCACCTAGAATGCATCTGTTAATTATTGTTTAACACGTGCATACTGGTTATTGGAATGATCTGGTACGCTGCCGGTTAATATTCTGAAATCATATAAAACATTGTTAATAAACTGAATATTTCTGGTAGAAATTATCACTTTTCTATCGGATGTTTTAACACTTCTATTCGGAAAGCGTCCAGTATTTGAGTGGTGAGTTTAAAAGAGTTTTAAATACTGTGTAGCCATTATGAATAACACATACCATAGTAGAGCTATTCAAATCAACATAAAGAATAAATAAGATAACGTAACTGTATCATATAAGAGAGGATCAAGGATTTGACATTATTGCGTGTTTATTGAGGGTGTAACTTTTTTTACATTTTTTAACTTCCAAAACTTGATGGTAGGTGCTATATAGGAAGATGTTTGATACATTATAAGCACTTATAATACAATTTATTTGCATGTGATTAGTTAATCCCATTATCTTTAAATTTGGTTTGTAGATTGGATTTAGTTCCACTTTGTCTAGACAGCGTAATTGAATAACTAACCATTTTCATTTGCAAGACTTTCATTTACATAAATACATAAAATACTGACAACAAGCGTTAATCACTTTACTGTAAAGCCTAAAATCAATCTGGCGCTGGCTGAAATTTTCTGTGACATTTTTCGTCTGAAATGGTTTACAATACGGTGTAGGTTTTTTGTAAATTATCTTCCAGAACTTAGATGGCTACCAAGGCCAATCGTGTAGTCAAAGCAAGAGTGATATCTGTAGTTTATATTTGATTGCAAATGCCTATATTCATTTTGTGAGTTATTTTTCAAGTCACCTTGTCTAGCCATTTCCATGGCATGAGATATGACAATGTATTTTAATAGAGAATTATTTTTAACTAAATTTTCCTAAGGAAAAGTGGAAAACCTAGTTAATAAATTTGGATATGCCATTGGGCAGGCAGGTGGCTGTGGCCATTCGCGCTTGTGTCCAGGCTTTAACTTAGCCATGCATAGGGTATTTTGAAAAAAAAACTTTTTTAAAAACTACAGAGGCGGTAATCACGTGGTACATTGTTTTGATACCAAGCACTTAAAAAATGCTGCGTCCAGTGAGACGGTATGTATTTTTGTTTATTTTCTCTCCATAATTAAACAATTAAATTTTCTAACATCAACCATGTTCCAGCGCCCAATTTTCCCTGTAATATGGTACCTTCATTTTGTCAGACAGTTCTGTAGTTTACTTGGAATGCGTGTCACAAGTTTCAATCGAGGCGAAATGTGCTGCGGAAATCTTAGAACCCAGCATGAACTGTCCATTTTTTCTAAATTTCGTCATTTATATACCCAATTTCGTTTACAGAGCTATTTATGAACATTGCATGTAGCCCTATCGATATGCCCTACGTTATGTTACCATAGCAACGTACGTATTTTGGGGTATTAACGCTACAACCGTTTTTCGAACCAAGCACTATATATTTTTTATATTGTTGCAGAATATGTTTTGCCGACATTGTGGGAAATCATACAAGACCAAAGGCGCATTAAGTATACATTAAAGAAAACATACAGGCTCAGCACCATACAGATGCTGTGAGCTTATGTTCTTTAGCCAAAGCCACTCAAAACGCCACAGGTAAACTATCCGTTTCAGATTGCCATATTTTGAAGTCGTTACATTTATGTTTATGCATATAAAATATTAACTTAAATATAAAGAAATATTTTAAATGTTACAATTTGCAAATACAGGATACAAATATTCTTAAAATAGTTGTTAAATCATATTTCAGAGGTTGTGCCCATAGTGAGGAAATGCAGAGCCAGTGTTCCGACTGAGACAAAGCGTTCGCCACAAATGGGGATTTGTTTAACCATCGGAGAATGGTACATACAGACGCCCAGATCGAATGTGAAATTTGTGGTGCTACAGTCATTGAAATTAGACTTTCTGATAAACAAGCCCGAATTCTTATACTATTGCATAGAATCATATTTTTGAACAAGCCCTGCTATATAAACCTCAGAATTTGAGCAAGCCCGGAAGACATTTTACTAGTGCAGGGCTTGCGGGCTTGTGCTAATTTCGACCACTGGTGCTAAATACCACATTCGACGAGATCTTGTGGTTCATCTGTTATCCCACCGAGGGGAGGAAATGTAGCTGTGATAAAGAATACGCTTCACGTTCCGGTCTGAGCTACTATAGAAGCGTCCAGAAGTGCGCAAATAAGTGATTGAGTGAACTGGTTTTTTTTAAACAGACTAATGCTATCATCTGCTTGCGATGATCGGTTCTTAACCCAATTGAATGTTATATCAATCTGTGATAATCTTCAGTTTATGTTTGCGATTTGTAATTACTATGTTAATTATACAGTTCTCGATTTTTGTTTAATTGCTGTAATATGTTCATGGTTGTATGTATTTGCATAAGTCAAAGTATAATTATACAATATTTATTGCATTAATATAGCATGTTCATGTTAATAATGGTTTATACACATTCTATACATACACTCATACTGTTACGTTAGTTATGTGTGTTGTTTTCACACTGCATGCTTTTGTCATAAAAATAATGAAAATAATAAACATTTATTCGAATTGATTATTTGTTCCTCAGCCATTTCCCGAAACTAATACTCTTAAAGTATAAGAAATTTATAAGCTAACTGTTAATTGATATAGTTTTGATGCTATAAAATACAATATTTTAAGGTAGACAGATCAACAAGAGACAATGCGACAGACGCATACACTGTTAAGAGCTAAACTGTATAGCAACATATATACTCTTGGTTTATTTTAAACGTTAAAATATGCGAAAATATTGTACTCAGTAGAGATACTATGTACAATGATGTTCAGTACACTTCACAATGAATAAATACTATGGTAAATCGTTATTTATTCCAAGCCTATCCGTTTTGGATTGCCCTTTAGCGAGGCGTTTCAATCGGTTGAAACAGTCGTATATTTTCCGGCCTGGCAACCTTTTCCGTGCTGATAAGTCAAATGCATGATACCTGTTAATTGAAAATACATGAGTTTAGTTATTAGTTAAAATAAACGATCACAACAAAATAGTACTTAGGAATGAATTGTTGTGACGTATACAAAGAAATGGCCATTATATTTTGCGAGTTAATGTATGGACGAAAATAAAATACCGCCAACATGGTGCAGTCATTGCAGAAACATTTCCTGTTATAGTTTTTATATAACTTCATATCCATATCTTCGATGAATGTTTTAATAGATCATGATTTTCAAATAACTCTGAGCGTAGAAATTGTGTTATATTGTTTTTAAATAAGAGTTTTACCATAAAAAACACGATGCTCGGACTGTTCAATAATTTTTTTCTTGAAATTAAATGGTATAGTACATTATAAGAATACATATACAACCTTTATAGTACTATGCTACAGGAGTAGTATGCGTTTCCAGCTGTTGAACGGCTTGTTTATCAGCCTGAAAAAGAAATACATTAAGCGTATAAAATGATGAAGTGCTTGGTTCGAATAATATTTCGTAAGTGCTTGGTTCGAAAAATGGTTGTAGCGTTATATCCGCAAAATGCGTACGTTGCTATGGAAGCATAACTTAGGGCATATCGATAGGTGTACGGTCAATGTTTGTGAATTGTTATGTTAACGAAATTGCGTATATTACGGACGGAATTTTGAAAAAATGGACAGTTCATGCTGGGTTCTAAGATTTCCGCAGCACATTTCGCCTCGATTGAAAACTTGTGACACGCATTCCAAGTAAACTACAGAACTGTCTGACAAAATGAAGGTACCATATTACAGGGAAAATTGGGCGCTGGAACATGGTTGATGTTAGAAAATTTAATTGTTTAATTATGGAGAGAAAATAAACAAAAATACATACCGTCTCACTGGACGCAGCATTTTTTTAGTGCTTGGTATCAAAACAATGTACCACGTGATTACCGCCTCTGAACTAGAAAACTGTGGTTTTGAGTTCTCTCATTTATGAAATAGTTTAAAGAAATACATTTGCTTGATCTCAAGTAGCATTTGTTTGATCTCAAAACTAATATTTGTATAGAATTATCCTTTAGTGTTATCATTCTTTCACTGGATGTTATCCTTGTTCTGTTTACAATATCATTGTTTAGTCAATAAGTGAATAAAATGTGAGCAAAAGTGAGTTAAATGACAATATATATTTGTTCGCTCTTCGCTCGCTCCTCTTTTTCGCTAAATGCAAAACAAATATTTTTATTATTATTTCGCTCGCTCGCCCCATTTTTTTTTTTGGAAAAAAACCGATGAACAAGTTGTCAATTTGGTGTGGCCTTATTTTAAAACAATATTTAAAAATGCAAAGCAAAAAGTAATCACTTTGATTAACATCTTATTTTATAACATCTTAAAGTTCAATTAATTTTAGTCTGTGAGCACATGGTACTTACATTAATACAGTTAGGCTATGTTTGAAATTAATAGCCTAATAACATGAGCAGAAATAAATACGATGCTACAGCGCCAATCTTTCGGTGCATAAGAGCAACACGTACTTACCTTGTACTGGTAGAGAAGTAAGTTCATCTGTAAAGGTACAGCTTCCATATAGACGATAACAAATATTGTTTATAGGTAGTGTCTACTTACATTCGCTTGATACATTTTTTAATGTTATGCTATTAAATTGGTAAGCCAAGTATCAACTAAACTAATGTTAATAATGCGTCTTGGTGCAAAATTACCGACCTTCCGTTCAACATTAATGAAAAAAACTCTGATTAACTACATTCAACTAAGATGCATTGATATCGCGGTCATGAACCTCTATATTGACTGAAGTACAAACAACGCCTGGCATTTGTTATGCTGTTGACGGCATTACTTGATTAACGTTCATTGGATTATATATTGCGCGTGAGCAGTTTCTAAATGGATTCCTAACAAAACAATGTGATTATTTGCCTTCAATTCGATGTGTGTATATATATATATATATATATATATATATATATATATATATATATTTATATATATATATATATATATATATATATATATATATATATGGAAAAGCCTAGGTTCATATAGTAAATATTGGAGGGTCACCTTTAAAAACAGCTGCAGCATAAAGGAGAACCATTTCCGTATGTGATATCAGTTTGATTTCGTGACCTTACATAATTTATTCTGTTTTATTAAATATTAGTACTAATTCTATCTATCTTTAGTTATTCCGGTAAACCATAGTCCTAGACAACTAGCTTCCATGGTCACTCGTAGCTTTATTGTCTATTTGCTTTTATTTTACGACACATTGCTGATGAATAGTGTTGTCTCTCTTATGTACATATGCATACTACTTGGCAATTATGTTACAATTTGCAAGTAAATGAATGGTGTACAATAACCGAGTGTTTTTGTTAAATTCTGTTTTAAACGGAAACAATCATGTTTAGATATATATGCTTAAATTCCTTTTCTTGAAACAACTAGTATATAATTTGTTTTATTATGTATGTCACGTATTTTAGGCCGGTGGCCTTTGATTACTTAATAAATTTCTTGACTTGACTTGTTAATCAAAAAGAATTGCAATTCAAGTACAAATGAGAACATGTATTGAATTTGGGTTTTTACCATCGTCGTATACCCCCGATACACTACTATGATATGTAACGTTGTGTACCGTGGGCGATTTGGTTACGAACTTCTCGTAATCATGAACAGTAAATGAGGCAGTTTCATTGGTTCCGCAAGGTACCAGATGTTTTCCCGTTCAAACATATTCAGGCGAAACCGATTTTGAATTTGATAACATTTAAGCAATAAACGATTGGGAGTCCATCGCTGTTGATATACATTTAAACTCGTGACTTCAACAATGTTCTAGCATTGTGCCTCCAAACAGGGGGTTTGCTCAAATGGTGTACTGATGGTCTTGTTCGCGGTAGTTTTCGGGGTATCAACAATAAATGCCTCTTTTTAAATTTTGATTATATTGGCTACATACCCACTACCGCGTGATAGCACGTGTACGGAATAAAGTTACAAAAAGAGAACCATAATCGGTAGAACAACATACACCATTTATCTCCTCGCGTTTACCTCTCGCTAATCTGTCATATTGTATTTTCAACATTTCTCATTGTAAAATTTAAATGCTAGGAATTATGAAGAATGAAGCGTAATTTCTGTAGAATATACGCATAGCATTCAAAAATGGTCATGGCATGCATTTATTTTTGTACAATTCCACTTCGGAACAAAAAAGATTCTCGACCTTGACACTATTTCTGAGCTTCAGTAAAAGGTTTTCATTAAACACATTACTGTGCATTATCAGCATCGAAACATTTCATTTCAATGTAATAAAAATCTGGTTTTATGAATTGCCTTTCAACAGGTATAAGTAAACCTCTGCAGGCTGAGTGCAAAACGGTAATATTATAAATTAAAAAATAATCGAACGTGTTTCAACAGACTTGTCTTCAGCCATCGATTTGGTTTGATAAATCTGACAGACCTTTCAAGTAATTTGTAAATGTATAAGATAGTGTATAGTCTATAAATTTTTGTAACATTAGGGAGATAGTCAAAATGAAAGATTTGTCAAATAATGTTACCACCCGATATTGTGATGACGTATTAATTTAATTAATTATCTTCCGCTTCCTAAATCTTGGAAAAACATTTGCGCCCCTGTTAAACATTATAGGTTAAGCTTAAGAAAGGGTATCTACATCGGAATTAAGAGGGACTCGAAATTGCTATGAAAACTGTCTTTACTTAGAGGTTAGAACACATTCATCAATACTTATATACCGCAAAAAAACGAGTGGAAAAACACAGACAAATAAAACGGTAATTTTTTTACTGGTTTAAAATAACAAAACTACACTCTCAATGTGCATACGTCTTGTGCAATTTATCATTTTGACAATTAATTCCGACACGGTATCTGTCTGGCACGAAATAATGGTATTAATATAAATTTTATCTCTCGTGGGTATAATGCAGTATATTTATGCCAGTAACGTACATAGTGTCTATATAATGAAGTGTTTACAAGCAAAGTAAGCGAGCGCCAATTTATAACTTTTCGCATTTTGTAACTGTTAAAAGATATACAAAGACTCATTTGTTAAACAGATAAATAACTATAGATAATTGTACATGTTGCACTAGGCTCAATTCAGCTGCAGTTTCAAATTAATATACAGTGCCGTATCAACATATTATTTACTTACGGGAAATATTGAATTGGAGCAATATATCATTTGTTCATCCGAAAAAAAACAATGTATTGCTGGTTTGCCTGACTGAAAAGCTTTCAAAGTGTTAGTGGAATGATCTTACCTCAATAATATTGGAATCAACAACACGGTTTAAGGAAAGTTCAAATTAGTATGATTATGTTTTTCTTATTTTGTTTTTAAAATTGATCTTGGAAAAATGCAAATTTAAAGCCTGAAGCTACCAATAACATTATGAATCAAACTAATTTATACATACAAGACAGGCACAACATATACAATAGTCTTTCATTCTACAACCCAATAATTAAAATCAGCACAATTTGGTTGTTTTAAACTTTTTTTCTTCCTCTTTCCATTATGTTGGTCTTCGGTGGTCCGTTTAAAGAGAAAAGAAAACGCATTATGCATCATGAAAGATTTCTTCGAAGACACTCAACGATTGTTTATTGGTCTTGAGAGATATTTCAAAAGATAATAACAATAATTAGCTGAACTATATTTAAAAAATCTGTTTCCATTAGCAGTGCAAAATTACTCAATCGGTAATAAAACCCGATCGGCGCTCACGTTTACTTCAATTCCTATTATAAGGGTAAATATTTTATAACATTTTCGGTTTAGATCGATGCAGAATAGGACCGCATTTTTTTTTAAATTTCAATACCCAAACTATAGGCGAAAATTTACATTGTTTTAACCAATGATGTATGGTTTATATGTCCGTGAGTGTTGGTATCGAACAGCTTAATGTAATGGCACAATTAATGCCTGTTCACTAATATAGCTCTCTAAATAAGTTAGATCTTCATTCAAGTGGTTTCGCAAAATGAGTTTGAACGCATTAACCAGCACACATTTCTTTCAAGCTGGAAGTAAGATTACTATTATTGGTCCCAGTTTCAACATGGTTAAATTCTATGATATCCACCGGTGGTGATGCAGAAACATTGGAAAATGCTTACATTTTTACTGTGCCAATGAAATGCAAACATTTAAATTTTAATCTTATTTTCATTTTCAGAGAGCAGTATGGTACCAGTGGTGCAGGCGACTCGGAGTTCCTGGCTCGTTCTAATGAAAAAAGGCGGATGAGGTAATGGTTGTGCTATTTTCGAAATTGGAACAATAATTTACCAATCAAGTATCCTATTGGTTTAAGGATTGATAGTATTATTATTAAAATATCAACATCGTAGTGGAATTTAAACATGATAACAATTTTATTTCATATTCTTAAATTTACCAGTAGTCCAGAGCTAAAATCTGCTCTCTCTCAGATTGACAGTTCTTCTTGGTCGTTCTTCAAAAGCCCTCAATTGATATCAAAGGAGTAATAAAATTAAATGTACACAAATATATGGCTTAAAGCAATAGCAACAAATTATTTTCCAAACATTTGAAATCTGTTCTATTATGTGTGACCTTATATGACTAAGTAGAAGGCATTTATACCAAATTTTCAATCTTGAATATGAAAGACTGTGATCTGATATTATGTCAGCAGTCTAATATCACTGGTTTCCATACATTTGCACAATAATTGCCAATTGGCTCGTTAAAAGACAAAAAATAAAAAGGTGGTAGAACAGTAAAACTGTGAGGATGCAGCTTTAAAATGGTGTTGCACTTAATATTTTGTGAATACTTTTCTGTTGTTGTACAGGCTTTTAAAATAATTGATCTGAAAATATAATTCCTATTATTTCTGTTGTATTTTATGTTTTCTATTTCAGGCACCGGAATCCGAATGAAATCAAAAAATGCCATTGTATGAGGATTGACCTGCAATGCACGGAAATCATCTAACACAACTGCAACGCCTACCTTGGGGAATTGAGTGCAAGATGGAAACAAAGCGTTCAGTGAAACATATTGTCATCTCAAATATTTGATGACTCAATGCAGATGTGAAGTTGCAGATAAAAGTCATCTGTTGGCCCGTGATTATTAGATACACCCAGACACATATTTTAAAAGGGTTATATGGTAAAGGATTTATCTACGCTTAAAGTGGTTTTCCTATATTGAGGAGGGAAGATAACTACAAAAACAGAAACAGATGGCATTGGCTTGGCAGACCAAATAAAGAAGACCTATTTTGTTCAGTTAAATTTTTAAGACTTTGGAAAAGCCTTTAATAGGGCACATCCTTGCAAATGCCATATTGAATGCAGGGCTCTTTAAAATGTGAAAAGGTGGAAATGGTCTAGAGGATAAGCCTCAAATCCAAGGTTGTGGGTTCAAGCCCCTCCAAGAAACTTTCTCATGACCTCAGGAGAAGGATGTCCATACTTGTTTCTACTTTGGCAACATACTAAAGAGTGCTTCTGTAAGCTTCCAGCTTGCATAGCAATCTGATTAGGCATAAAATAAGATACTAGCTGAATTGCAAACAGTTTTTCCATTCGTGTTGATTTGTTTTTCAGTCTGTTGAAATGTTTATTAGAAGTGATGAGCATTGCTTACCGCAACCAATATTGATTTTCTTTATTAAGTTGAATTTAACGAACACATAACATGACTTGTGATTTTACAGATGCATGTTTATTTTGTTGATTGTATGAGTTTATTTTATCAAATGATGTAATAAAAGTTTTTCTGAATGTCCTTTTTTTGTTTGAAGAAAATGTATTGAGGCTTTGGCATAGCATAGTGTCATCATCATCATCATCATTGTTGTGTGCAAATAAAACATTCAAAACAATGTATTAAAAGCCAAACCGTCAAGCCAAGTACTCAAAGAGGCACAAGGATATTGCTAAAGAGACCGGTTATATATTTAGACAAATAAAATGCATAGAAAGATCTATACCTCTGACACATGGTAATGCTTTAGTCCTCTCATTGTGTGTTTATGGTTATGACTGAGATCGTTTATATGAAGACTTAAAAGACTTAAATTTGTATGGCAACTTAAAGCCATATATATATATATATATATATATATATATATATATATATATATACGGCCAGAAAGATTGTGAAGTGTCTCCCATAATACTCAATGCACTTAAAAGGGCTTGGCACAGAAATGAGAGTAAAAATGGGAGCAAAAACTAAATTTAATTTATCATTAATTTTACATTGGATTGCATACAGATGGCTCTGTTATTGCTTGACTAATATTAAGATAAAATTAAGGGACATGTTGATCAAAATTGTAATTATTCTTGTTTGCATTTTATGGAGTTGGACATTTAAGAGTCATTGGGTGAAGAGTGATCTAAAGGCTAATTATTCAAAATAGTTTAAGTATTAATGAAAAAAGGTCTGGTATACATTGCTGAAAAGCTTTGTAACAAGGCTAAATATTTGTTCAAAAAAATCAATTGAGTATCTTATCAGTAACTGTTTTGGCGTTGTTGTTTTTAATAAAAAATGACAATTTGAAGACAAGTTCTGTCAACTCAGTGCACCAGTCAATTGTACCCCCCCCCCCCGACCCCAGGTCCGGGGGTATACTGGGGTTAAACGAAGAAATTGGCCGTGTTTTTACCTATTAGGTTGCCCTGCAGTGCTGGGTGAATGTGGTGGGTTTGTCTTCGCTTAAATTATAGAGGGGAATGGGCCTTAACTAGAGTCCCTGGGGTGTGTGGGGCATTTTGTAGGGATTTTACCATTTTATCATCCGCGCATGGCCGGGATTTTAGCCGGGGTTTGCTGTACTGAAAGTCAAAGTCCCCGCTATTCCCCGGACCGGGGGGGGGGGGGGGAGGGCCCGTGGTTACAATTGACTGGTGCATAGCCACATGACCGTTGTATGGTACTACCAATTGAGCTTACTTGGTGGCTAGTCACCGCCCCACCCCAACCCCACACTGGCCACAGAACTGTTTAAAGGCATGCATGGCTATCAGCTGGTAAAGCTGACTGTGTGCCAACCTTACACCCACCCACAACACTCTGGACAATGCAATCAATGATTTTACAGAATAGTAATGTTGTTAGAATGGCAAAGCATGGTGTGAAAAATAACACAAGCAAAGTATGACTTTAAACTTACATTTCATAGGGTAATCGTATGGCTGTTGAGAAAATGCTGAAATTTAGTCCATGCATGCATTTAATCCGATGTAATGATTAATGCATGCCATGAACCGTATGATCATTTCAATTACTGTCAAGTACATTTTCTGTGTGCTCATGATTTTTCTAGAGGAAACAGAGTGCTTCATGTATAAGGAAACATCTAAATATTCATTAAACGAACATTGTTTGAGGTTACAATAAATATTTATTATTTGTTATATATGGTTAACCATCACAGAAAGGTCATCATCCAAGATATTTTATCAACTGACCACATAATCAAAATACGGAACGCCGGAAGAGTGACATTAGAACCCACATTTGTTCACAGAGAAGGTCTGATGAACAGTTTAGGGACAAGTGTAAATAATGGATTGGTTGTTACTTCAAAGGTCTTGAAATTAATGGATCATCACATATTAGTTTTTCGTTTTCTCTTCAGTGTTTTCAACTCGAACACTTGCTAAATATCACAAACTTATGGCCCTAAGATTCTTTCACTTAACGGCTAAATGCATTGCCAAAAAAATCTCCTTTCTATCACATAGATGGTTATTCTATATTTTATCAAATGAAAGTTTTGTTTTGAGATATGTTCTTTGTTTAAAGTACAACCCGGTACAAATATAAACGTCTGTTAGGCTCTAACGCAATAAATTAATGTAATGGCATGTTTAGCACTCAGAACTCAATTGAGAATGAACTATAATTCATGAAAGTTTTCCAAGATATATGACGGAAGCTAAGTTAAAACCATAACATTAATACAAAATTGAAATAATTTTTGAGGGTTTGCGCTCGTCTTTTAAATGGTTTTCGATTATTTCGATTGTTTAAAATAATAACTATCAATTACTCTGACAAAAGAAGACATATCACCTTTAAATATAAGTAGAGAACAGTACACTTTAGAAACATTTCATTGTGTGATATATAACTTTCTTTGTTAAGTGCTTTAACAAATAGCACTGGCTTAACAAGCATGCTGGCATTGCACCACACTCGTTTCACTGCACTAGTATTTTTTTTTTAATTTAGAATACAACCCTTATTTTCAGCCAATGCAATTGCAGATTGGTAATTTAAAAATACAGTACCACGAATCATTAAGAAAGTCAACTTTCGCGTTTGTTAAAAGATCCGCCTTCTGAAACTTTTCTGAAACTTTCTCCCTGTTGTGATTCAGCGTTGACAATTTGTCAGCCAATGAGGTTGTTGCTTAAGTCAGTTACTGAATTTATACATATTTTAACTGATAAAGGTATCATAATAATGTATAATTATATGGTAGTGTTCATAGACAAATTTCGTACAACATGTAAATAGATAAGATAAATAGATAAGACATCTGTTCTCTTTTTCACAGTGTGTCTTCCGTTTGACTTATACCCTGAACATTTCCGAGTGGATGTGTTTTCCAACTGATCCGCTCAATTAAAACAAACAGCTGTTCACCGCATGTTAGTGAAATGTAGTCTTATTATTACTTGTTCGAGTGTTTATATCTCTTGACCAATAATATATTCAGCCGAATGAAATTAGAAATCATATAAAAATAACCATGCAATCACTTGAAAACACCATTACTACTAAGATATTGTCAATAGATACATTTGTATTAATTGTAAATATTAGTAAGAATGCTCACAATTTATAGTCTTCCTCAATACATAAAGTTATAAATGTATTTGCATTACAACATACATCATTCAAGATCGACTTTACCAGCATGTTCTGGCCGTGTTTAAACTTCTGCATTTTGGTCAGTTGAAACTGTTTTGTTTTTTTCATTCCGCAAAGGAGCCGAAATTTCAAGCAATGTATTCTTTGATGCAGGTAGAGCTCTTGGTGTCGTTACGTGTGAACGCCAGACACACGTCTCAGCCAATAACCATACTCTTGTTTTTATAAGCATCTGACATAAGCGATCGACAAACCCATCTTACTGTTCTATGAAACGTTTTCTGTTCCAGATTATCGAAAGTATTTTACCCAATCATTATGATATAGGCTCTTCATGTAACCTGAGAATAACGGATAAACACATCACAAATCGGGACAAATATAGCTTTTTTTGCAATAATTAAGCAATTACTGAAAGAACAATCATTCTATTTACTACAGAACACTTGATGAAATTACTTTCAAAGACAAAAGAGACATTGGCAAAGCTTATTACTTTGACCGTGAATAAGTATGACTGTTTAATAACACCTTCTTGCAATGATAACCCGGGTACATTTAAATTTGATGATATTTTTGGCTCATCTTTCACTACAGCACATGAAACTGACACTAGATTTCAGGAGTTCATTTTCAGTTGGATTATCCAACAGGGTTGTGAAAAATCGAAATAATTAACAACACAACTGTGCATGCAACGTAAGTTATACGTCCAGAGCATATTTTTTGTAAATAAATGCATTAGACAGTTGGGCACGTGTGTGGACGAAGGTGAAATGGGCTTCTAAATAAAAATTATCAGAATGATTTTGAAAAACATCACTAATTTTCTAACAAGTTCAGTTTTGTGAAAAAATAATAGTGATTTAAGTCATTTATTAATTGATTAAGGAAAAAAATGATAAGGATGTTTTTTATTGTTCTTCTTGTTCACTCAGAATTAAATTATACACATTGAAAGAAGCTGAACAAACCTGAATAGCAAAATACTTTTAACGGATTGAATTTTGCTCTGGAATGTTTTAAAAATCAATCTGAGACACTGATACACTGAGACACAAGAGTTTATTGTCTGTTCATCAGGTTTGTTAAACTGAGGTGTATTCATTTATTCATTAAATGCTAAAACCTTGCCAACCTAACGGTTACCTTTAACATCTGACACAAGAAATCTGGAAAACAGATTGAATAATTGTACACAAGAGTGTTTGATTTTTTTTATTTGAGACACTGTTTAAGACTTCTTTGTCTGCTGATCACAAGAGACCTGAAATTTCAAAAACACAGCAGACTGAATAATTGTACTCAAAAGTGTTAAACAATCTGAGACACTTTTGGAGGTCAGAGTCAGTATATCTTTTTTATGCATTTAATATTAATGCCAATGTAAATGCATATACCACTGTGATTTGAACATCCCGATTAAATTATTGTTCCTCTTCGAAAAATCATTCTGTATAGTTAATATCATACAAAACTTAAGTATTTATCTTCATGAAAACGTTTTTACTGCATTTATCTCTGTAATGCCATTGGTAATGTTAAATCAGTGATCAGCAAGCCAAGTTAACAACATATTGTAGATCCATAGCCTGTAGGCATTACCGCGTCTAGAACATGCACCTGCTGGTTATTGTTTAACAGTTGCATCCTGGTAATTAGAATGATCTGGTATGTTGTCTGGTATTATACTGTTATCATATAAAACATTGTTAATAAACGCAATATTTCTGGTACAAATCATCACTTTTCTTTCGAATGTTTTTACCCAGCATGCTTCTATTCGGCAATTGATAAACAATATTAACCTTCCATCACTTAAGGTACAAATGTTAACCCCCACCACGTGATATAGGAAGATGTTTGATACATAATAAGCACTTATTTCACAATTATTTAACCTCCACAACTTGGTTGAAGTGACCACTTGATGGTAGGGGCAATATAGGAAGATGTTACATACATAATTACAAGCACTTTTAACACAATTCATTTTCATATGATTGGTTATTACCATTATCTTCTTCAATTTTGTATGTACATTGGATGCATTTCCTCTTTGTCTAGACAGCGTAATTGAATAACTAACCAGTCTTGCAAGACCTTCATTTTCATATGATTGGTTAAGACCTTCATTTTCATAAATTCAATACGTGAAAGATTGACAACTAGCGTTAATCTCTTAAATGAATTGTCATAGCCCTGGTTTTCTATGGCAGAATAAAAGTAAATACATACATGATAAACGCGTACCATTCATTTGCGTATTTCCAAAAGTTCCATAACTTTGGATAAATGTATCTATATATGTCATTTCGTCAAATTTGTATGAGCAAATAAGCTTTATCACTCGCGTTCGGGTTGTTTGTTTAGTCTGTTTCCATTATATAAAATATGTTAAATATTTTTTACAAGTCAGAACAAAAAAAACAATTTCTTGAATCGATCTGAAGGTTAAAACACCACATGTATTAATGCCTATAAGTATTATTGGTATTGATGAATTTAAAGTATGTTTAAAGAGTTGAGCTTTCAAAATCCAGCATTATAAATACATAACAAGAACATGCAAATCATTGCTTCAAATCTAAAAGTCGACTAGGTTATAATGCCATAAATAAATGGCTTTATTAACATAATTCAATAGCAATTTAATACCGAATGAACGATTTGTGACACTTTTAATAATATGAAGCGGAAGGTTATAACAAAATTAAAACCAGAATTTAAAAAAACGAAATCAAAATTACTTTTTTGGGATTTGCACTCGTATTTTTAGGGGTTCCGATTAGGCCACAAAAAATTTATGATATGTTCTACGGATTTTGCTCAAAAAAGTAGGCGCGAGTGAGCGAAAAAAAATACTTTTTTTAATTTTAGGCAAATCAGAGGCGACCACAAAGCGAAAATTAAAAAAAAATATATAAAAAAAGTGTATTTCTAACAAAATTTATCATACAAGTATGTCGAGAAATGCTTTTTAATTGCAAAAAAAGGTTCTCAGTTATAAATGAAAACTTTCTTTTATAAATGAAAACTTACTTCGTTCGCTTGATACATTGTTTAATGTTTGCTATAAAATGTTCTTTTTTCTACAAACAGTTTTTTTGTGAAGTTTGCTTTGTTAATACCAAATAAAACTTTGTGTGCATCATTCCAAATATTGAAATAGGACATGTTTAAATTGAGATTTATTTCAAATCGGCCCCATCGTGATCTCCTTGTTGTGTGACCATATAATAACACCTATGACATTAACTTAGTGTTTCGTTTGCTTCTTCATGGACCGATGGTAAGCCAAATATCAACTAAATTAATGTTAGCAATGCGTCTTGGTGAAAAAAGGCCGTCCTTCCGATTCAACATTATTGAAACAAATCCTGATTAACTAAATTCAACTAATTTCGTCAATGATATCGGTCATGAACCTCTATATTGACTGAAATACAAACAACGCCTTACTTTCAGTAATGGCATTACTCGATTTACGTTTAATTACGTTAGTTTTGTATAACAACAACATTGGATAATATAGTGCGCTTAAGCAATTTCTATATGCATTCCTAACAAAACAATGTGATTCGTTGCCTTCAATGCAATGTTTATCAATGTTGAAAAGCCTAGGTTCATATAGTAAATATTGGAGGGTCACCTTTACAGAACTGTTGTCTTTGTTATGTACATATGCATTCTACTTGGCAATGCTCTTATAAATTGCCAGTAAATGATGTACAATAATCGTGTATGCTCAGTTGAAAAACATTGTATCATAAACACTGTTAATCAAAAAGATATTCCAATATAAGTACAAACGAGATAATATTTTCGAATCGGGTTTCTACCATCATCGTCGGATACCCCGGCTACTACTGCTCTATGCTACGTTGTGTAACGTAGGTGATTTGGCTACGAAACTCTCGTAATCATGAAAAATAAATGAGGAAGTTTCATTGGTTCCGCAAGTTACCAGATGCTTTCCCGTTGAAACATATTCTGGCGAAAGTCGGAATAAAGCCGAGTCCGCCATTTTCAGTATACTAGTATTTGTCAGTCAAGACCATTCGACCATACAACAGTGTTTTTGAAGAACATTTTATTGTTATATTGTTACTTGCATGTTCATTGGAAGAATAATTGTCTCCCCTGCCTCATACATATTCATTTAAACCATATTCTTTCAGTCAACTGCCCTACGGTATGTATTTAGTATAACACTCGTAAGTACCGTCTGCCGACGATGGTTTTCTACATGCGTGTTTCTTTAAACAAGTTTCCTTTCTTGCGTAATTGCGTTTCACCATTATATATATATTTAATTTGCTCCATAAAACTTATTAAATAGTTAACAACGCGAACAATTGTATTGTTTTTCTTTATTACCTTAATGATATTTTCAATTATTTTGATATTAATTTATGCCATAAAAATTCTATCTGCGAACTTTAATTATATCGTTATAGGTTCATCAAGGAAATCAATAAATTGCGGAAAAGGGTGATAAGGATTCCGTAAACAGCTAGTTTATTATCTGGCTTTGAAGATGAAAAACAATCCAAGAATTTGAACAGAAGAATAGACCGAGATCAAGTCTCTGGGTAAATTTAAAATAGATTTGCTGCAACCGGATTCATTACACAATGAAGCTGCAAGCCTTGGCGATTAATTGTGGAACTCATTGATGGCAGATTGGCAATTTCATTTACTGAACATGTAGGTTATAATCTAAATGAAATTATATTATTAAACCTGTTACACTTAATATGTTTTAAGACATTGGGACAATTCTTACACACACAAGTAGTAATAAGAAATCAGCGATTTACTAGCAAAACTTGACGAAAAATGAAGCTACCATCCAATGTTATCTGTCGCAGCAAGTCCACAATGACACGCTATGATCATGAATGCCTGAAATTCATTCAAAAAAATCTTTAACTATCAAATGAGATAATAATGTATACATTAAAATTGAAAACATTTAACATGGGATTCAACAATGATCAATTATTGACGAAATCCGATCGTTTACAGAATCAGATTAATACAAGCATTACCGATACATTCGGAATTGACTATTGTACTGAATCTGATTCTCCTAAATTAAAAATGTTTCTCGTTTTTACCTGAACTGAAACATAACTTTAGAATAACGAAACCTGTCTAGATATATTGTAAATGCATACCTGAAAAATTATCTTTGAAACTATTTGAAATTAAGTTTTATCTGAAAATAACACATTATTGTATATATTCCTAACTATTTTTTTCTTTAGTGTATATTTTGCAATTCCAAACAAAATAGTATCAATTAACTATGTTTTAGCTATAGGTTCTAATATACCCATCGGGTCGGATGCAAAGTCTTTTAATATGTTGAAATTATTTTGTTTGGCTTGCATGTGCAAAAATAGATATTAAAAAAACCCATACAAATTATGGTTTTTGAAATCAGATGATTGAATACTGGATCATCACCTTATCAGTCAAGATATCTTCTCTAATTATTTTCTATGTCCAATTACCTCTTTTGCCAATGCTCAGTTTGTACAAACTCTGCTTGCAGTCTTGCATTACATTTGAACAAGACTTATAAACAAATATTAGTTTGTTTAATTGGGGAAACAATTCATACGCTACTAAGATCACTAATTTAAATTCAATATTAATGCAATATTTTTAATATTGAAACACGTTGAAATCGTGATTTTGTTTTGCTTTCTACATTACAATATCAATAAACCAGACGTAAACAAGTGCGTATACGACTAATCACAAGTTCATGAATAAGGTAGAATTCATTTTGAGAGGAAACATAAAACACGTTCATTGCAACTGGTGCTGGGAAATATTATTAACCCTTGAATAAGTTTGAGTAAGAACTATTGAACATTTGAAAAAAACTATTTTCAAAAGTCCAGTACAGTGTAACTACACTTTCTCTTCAAGTAGAACAAATTAATCGGCCTGATATCGATTGCCCGAATAATTGTTGATAATTAACACGCTCAAAGAGCTTATACATATAACTTATAGTTATATGGTAAAATTAACAGCACCTAGCCATTTGTTTTCGAAATAGTTTTGAGTAAGGTTAAGGTAGTTTGCGTAGAGTTAGGTTTCGGCAAGTAGTATGCATAACCAGTATAATGCTCAATGAATGATAGACATAGCAACTGTTGTATTCATTCCTAAAGCGTTAACTTTTTATATTACTTCAAGCGCAAAACATACTCGATAGCGCCACCACTAGGGCAACAGCGCCACCACTTTTATAAATATGTGATTTTTTTCCTTTTTAAGAAGTGCTTATCAGTTTTGTTGTGTTCCGGCATAGGTACTACACATAACAGTTATGTTTGCATGCGTGAGATTGTCTTAAGGGGTGTGTAAGCACCGAAATGTACTTGCTGTGCAATCAGATCTCAAAATATGCACAAGTCCGATTCGGGAGAAAAGCTCCTGACACCACAGTTTGCACAATATTGAAACGAAATAGTAACCAGCCTACAGTAGAAGTGTTCTTACACGGTACCACATTCTCCGATTTTCGAAATATGTCCGTTAAATAAAATTATCAAATAAAATATAAATCATCTCAAGTTTGTTCATGTAAACAAAGGGCACAGCTCCACCACGGAAGTGTCGACAGCTCTTTTTCTTTGCACCACCGTAAAGTGGTGGAGCTGGCGTTTAGAGGCCGTGATGTGTATGTATTGATTTTGAATAGGAGTTTCATTTAAATATATTGTTGTCATATGCGCTTACATTTAACGCTAAAAATCAGCTATGGAATGGTTACAATTTCCCCGCTTTCTTATGAAAACATGTGACAAACTTTCTCCGGTTACGGTCTGATCGTTTTATTAACAGAATTGGTGAGAACAAATTCAGTTAAGGTTTTTTTGTAAATGAAATAAAGAAATGTTTTAACAAGTCTGGAAATTAATAATGAACTATTTATTTAGATTTAAGCAATGAAATGCGTGATTGATGTCATTATAGGGGATATGAACGCAATTTTGGCTGCTTAAAGTACGCGGGTACCTTCAGACTCGAGACACTTTTACAACCCATCTGCGTTCATCCACCGTTAAAAACATCAATCACGCAAATCACTCATTAAAGCACATGGACATAATTACATTTTAACATAATTTAAAGATATACCAGATAATAATACTACAAGAGATTAATTGCAAAATGGAAAGGAATAAAACATGGCGCGTTAAAGTTTGTCTGAACCTCAAACAATCACTATGTATTTAAAACATTAACTATTGAATAAAGATCAAGATTTGCATCGCATAAAACTTTATGTCACTTGTTTCATTTTACGTAATAATAAATGCTTTTTTAATAAATCGTCTAGCTTTGAATTTAAATTCCAGATTTTTTCAATATAACCTGTCTTTCGGTTTCTTTTGACATAAATGCAACTACAGAGGTAAGGATGCTCAAATGTAAAATACTCGTTCACTTTCGTGAAATGCAAAGATCGCTTTTTCTTACTATAGAATATCAATATGATTGCGTTTTATATGATACAGAATATTTAAATGTAATCATATGTTCATGGTGAAATCATATTCTATACATAATCCGTCTTATCTAGCAATTAAATTGTTGTATATGTTTTGAAGAGCAAGAAAACACACATAATGTTAATTTAATCGAAAGCTTTTAAAATTTACGACTTTGTATGAAGCCCTAAACGAGCTATTCATATTCTTAGAGCCGTTGAATTTTTGTTCAATAGGTATATGTGAAATCACAACTAATTTCGGTTTGAACTTGGAACACATATTCTAAAGTTTTCAGAATCTATGTAGGAACATGCCGTTATAGGCTCTTAGTCTCTGTAAAGGGGTTTGACCCTTGCATGTAGTGTCAATTCAATAACTTCTCAACCAATGTAAGAATATTTAGATATAACTTTCGTGTTCATGCATTAGAATGATTTCAAAAACCACGTGGCAAAAAGGGTGAAGGTTTTAGCCTAATACCCAAGGTAAGGTCAAGGCCAAGCAAACGAGTAACTACTAAGCCGATGAAGAATTTCAAAATGTCTATATAAAAACCTTAAAAACATCAAGCAGATGTTCAGAGAGAAGGAACAATGCAAAGTATTTAAGGTCAATGACACATTTAGGGATACACTTTGCCATGTTTCCTGTCCGTCCTAAAATTTCTAGAGCAATATTTGTAAAAATGGTTTTTAATGTTAGACATCTAGCCGATATGACATGCAAAGCAAAGGTTCCCGATTTCGACTTTTAAGGTTATATAAAGTATATTAAAGGTTAAATAGCTATCTTATTGTTTTTTCAAATAACCCGGCATGCATGTTCAGGCATCGATCCGAAATTTAGCGAGCATATTCTAGCCACATACTTTCAAGGTCAACGGTACACTTAGGGTCAAAGGTATTATTTCAATCCTCAATCGGTGTGATTCGAAATTAACTGACATAACTGTTTAATACATGGAATCAACGTGCCAGCCATCCATCATTAAGATAAACCTAACACTTTAGGATCACATATGAGCCTGACCAGTACATAACTCATTCGCTGATTATAAACTTGAAGCAGAAAGTTTTGAGCCTGCTCCTCAATTTCCAGATCTTTTGGTACTTGCATCGGGTGCAACCTCTGTTTAGGATGAAATAGGATGAAATAAGTAGTTATATATGTTCTTTATAAGAACTAAATAATTTTGCCCGAAAAAAGATGTTTTTCATAAGTTTTGAACGCTTTTATACACGCAGTGCCTTAAAAACTGTTTGGGCTTATATTGACATTTACGGTAAAATTCCTCAAACCATCTTTTTAAAATATATATACATCTAAAAATATTTCTTAATAAAAATAAATTTGAGAAATACTTATTATAAGTTTATCTTTTTTAATATTAAGGTTTATAACATATATCACTTTTGACACTCATTTGTGATGGTTTTATGCTACTGAAATGACATGTTATATCACTGCGCCGTAACAAAAAAAGAAAATTTTCCCTGAAAACTAGTGATTTGGTTGAACAGGGACATTGTCATGGAACATGAACACAATTTCTTAATTGGCCAAAATGAACAGTTAAAATGCACTGCTCTTTACTCCGTAAAATCGTAGTTATCTTACATTGATTCAAATTTCCATGCCGTTTTATTGTTTTGTCCTAAAATGGGTTTATACTCGATGTAGGAACCAGCAAATTTGGTACAGTGAGGAGCAGGTTCATATATTATTGTTTCATACTTATTCTATATTCGATGCAGGTCGATTGCATGCCCTGTTAATAAATTTCAAATAATTCATACACATGTTCACAACATTGAGGTCACTGTACAAGGTCGAAGTTTGATCCTTGCATTTTGTGTCCTAAATTTAAGGAAGGATTTTTGTAACACAAGGGTCACTTGTTCTACCCAGAAGCAAAAAGGCGGTATCCAAGTTGGAACTGCACCCGTTTAAGAACATCAAAGTCAAGGTCACTGTACAAGGTCAAAATTTGTATGTTTGTCACTACGGAACTTCATTACACAAAAACTGGTATCAAAAATCATAATACCCGTACAAAATTGATCGAGTACAGCGAGGCCGTAGGCAGGTAAAATTACCTAGATATGTCTGTATAGTACAGCACTTCATAGAAATTACATCGTTTAATGTTTTATTCATAACGATCAACAAAAGATTGCACATTCTGGTACTGCATTTGTTTTATAGGTTGTCTATTAAAAAGAGAATATTAAAAGAAAAAACGCAAATGATATCTATATTTGAATATTTTCACAACAATATTTTAATTGAGCACTGAATAGATGTGAATACGATTTGATAGCTGATTTACACATCTATTTCCGATTCTGGCTGCTCTACAGGATATTGAACAGCAAAACATCGGAGAAATGCTCGATTGTCATTGGCTTATATATACGAACACCTTAAGTGCAATCTTACATATACTTGGTATGTCTCGGCTTAAATGGGCAATTTGATTTATCCTTATCCCAAAACCTAAATAATTTGCCTTATGACTCTAGCTCGGATTTTACTTATCATTATTTTTATAACATGGTAATGCAATCACTTTTATTGTAAAACAATTACTAAAATTTTGTGAAAAGATTTGTTTTTGAATTTTGAATAGATAAAGGAAATTGTACATACAATAGTCGTCTGCGACAATTATAAAATAAAACCTTATTGCCAGCAATAATAAAATAAATTCTTATTGCCAGCATTGCAGGTGTTTCAGTTAGACTCGTGCGAGATTCTTACTTATCGTTTGATAGATAGAAAAGTTGCAGATAAAGCAACTATCAATCTAGACGCTAGTTAGAAACTGATATGATCCTTTTTAAAATGATGGACCTTTCGTTCATCGATCAGTCGGATAATGTCCTTCAACTGTCCTATTTACGTTATTGTTTCCACTGAACAAGGACATCTAGTACTGTTGCTCAATTCATTATAAGCATTGCCTTAATAAGGCAATGAAATATAGGTTTCCCAGCACTATTGATATACATTAAGATTCGCGACCAATAAATCAGCTTCAAAAATATCCTAGCATTGTGCCTCTAAACAAGTGGTTTTGCTCAAATGTTTTAAATGATCGACATGTCCCTGTAGTTCTCAATGTATAGTCAATAAATGCCTTATTTTAAATTTTGATGATATTGGCGACATACCCAGCAGAACGTCAATGCACGTGTAAGGAATATAGCTACAAAAAGAGAACCATTGTTAATAAAATAACAAACACTAGCGTAATTCCTGTATAATACAAAATGGCTATGACATGCATATATCTTTGTACAATTCCACTTCGGAACAAAAAGGTTCTCGACCTTGACACCATTTTTGAGCCTCAGCAAACGTTGTATTAAATACATTACAGTCCATTTTAGACATACATCAAGTCGAAATATTTTCATGTAATACAAAATCTGGTTTTATGAACTGTCCTTAAAATTTTAAATTATGTCATATCGTTTGCGGTTGTATTATAAAATAAAAAAATCGAACGCGTTTCAACAGTCTTGCCCTCGCGTTATTTCAACCTCGTGATTGTCTAAAATAAACGGCAACAACTCATTTGTTTGATCGTGCAATAAGCACGCCGAGAGCCTCGTTACACTCACTTTCAGACAAACGTTCGATCTTCATAAATAAACTTTTCTTAAATTAGATGCTCGTATTTGACATGATAATGCTAAAATCTCGTGCAGTTCGCTTTGTACATGCGTCTTGTGCAGTTTATCATTCAGACAATTAATACAGACACGGTATCTGTTTTGCACGGATTAATGGTATAAATATAAATATTATCCCTGACAAACATTAAAGTTTACAAAAAATATCTTCATTATGAAAAAGTGATACGTGGGTCCATAAAATGATTGTGTACTGTACATAGTATTTATGCATGAATTACGACATCCGTGTGTATAATGCAATATACTTATGCGAGTAACGTACATAGTGTCTATTGAAAGAAGTGCTTACAAACAAAGTTTGCTAATGCCAATTTAAAACTTTTCGCATTTTTGTCTGCGCGAGTATTTTTTAAAACAGGTAAGTATTTATAGATAATTGTACATGTTGCACTAGGCTCAATTCAGCCGCACAATGTCGTGTCAATATTTTTGCAAGGAATAAAAAAATACATAGTTACATAATATTTACTTACGGGAAATAGTATAATAAAGTGTTATACCATTTCTCTAGCCGAAAGAAATAATGTATTACTGGTTTGCATGACTGAAAAGCTTTCAAAGTGTAAGTGGAATGATCTCAATAAAAGAGGAATCAACAATACGGTTTCCGGAAAGTTTATATAAGTTTGATATTCTGTTTTAATAAAACGGTGGGATGACCTTTTTGTATGTAATTGATCTTGGAAAATGTCTGACGCTACCAACAGCATCATGAATCAAACTTATCTATTGAAACAAGACACGTACAACATAATTATACGAAATCCATTTGCAACCAATAACTAAAATCCGCATTATTTTGTTATTTGAAACTTGTTTTAATTTTCTCCTCTTTCCATTAATCTGTTCCTCAGTGGTCCGTTAAAAAAAGAAAACAAAATGCTTTTTGCATCATGAAAGATTTCTAAAAGACACTCAACGATTCTTTATTGGTCACAAGAGAAATTTCAACTGATAATAGGAATAATGAGCTGAATTATGTTTTAAAAAAATATTTTCTATTGCGCAATAATAATAGTGCTAAATTACTCAATCCGTTATTAAATCAGATCGGCGCTCTTCGAAACGTTTCACCTTTATATTTTTTCCAAGGTTGATATTTTATTACGTTCGCGTTTTAAATCAATTTTTATATCGATGCTGTATAGGAAAGAAATTTTATTTTCAAATTACGATGCCTGAACTAAAGCAAAAGTTGGTTGAATTCAAGGCCTCCTGTTGAGCTAAATTATGCAATTCAAATCGAGGGGTGAAAGCGAAAAGGTTCAATCTGCTTCTTTATTTAATGGCACTTCGAACCTTTTTGCATTCACCTCTCGAAATGTTCACAAGGGTGTCAAGCTTTCATTCTGTTAAAGGGCTTCGTTTACCTTTTACAGGGTCAGACATAGAAACTGTAAAATGCGTTAACATTATTATATTTCAAAGATAACAAACACATAAAAAATTAAGCTACAACTCTTTTTTATAACTATTTGAGAATGTGAGATTGCTGTACCTAGCGGAAGAGCGGTAGTAACGCTATTGATTGAACTGAACTATTTTAATCTTCAAAATGACATTTGTTTGTGCAAGTGAGTGTTTGCGACCTATTATATATAGTTCAAAATATTACTCAATTGCAACACCTTTAAAAAAAAACGAACCTTAATAAACAAACGCTAACAAGTTATTTAGTTTAAACAAAATAACTGAGAAATAGTTCGACATCAATATATACAACACAACATACATGTTATAGACGTCAAAAAAGAAACATAGAATTGGAAAACGATCCATTTGTAAATCTTATTATTGACGCTTAAGTAAATGCTAGGTATCAAACATCTGATTTAGCAGACCATAATAATTGTTGTATCGTAGTTTACTGGTACATTGTTAGATAATGATGCAAATTATGCAATAGAACTCACAACCCTTTTCAAACTATTAAAAATAGCTGTGCCGTATTCCTAAACGTTCTTAGTGAAAAAGTTTAACTTAGTAATTTGTAGGAATTTTGTAAATACACAACATCGGTATTTGGAAGGTGCCTCCACACTGTTGTATGTTCTTCTCTGGTTTTAAATTGATTTACACAATCTTTGACTAAGAATGAATGCAGATCATTTTCTATCTATCGTATACGTTTATATGACGAGATTAACCTTCCTTTGGCAAAGTCACCACATGGGAAAATATGTGCAAATAAAAAGAAACATACTGTTTGGCAAATTTACTGAAAAATCATTTCCCCGAGGTTGGACCTGGAGTTAATTTTCCGTGGATAGTTCATGTGTTGAAAACGCAAAACCAATCATTTGCATTTTTTAGATTTAAGCGATACATATTCACTTTACTTCCAAAATTACTGGCACAAACTTATTAATAAGTCAATTTCCTAAATTGTGTATGGTCAATTTAAGATAAAACTCTTTTAAACGTAAAGGAATGTGTATTACATAAAAGTAATGAAAATAAAGAATTTCAGATATTATTATAGGATATGACCTGTCAAATTATGATATTAAAAATGAAGTTCACATGAATGTATGCTCGAGAATTAGCAAGAATATAATGGTCTGAATAAACAAACTGTACTGTATTTAGAGGAATTTTAGTGGTACAAAAAGGCCCGTATTACAGAAGCATCTAAAGTAAATTTAAGTAAATATTTTCAATTAATTATTCAATTGTTTCTTCATAATGGTTGTTTCTACATTTTTTATATTTTCATTTTACAATAAAATGTTAGCTAGTCCAATTTGACCACGTGACCCTCCATGGTACCACAATGAAACCTAATTCGACGTCAATAAAACACATTTTGAGTGACGAGTTGTGTCAATAAATTTCTTTGCTATTTAAAATTAAATATTCAAAACCCAAAATTGTAAAGTTAAAGTCATCAGATCCTATATCTCAGTAAAACATTTTATATCGTTATCTAAAACATATACATCTCACTTCAGAAAACATGTATAGTAACAAATAGTTATTTAACCTTATCTATATGTAAAGCCAATATGACATTAAACTTTTCAAAAATAATGAAACAACAACGAAGCATACGCCTTTAATGCGTAAACACAAATGGTGCGCATGTTTCAAACTTTCTTTTTTCATTTTCTGGTTTTATTCAATGGGAATCTGACATTCTCGTTGCAATTTTTCATTTTATATACATGCATTGACAAATATTAGTTTTATCTGATGAAATCATTGCAAATTAACAGATTTCAGTCAAGTATGATGTTTTTATTTGAATAAATAACAACGAAAGCATCACAAAATTTCTTTATTAAAAACTTGAAAATCGCTTTACATTAATACATCAATTACTTATAATTTAATCCATATTTAACAAAGGTATCATTTTTTATCAATCAAAACTGTGCCTGGTACATATCTCCGTTTTCTCTGCATCTTAGGGTTTGTCGTTTTAAGGAATGAATTATGGGATTGATGTCATTATCGGGGTATGAACGCAGTTGGGCTGGTCAAAGTGGTAAAGTCCGACGGATATTGTTATGCGATGAATTGCGATCCGAACATATCCGAATCATCGATTGATAAACGCAATTGCCGAAAGGCAGTTCATTTAATGAATGGAAGTTGGGGTGTAAATATTAAACAGTAACCAGACCCTAATTTCTCCAAACATCTGAAGTCGCTTATAACAGGATTAAGCTAAGCTTACTATTTGTTACGGTTTGAATTGTGTACCATTTCGATTCTTACTTGAAAGGGAAATATGTTTAATGATTATCACGACAAACTAAGTACTTGTACATTATGTGTAAAATTTGGCTTAATTAAATAATCTTTTTTAGCTTGTTCCGCTTATAAACATTCAAGGTGGTGGGCCCAGTAAAACAATAGTACAATGATTGGAACCTGTTACGGTGAATTGTGTTGCTGATCTATTTGTTGGTTGTCTGGTGTCGATTTTCCCCTCTCAGTGCTACTTTCATTGACACTAAATTTTGTCAATGTGTTGTAGTTTACATACAGGTAACTCTCATGACGGATTAGAAAACGTCTAAATGCCATTTTAAATTATGTTGATGTGATTAATGTTCGCGCTCCCACTTCTGTTGATATAAATTAGGATTCTTGACGAAGAAATCAAATTAGGAAATGCCTCTAATACAATCAGATCGACTTTTTCAAATGGTCTATTTTTTAATACCAGCGTTTAAACATTTTTAGGGAATAAGGTTAGAAAAAGAACCATAATTAGAATCCGCATATACACGACTTGTCTTATTGCAATTGTAGGTAAAGCTTGTTATTTAATTTTATTTTTATTTGTATCTGACATTAGCTGATTGATTATTTTGACATAAATACTTTCGCTTAAAATTATTAAAGAAATGGCAAAGAGGGCGATTGCAAGCTTGTATGGGAACATGTACTAGTGTGTGTGTGTGCGTGTGTGCGTGCGTGCGTGCGTTCCTGGTGCATGCGTGCGTGTGCTACGTCACCCAGGTATGTGTAAATGGTACATGCGTAAAAGGGCATGCATGCGTACAACGAAAGTGGTTTATTCGAGATTACATCTGTATGTTTACAGAGAAACTCCTCACACAATATTTACCATAGCTTGCAACTTGTACGTTTCGTTTGCAATCTCTTTATTAACCCGTTTACATTCGGTAGTAGGTTAGGATGGTAAGCTTATAGCTCACTCTTGGGGCAGTGTATATTTAGGTAGAAATCAAATTACCATCCTCCGGAGAAAACCAGTAATAGGCAATGAATCAAATGTATGTGCAAATAAACTTTGCATTACAATTCAATTGATTGAATGCGTCTTCGGCTTATTGATACCAAGGCAAATCATTTGACTTTTGGGAATACATTGACACTCGAGAAACCTTCCAGCGTTCTCACCAACTTCACTTTTAATTCCAGCGGGACTAAAAGATTTCCTCAAGCCTTCTGAAACACTTTTAAGTTAACACTTTTAAAGATTAGATCACACTTATGTTTTTGTGACTTCAGACGCTGGGAAGGCAATTAATAACTCTTTCTTATAAAATTATTTTTCAATTAGACTTTTTTGTTTCATTAGTATCATAGAATAACTGACTTCGTATCATCTTATATTTTAAACAAGTATTCTAAATAAAGCACATCATTTAGGAGAGCACTGCTGAGGTTTTGTTACAGCAACACAGATAATAAACATGTACGTAAACAATTCCAGCACAACCAACTGATAACCTAGCATATCCCATGTTTTTCTATGTATCAGCTATGCAGCACGTAATATTTGTTTTATAAAACTGGTAAGCATAACAACTACATTTGAACAGAATGCGAAAAAGAGAAAAAAAACATGTTATCACAAACACCATAATGAATATGTGTATGTGTCTAATGTAGACATAACAAAATATAGGTTTGCATTGTCTTTGTCAAGATGTCAAGTCATATTTTGAACTGCAATCCCTTATAGTAAAAGTAAAATGGGTATTTCGTACCACTCTTGAAGATAAATGTGAAGTTTGACTTGAATGTCAATTGTACGCCGATCTATGAAATATATATAGCAAATTGCATAGCATATTACTTTAAAGAACGAACGTGTTTTAGTTTATTGAGCTGATGACCCCTCAGAAAGCTGTTGTTGATAGAAATTGGGACTTTGAACGAATTAACCTGCACAAGGATAATGCTTCTGGACATAGGACTAACTATACACAGTAAGAGATTACATTACTTGGATTTGAAGTTTTAGAACACCCTCTCTACAGCCCTGACTTAGCCCCCGTGGATTTCAGGACCTTTCCCGAGATAAAGACTTCCCTCCGTGGACAACGCTTTAAGGACTTTGCTGATTTGACATTGACAACCCGTCAAAACGTTTCACAGCCTGACACAGACTGTTACCGGGAGACATTTACCAAGTTGGTTGCGAGACATCAGGAATGTGTAGCCTTGCGCGGTGACTGCGTAAAAAAACGGCGCCGTTCAATGAACATGGATGACGTGAGACGTTAATTGACGTCGCTTACGTTTTTGACGTGCGTCAAGTGACGCATAGTGCCTCTTTTGTAATTGATGTAACTATCAACATTTTTAATTGATTCGTGTGGTATTTATAATGGACTATTGTAATTCATTAAACATTATTGTGGTATATTTTTAGTTTATTTATAAGCAATAGAACACAAATAACAGAACATTTACACGAACTTCGCGATCACCCCTCGTAAAAAATGCATTCATTGAAAATATTAATTACTGATAACAAGATTGGAACCGTGTATTTAATAGCAAAAAGCGCTTAAATATTAATTGATTGGTGAATGCTAAAATATTTAGTGTGGTCTACTATTGTCTCATAAGGTAGAAATATCGTGTTTTATGCTCATTTCATTCAAACTAAACTCGATTTACTCCATACGAACCATTGTTTTCGACATGTATTCATCCTTTTTGGAATACTAAAACAAATTTTAATAATTGTTGCAAATCTCATTTAGGAGTCAGAGTGCATCTTTAATATAATAGGAACGTTTAAACCATATGATCTATCAGTCAACTTTAACTAATGTTCACCTGACTCGGCGATCAACAGTTCATCAAAAGTTCAACTCTGCATTTAAGATGTATCTTATAAAATAATCGCATTATGATATCTGCTTAGTTAGGTATCCGCAAGGTTGGTTATCTACTGTTAAAACAGCGGGTGTCCGCGTTGTTTTAAAGGCTTATGTCGGAAAGTAATTGTGTGATCGGATTAGAAAACGCACCAGGGAAAGCACAAATCAGACCTCAAACAAAATAGTATATTATTATATAAATTAATAACATGAAATTTAGATCTTAAGTGGAGACAAAGATATGGAGGAATCGACCATATACAAATCGAAGAGAAATAGGAAAAATGATATTCGCAAAAGTAAAAAAGAAAATCTTCATTAACAATCCTATCATTTTAGCCATAATGGAAATCAAATTAGATTTGTCTTTGAACTCATGTTAAAACACTTAGTCGAAAGAAAATTCATCTTCACAAGTTTAAACATTTTTTTATGTCATGACACTTGTAATGCTTGCACATTTATACACAGAACACTTCCCTGTTATCAGAATATTTGTTTCTTAAGATATAACGCGATATTTGAAATTGCACTCAAAACAACCATACATTTACGAGGACACAGTCAAATGAAATGTATTTAGTTATTTAAGCGCCTCATACACAAACATTGCAAGTTTCTTTTTTTAACCGTTTTTGAGAGGTTATCAACACAATAAACTGAATTTTATTCGGTCGTTTAAAACATTATGGTATCATTTAAATATTGCGTGTTTCGGCATACAAGAAAAAATGGAATTTATCTTGAGGAGAGTTACAAAATAGACAATTTCTTTCATTATAAGAAAATGTTGTTGGCTTAATCCATCCACCGGTTTTGATGTTCAACATATGAAACTGCATTCTTAACAAGGCTTACCTATAATTTGTTATGTTTACATGACATCAATTTTTTTCATTTGAATACAATGTACATACATTCCGGCTCTACTAGACTCTTCAAGCTCAGAATCCGTATCTTTTCTTTAAAAATACATATGAAAGAAATATGCCACCAACAGATTGACTCTACACACATCATATAAACCTAATGTTTGTAACAAATGTCTTACCAAGTATGCCCAAGACTTAAAATGTGGGTTTGCTTCTAAGTGAATATAATTTTTTATCATACATACGTTTTATATATTAAACAGTGTCCATTGTCATAATCTGTAACCAATATCCTATGGCATTTAACATAATAATGATGTTCTTCAAAGATCACTTTAACGCCTAACATTTTTGACACAAAGTTTGGAGACTTTGTCCGAGACCCCTTATTTCCGACCCTTAACTTAAGACTTGATAAATTATTTTCTCAAAAAGATCCACTCTATGCTTAACTGAAATTCAGTTATATTTAGATAAACAACCTTAAGCTTAAAAACCTATCTAGACAATACATCAAAGTGTTTGTAAAAGGTGTATATATAAACTATTCCAAGATAAGTAAAGAGATATATCATACCAGATTATATCTCTAACAACATAATCAAATGCTTTTGAAAAATCAACAAACGCAGCTAATTATTTTTCATTGTTATCACGTAAACATGTAACTATACTATGTTGTGAATATATTTTCAGAAGTTACCATCTCTTGCCTCAAACCAGCCTGGGCCTCAAGAATCTAGTATTCAACATCTTTTGTAAAACATATTTAAAGTAGTATCCCAATAATAACTTGGGTCCTAACCCATATTCTACAGTGGTAAAATAAAACTCTTTTTGCCCATCTATCTGGAAATGACATCAATCAAATAATAAATTAAACATTACGCATAAAACATAACAAAATAGTAGTATGGCAACAATTTTAAGGCAGATTGTATTATCAATCAAATATGAGACTGGTACATATATTCATTCTGTTATTTTCTTAGTGTTAGTAATTTAAACAGTCACCTGTTAGACACAGATGAGGTCCAAATGAGGTGGATGTTGGTTTTCGGGTGATCGCTCTTGTGTTAAATGTGCACGTTTAAAGGGGCATGTACAAACGTTTAAGGAAGGATTGTTTTGAGTCTCGTAAGGCGTACAAGTGCAAGTTTATAGAGCCATTAAACAAATTACTTCTAAACATAGCCTTCAATGTTCACGTTTAGGTGTAAACACTAGTGCTTGACATTAATCGAAAGTTCATAATATCAGTAAAAAATACACTCTTTATACATAGTATCATAATGATCGTTTAAATGGTGTAACCTGGAATCAGTATGTTTGATGCTTTAGTGATGATTTTTTGCAACAGTAAGTCAATTTCCATAACCTTTTTCTGTCTTGAATAACTTAACGAAAAACGTAACAACACAACACATACTTAAAAATTGCATATCAATTGCAAAAATGATGCACACCTCATCATGTAAGTTATCTCAGCATTTTATCCATGTAAAAAATATCAAATATTTGTGAACCAGCTTAACATTCAATAACCTGTTATATTGAACATTTCATTAGAATATTTTAATTTTATAAAACTTTCACAAAAAAGGAAATTAGTTAATTACAAACGACACCTAAAAAGATTTCAGAAATAGAATGCATCGAGCTGGGATCCCCGGTATTTGCAGGTAAGACCGGACCAATTTCATATAGGCAGGTTATTGAAGAAGGTTTTAAATGATATATAAACAATTAAAGCAATTTGTAATTTTGGGAAAGTTTTAAAGAAAAGTGTTTACATTCACCGCATTTTGTGTTAGAGAGTGGCCTATTTGTTAAAATACACTCAACGAGAATTTACCGGAAAGAAAATTTGACATTTACTCGACTTTTACCACAAAACATAAAAATACGTAGTTACCTGAAGTAACATTAGCGACATCGATTTTGGACAACCACTATCCATTGTCGCCGACATAGCATTGTCAGCGACGATTTATCTATTGTACTCGATAATCGTTTCATCACTAGTAAACACGTACGCGAGGTGTTTAACATTTCTCTATTACCCATTTTACACCGCGCAGCAGGTTAATCTTCAATCTTTCTCTTGGGGAATTGTTTTTTGATTACTCATATACAACCTAAAAACACCATATTAAACAATTTAATGTTAATTAAGGAATGAATTGTGGGGTTGATGTCATTATCGGGGTATGAACGCAATTGGGTTGGTCAATGTGTGTGAAGTCCGAAGGACTCCACGCGTACTTTTACCAACCCAATTGCGTTCATATCTCCGATAATGACATCAACCCCGCAATTCATTCCTTATATTTACACCAAGGGTTCATTATTTCATTCAAGAATTGTTAAAGAACTACTTCATTTCCTTTAAGAAAGCCTTTCAGTAATCCGTTCTTACCCATTCTGTAAATAGAACGACCCGACTATAACCGGAAACATTTTTTTCAAATGACGTCACAATAACGCGGGAAAAGATCAACCACTTGAAATCACTTTAAAACGTAAAAATTGAAACACTTCTGGTACCAATATATTTAAAAATATATTTTCTAAAATGTTGATCTATATTTTACTGGACCTGCTGACACAATACAGCCAATAACAAGATCAATAGTTTTCATGTATATTGTTATGCTATGAATTGCGATCCGAACACATCCGAAGATGTTGCGTTCATCAATCGATGCCGAAAGGCAGTTCATTTAAGGAATAGAAGTTGAGGTGTAAATATTGCGGCATGGTGTTGACAAGGCAAAATCATTTTACTATGGGGAATACATTCACACTCGACGACACAGCATTCTCACTAAGTAAACATTGAATTCCTCTAGGACTTAAAGATTTAACAAAACCGGTCACGACTTGTTTGTAACATTAGTGTCATCAAATGTCTGACTAAGATCATTTACTTTTTTTGAACCCCTGAAAGGTTTATACAAATGGCTGCTGATGTGGTGGATTTCAAGCTGAATAACAATATTAAACTAGACTATTTTAGTTTCACAACCGGAATAAATTGATGTATTGCATTCATTATTGTAAATAGTTGGAAATAATTATCAAATAATTTAAGGATTTTATTAGATGTGTGTGAAGTTGGCTCAGCCATCGGCAATCGACAATCGACATTCGATATTATATCGGAAATCTTCAATGTCGAGCTGCAATGTCGAGCTGGACGGAATTCTAGCTCGACATTCGATATCATATAGCAAATCTTCAATGTCGAGCTGTAATGTCGAGCTGGACGAAGTTCTAGCTCGGCCTTCGATATTATATAGCAAATCTTCAATGTCGAGCTGCAATGTCGAGCTGGACAAAATTCTAGCTCGACATTCGATATTTTATAGCAAATCTTCAATGTCGAGCTGCAATGTCGAGCTGGACGGAATTCTAGCTCGAGATTCGATATTATATAGGAAATATTCAATGTCGTGATTAATTGTCGAGTTGACGGAATTCTAGCTCTACATTCAATATTATATGGCAAATCTTCAATGTCGGGCTGCAATGTCGAGCTGGACGGAATTCTAGCTCCACATTCGATATTATATAGCAAGGGGAGGGCCGTAACTAATGTTGTTGATAACTTGTGGCTCGACCCTTTTGCATACAACTTTGATAACATTTATTTCAAACTTTTCTATATACATGTATGTAAATATTTTGACAATTGTAATAATGTTTATAAATAAAATATTATTAAATAAATATTATATAGCAAATCTTCAATATCGAGCGGCAATGTCGAGCTGGACAAAAATATATATAGACATTCGATATTATATAGCAAATCTTCAATGTCGAGCTGCAATGTCGAGCTGGACGGAATTCTAGCTCGACATTCGATATTATATAGGAAATATTCAATGTCGTGATGAATTGTCGAGCTGGACGGAATTCTAGCTCGAAATTCGATATTATAAAGCAAATCTTCAATGTCGAGCTGAAATGTCGAGCTGGACAAAATTCTAACTCGGCCTTCGATATTATATAGCAAATCTTCAATGTCGAGCTGCAATGTCGAGCTGGACGGAATTCTAGCTCGACATTCGATATTATAAAGCAAATCTTCAATGTCGAGCTGCAATGTCGAGCTGGACAAAATTCTAGCTCGAC
Source organism: Mya arenaria (assembly GCF_026914265.1). NCBI lineage: Eukaryota > Metazoa > Mollusca > Bivalvia > Myida > Myidae > Mya > Mya arenaria. The sequence goes on along the minus strand of NC_069133.1, from coordinate 48,732,823 downwards.
ATATGATATTTTATAGCAAATCTTCAATGTCAAGCTGCAATGTCGAGCTGGGTGGAATTCTAGCAAGAGATTCGATATTATATAGGAAATATTCAATGTCGTGATTAATTGTCGAGTTGACGGAATTCTAGCTCTACATTTTCGATATTATATGGCAAATCTTCAATGTCGAGCTGGACGGAATTCTAGCTCGACATTCGATATTATATAGCAAATCTTCAATGTCGACCTGCAATGTCGAGCTGGACAGAATTCTAGCTCGACATTCGATATTATATAGCAAATATTCAATGTCGAGCTGCAATGTCGAGCTGGACGGAATTCTAGCTCGACATTCGATATTATATAGGAAATATTCAATGTCGTGATGAATTGTCGACCTGGACGGAATTCTAGCTCGACATTCGATATGATATAGTAAATCTTCAATGTCGACCTGGAACGTCGACCTGGACAGAATTCTAGCTCGAAAATCGATATTATATGGCAGATATTTAATATCGACCTGGAACGTCGAGCTGGACAGAATTCTAGCTCGACATTCATTATAATATAGCAAAACTTCAATGCCGAGCTACAATGTCGAGCTGGACGGAATTCTAGCTCGACATTCGATATCATATAGCAAATCTTCAATGTCGAGCTGCAATGTCGAGCTGGACAAAATTCTAGCTCGACATTCGATATTATATAGCAAATCTTCAATGTCGAGCTGCAATGTCGAGCTGGACGAAATTCTAGCTCGACATTCGATATTATATAGCAAATCTTCAATGTCGAGCTGCAATGTCGAGCTGGACAGAATTCTAGCTCGACATTCATTATAATATAGCAAAACTTCAATGCCGAGCTACAATGTCGAGCTGGACGGAATTCTAGCTCGACATTCGATATCATATAGCAAATCTTCAATGTCGAGCTGCAATGTCGAGCTGGACGAAATTCTAGCTCGACATTCGATATTATATAGCAAATCTTCAATGTCGTGCTGCAATGTCGAGCTGGACAAAATTCTAGCTCGACATTCGATATTTTATAGCAAATCTTCAATGTCGAGCTGCAATATCGAGCTGGACGGAATTCTAGCACGAGATTCGATATTATATAGGAAATATTCAATGTCGTGATTAATTGTCGAGTTGACGGAATTCTAGCTAGAATTCGATATTATATGGCAAATCTTCAATGTCGAGCTGGACGGAATTCTAGCTCGACATTCGATATTATATAGGAAATATTCAATGTCGTGCCGGAATGTCGAGCTGGACAGAATTCTAGCTCGACATTCGATATTATATAGCAAATCTTCAATGTTGAGCTGCAATGTCGAGCTGGACGGAATTCTAGCTCGACATTCGATATTATATAGCAAATCTTCAATGTTGAGCTGCAATGTCGAGCTGGACGGAATTCTAGCTCGACATTCGATCTTATATAGGAAATATTCAATGTCGTGATGAATTGTCGAAGTCGATCGGTCCGTATATCACTGTATTCAAATAAAAATCCAGTTTTATGACGTCAGCGGTCCATATCATATTTTTGGCCAGTCCGGACCTAGCGAAAAATGTAATTTGGACCGGTGACGTCATACTACTGGTAAGTGCGGCTTGCAATTTTCACAACGGCGGAAAATAGTCGCAAGTAAACATTAATAGTTTTGTTCAATAAGACACATCTGAAGCGCCTTAAACATATTGAATAGTAATATAAAATGTTCGGTATTATATAAGAAATATTTACACACCACTTCGGGCCATATGGCATTATAAGGACCGGCCAGTCAGCCCCCTAAGGAGAATGGACCTCGGTCCATCTTAAATATTGAAACATGTCAGCCTCCTTACAATCTGCCCCTATATGTTCAACTCGCGTATTTTTCTTTACTAAGGATTTTACATGTGCAACAATATGGCCCTCAATGGATTCTCGTTAAAAACTACGGTAACTTTTATATTTATTTAAGAACGTAACACAATGACCCTCGCCAATATTGAAACATCTCTATTTAGGTCATCATTCCTATCTTAAGCTACTAAGTGGTCAAAATGCCATTGCGTTATATTCTCATAGGCGCTTCATAAGCGTTACCGGCATGTGCCGATTAGATATTCTGACAATAAATGGAACAGTCAATTGCTTTCACATATGCTTATGTTGGTCCTTACACTTGAATAGCAATTATCAAAGGACCTGCCTGTTGCTAAACTCATATACTACTTGGAACTATCGAGATAGATTGACATCGGTCAAAGCCAACCGCTAATGTTTCATTTAGGGTATGTCCAGAAAATACATGAATTACCTTGTTTACTTAAAAGCTGTCGAAAGTATTTGGCCAGGCTAAAATTTACGTCACTGAAATTATTGATTGACTAGCTCCTTTTTGTGGCGATAACCAGTAAAATCCATTGACACGTTAGGTTAAAGGTATCACATGATGTCGTTGAACTATTGAGGGGCGTTAGGAAACACTTCTGAATGGTCAACTGCAATAAGGGTCAACTATGAAGTATAAACAACTTATTTGGAGCTTGGTATTTGGTCACATTTTATCAAATTTATAAGACAGTTTTTAGTCAGTCGGTCAATCTCAGTCTGGGTTATATTCTGCAAAGTGGTTAAAATCTGCGATACTGTAATTGGGTTTAATATTAAGGTCTACATACCGAGTTAAGGTCTGGTTAAGATCTTAGAGTAAGATTTGCTCTCATTTAATCGAACAATTAATTGACAACTGACAAAATAAATAATTGCTAACAATAAAACTTGTAGCACCGGACGTCGCTGTTTTGACTTTATAAATATACGATTGAACTTCATTCTGTAGTTTTTCATATAAATTATTTGGCATGGAGCGCGGGTTGGTGCCAGAGTGCTACAAGAACTCTCATTATTGTTTTAGCGGCTTTATGCTATTTAAAGGATGTTTGTAGATGACGTTTAAACAATAAATACTACTCAGTAATAGCTTTTGTAAATTGTTTTGGCAAGAATTTCAGACGGTTTAATCATAAAATGTCCCTTTTGTCGCAAATTTCCAGATTTATATTAATGATATTTCATGCTTATATAAACATAACAGAGCAGAACAAGAAATGCTGCAAACTTTTTATTGCAGCGTTTTGCTTCTTACAGCAGAGTATGCTGCATTAGACACCCTCTTTAATTTGCCATAATGTTTTAGTATACGTTTTCCGAAACCTGTGAAACATAACCTAGGATCAAACTTTGAAGACGATCTCGCATCCCCACTCAATATTTCCATGAATAAACTATCTTCTTCTTCTATGAACATGACTTTTACCAATTGCATTGTAACAAACTTTGACTGGAGGATATCGACTTAACTTAAAATGTCGAGTGATAAACTAATACTTAGTAGTCAAGCACATGGTATAATATATATACTTTCTTTTAGCTAAGTAGAAAACGCCGATATTTTTGAAAATATATATCGTTAATCATAACCATCAGTACTTAAGATAAAAACATTCAGGAATTATTGGACCTTATCAATTTTGAAGATAAATTATTATTTGATTACTTCTGTGTGTATGACATATGAAATATATTGACGTAGGGTAAACAGTTTGTAGTGCAAACGTCTGATTAAAAGGAGCAGTTTTAAAAGACGGCTTTATAAAACTCGAAAGTTTGAAGGCGTTAATGATTTATTTTACAACGAACAAAGCTTTACTGGGTTAGAATTTGAAATTTAAATTTAATGGTCATAGAAATATTACAGTGCAACTAGTTTGAACCGTTCAATCCGGTCACGGCTGTAGAGTGGCGATATAAGCCGGTATTTCTTCATTCCGGTGCTGGTACGTCCTTCAAACGGTAATACATTGTGTATCATTTTCAGGTATAAAACACAGTCAGTGTGACAGACTAAATTGTCTTGTATCATCGGATGTGGCTGTTTTGACTTTACGATTGAAAGGCTTAGTGTATAGGACGCGGATTGGTGCCAGAGTGCTACAAAAACTCTCATAATTGTTTGAATGGCTTTATACTATTAAATTGATGTCTGTAGAAGACGTTAACGAAATAAATATAATTTATTTAATTGGGAACTATAGCTTCGGCAAATTATTTTTGTAAGAATTTCAGACGTATTAATCGTAATAATGTCCCTTTCCCCAGATTGATATGAATGCAGTTTCGTGCTTATATAAACATTACAGAACAGAACAGATACGTTTCAAAGTTTTATTACAACAGAGTATGCAGCATTAAGACACCCTCTTTAATTTGCCCTCCTGTTCTATTATATGTTTTCTTGGTTTTGCCGGGAGACCTGTGAAAGATAAGCTAGGATCGAACTTTAAAGACGATCTCGCATCCTCACTCAAAGTACATGTTTTCTTTCCAAATGTATTGTTACAAAATTTAACTGGAGGGATATAGACATATCTTAAATATGTCGAGTGCTAATTGATTGTCATGCACATAGCTTTTTATGATTACTTTCTTTTTACAAATTACAATTTGTAAATATACCGTCAGTAATAACCATTTATATTTAAGGATAAAGTATTCAGGAATAATTGGAACATATGCATTTTAAAAATGTTTCAACAAATATTTGGTAACCTCTGTGTGCAAGATATATGTATAATCATATATATTGACTTGATGTAGGGTTAACGATTTGTAGTGCAGACGTCTGAATAAAAGAAGCAGTTATTCGGCTTTGTAAAAATGGAAAGTTTGAAGGCATGAACCATTCTTTGTTCAACGAACAAGGATATTCTCAGATAGTATTTAAAATCTTAATTGGTCATTACCCTACTGTGATGATATAAATATAAAAACAATATTACAGTCCAACAAGTTTGAACCGTGCAATCCAGCCAAGTGACCATTATGCTGGCCATGGCAGTATAAAGACGACATAAGCCGGTATTTCTTCATTCCGGCGTTGGTACGTCGTTTAAACGGTAATGCACTGTGTATCTTTTATAGGTATAAAACACAGTCACTGTCGCAGACTAAATTATATTTTCAAGCGATTGATAAAATACGTACAGTCTTAGATCTAATTGAAAAGCCTAATAACAGGAGATGCCGAAATGTTTTTCGAAGCTCCGTGCCTTTCATAATGAAAATATTGCAGATCATTAAAATAGTCAGAGCAAACCAAAAAAAAAAGCATTGAACATTAGAATTAAGAGGTATAATGTAAAGTAGATAATATTTCAAATTGAAGATCAAGCACTGTTGATTAAACGTTGATTAAACAATAATTAGTTTCTATCAAATGATCCCTAATATTCCCGGCACGATGAAAATATATTTTCATACGTTAATAAAATAAATCTGAACCAAGAATATAAATGTGTTGCCTTAGCTAGAAAGTAACAACTAAGAGTACTCGCTATATAAGCATCAGTTGATCCATATCTGCCTCTAATTTCAAAAACGTTTTTAAAAGGGTAAAAGACAGCATATTTGTAATTGTTTAAGAATAAAAAACTGAGTAAATGAAAATTTTCCTTCTAGAATTTGAATTAAGGTGAATGAAAGTAGTTCATAGGTCACAGAGTGCATTTCGATGAACAATGTTTAATTGTAAACAAAAACACTTGAATTTGTTATACATAAACCTGCCTTAAATTACAATAACTACTAAATAAACGTCAAGAAACAAGAAACGATAATTATTTCTTTCATGCTTTTCGATGAAATATGGGTTTTAACCAGTGAAATAACTACAGTGAAAATATCAATTTGGTATTTTCACTGCAAAATAAGGAGTGAAAATATCAACTTTCAGAACTACTTTAAATTCCTTTGTTGTTACATGTACTTGCCTACTGGACTTCAATAAATTATGTCAAAAAATGTTAAAAAATATATAAAAGAAATGTTTTATAAATTTAGATAAATATATAATTGGAAATTAACAACTTACCGTTTATTACCGGTTATCCCGTTTATCAAACATTTTACTGATCTTTGAAGCTGAATGTTCGAACATTTGCTTTCATACCAAACAAATTACAGACAAAAACAACTGTTCGAACATAAATACAATTTTATATCATCGTTCAAATGTATTTTGAACTGTTAACCATTGGAGTACGTAAATTGAGCTTCCTGGAGAATTCACACAACAATTTACAGATAGATTCGATATTTTTACCCCACCCACACAACAAAATGTGTCAACAAACTAGCGTGGCATTTACTCTTTATCTGGAAAACAAACATTTTAAAGCGAAACAGACTGGTCTCTGACAGTAAGATGACTGAATATTAACTTACTATAAAAACACGCGTACATGCAGTCTTAAACTAAGAAAAATGGTTAAAATCCAATGAGTATCCACATTTGTTTTGCTAACACATTTGACCTTCCAAATTTTCATTCTTTAAATAGCAGCGTAGTAATTTGATTATGTTTTCATGTCCATCTTAAAATAAAATGTGTTTTCATTATTTTTGGAACATATGTGCACTAATAATACGTCATTGTTTACTGTTCATAAAGCTTTGCAATAAAAAACGAGCGAATATTAAGCCATAAGAATGAATAGCAGAGAACTATTTCTCAGCAAACCGAAAGTCGAAAAGTTGACAGCTATAATTATGCATGAGGGGCGCCCCACGGGTAGCGGCGTAAAGCCCACCCTTTTCAAAAAAGGGGGTAATTCAGAAATAAATAAAAAACAAATAAAACTCCGAAAATAAGCATTAAAGAAACAGAAAAATTGTTTATTTCAGTGTAAGATCGTATTTAATTTCACTCGTGATCATAAAAAAAACTACATTTTCACTCGTGGCTTCGCCACTCGTGAAAATATATTTTTTTATGACACTCGTGAAATAAAATACGATCTTACACTGAAATAAACAAATATCCTCTATATATTTTGTTTTGTTTTAAGACATGAAAGAAGAATTGCGAAAATCACTTTAATTAAGGGAGATGAATTTGATTAACTATTTATATATCTATTCCATTTACGTTTCATTTTATATTCATTTTCATTTAAAGACGTCAACATTGATCTCATATGTATTCAATAGTAAATTAATCATCTACAGGCGAAATAACACTGATTCCGAGAATTTCACACCTCAGTACTGTATATTGGACAAATTTTACTACAGTTTTAAATGTTAAACAGCGTTAGAAAAATGTAACATTTTATAAGAAAAACAAATTGGTTGGTAGTAGCCAATATGTATTAAGAAACGTGGCCACATCCTCTTTAGGGTTACAACAAACAATGGGGGTAAACATATAAACACAAATATATATTCAGCATGTCCAGCACTTTTTTTACATCACAAACCATTCAGTTCCAAAAAATATGAAAATGGAAAGTAGCAAATGTTTTGAGATGTCATGATTTAATCTATTGCGTACTAAAAGAAAAAAAGGAATGTTACACTGACTACTCATATTAGAATCGGTGTGTTTTGCCCTTCAACCATTAGCAAAATAGAATGATATTTAAGTTTGAATGACATACACTGTATATTGAGCGTAGATTTTTAATACGTCCGTTCACATATCGGGACGTATCATAGTTTCATCTGCGACGGACGGGTTGGTATTCGGGATCAAGTATGCTTTCCGATAAGTAACTTAACATCATTCAATTTGGTTAGAATGTGAATTGGCATTGTATCTCAGCTATATTGCTTAAGTCACTCTTGAATTATCGCCCTTTAGGATAGAAATTACCAAAACGTTGTCTTGTCCGATCAATTACTTTAGAAACTTAGATCATTTACTTAAGATTAAGATATAAAATTGAACGTTGACTAATTACATGTTTTTTGCCTTTCAGGTATGTGTTAAATATAAAAGATGGCATAGATTTTGTGGCGATTTATTTGGAAAAAAATGATTGTAAGCATTTTCATAGAAATCTATGGTATTCGATTCGTATTCCATAGAATGTTTGCAACGGTATTCACGTATGTGTTTGCTAACCGATTTTTGTCATATATATCAGGTTTAAAAGATATCTTCTTCTTGCAATGTATTTATGCTACTATTATCACAGCTTCTTCTTCGCTAATTATTGTTTATAACAAATATGCAATTAATGTTCGGATGATGTTGCATGAACTAGAGTGCTACTTAAATGTTATTCCATAGTGTTGAATGAATTCACATTAAAGAGTAATTGTGAGCTGAATCATAAATGACAATATGCCTCATTACTGTTGTGCAAAATGCATGGTGATCAGATGACCTGCAGCAGTACACTTCGGTGGGGAAGGCCAACAATGAAAACGTTTTTGTATTTGATAATTTTAAACTGTAGAAACAATCTGTTGAAAATGTTAAACGTATATTCCGTGCTACAAGTTTTGATGTGTTAAGAAGTTTGCACATTTTACGTGGAGATATTTTATCAGAAGTTGTTCGATATCCATATTTGCCGTCAAATGAAAAAAGTTTTTTCGGCAAAATTGAATAATGAATTGGGGTTTTTTCAGACTATTTGAGACTACGAAATGACTAGTGTATTGCTGCTTATTGATTATATCGTCTCAAGGAAGAAGTATATTATATAAAAAAGTAACTTCAATTGACTTTTTGGCTACAAAATTACCAAGTCAAAAGACAATTTCATTCGGAACGTTTCAAGATTTTTGGCCCCTTTAAAAATACTTACAGTATATATACTATATTTTACAGTACATTTTCTTTTGAATGCAAGTGTGTGTTCTGTAAATTAAATTTTAAAGAGCACTCTTTCGGACGAATACCACAAAACTATATGAAATGGACCAAAATGCAAATTCTGTGTGTAGGTCATTCATGTCATTAGGTCATACACTTTATACATTTGTCGATTCTGGGACAAATACCGTTTCCTTATCCTTAAGACCGTTTCTGTCACCCGATGCCGCCTTATCCGTATGTTCATTTCGTCTTGAAAATTACAATTTGTAAATATACCGTCAGTAATAACCATTTATATTTAAGGATAAAGTATTCAGGAATAATTGGAACATATGCATTTTAAAAATGTTTCAACAAATATTTGGTAACCTCTGTGTGCAAGATATATGTATAATCATATATATTGACTTGATGTAGGGTTAACGATTTGTAGTGCAGACGTCTGAATAAAAGAAGCAGTTATTCGGCTTTGTAAAAATGGAAAGTTTGAAGGCATGAACCATTCTTTGTTCAACGAACACGGATATTCTCAGATAGTATTTAAAATCTTAATTGGTCATTACCCTACTGTGATGATATAAATATAAAAACAATATTACAGTCCAACAAGTTTGAACCGTGCAATCCAGCCAAGTGACCATTATGCTGGCCATGGCAGTATAAAGACGACATAAGCCGGTATTTCTTCATTCCGGCGTTGGTACGTCGTTTAAACGGTAATGCACTGTGTATCTTTTATAGGTATAAAACACAGTCACTGTCGCAGACTAAATTATATTTTCAAGCGATTGATAAAATACGTACAGTCTTAGATCTAATTGAAAAGCCTAATAACAGGAGATGCCGAAATGTTTTTCGAAGCTCCGTGCCTTTCATAATGAAAATATTGCAGATCATTAAAATAGTCAGAGCAAACCAAAAAAAAAAGCATTGAACATTAGAATTAAGAGGTATAATGTAAAGTAGATAATATTTCAAATTGAAGATCAAGCACTGTTGATTAAACGTTGATTAAACAATAATTAGTTTCTATCAAATGATCCCTAATATTCCCGGCACGATGAAAATATATTTTCATACGTTAATAAAATAAATCTGAACCAAGAATATAAATGTGTTGCCTTAGCTAGAAAGTAACAACTAAGAGTACTCGCTATATAAGCATCAGTTGATCCATATCTGCCTCTAATTTCAAAAACGTTTTTAAAAGGGTAAAAGACAGCATATTTGTAATTGTTTAAGAATAAAAAACTGAGTAAATGAAAATTTTCCTTCTAGAATTTGAATTAAGGTGAATGAAAGTAGTTCATAGGTCACAGAGTGCATTTCGATGAACAATGTTTAATTGTAAACAAAAACACTTGAATTTGTTATACATAAACCTGCCTTAAATTACAATAACTACTAAATAAACGTCAAGAAACAAGAAACGATAATTATTTCTTTCATGCTTTTCGATGAAATATGGGTTTTAACCAGTGAAATAACTACAGTGAAAATATCAATTTGGTATTTTCACTGCAAAATAAGGAGTGAAAATATCAACTTTCAGAACTACTTTAAATTCCTTTGTTGTTACATGTACTTGCCTACTGGACTTCAATAAATTATGTCAAAAAATGTTAAAAAATATATAAAAGAAATGTTTTATAAATTTAGATAAATATATAATTGGAAATTAACAACTTACCGTTTATTACCGGTTATCCCGTTTATCAAACATTTTACTGATCTTTGAAGCTGAATGTTCGAACATTTGCTTTCATACCAAACAAATTACAGACAAAAACAACTGTTCGAACATAAATACAATTTTATATCATCGTTCAAATGTATTTTGAACTGTTAACCATTGGAGTACGTAAATTGAGCTTCCTGGAGAATTCACACAACAATTTACAGATAGATTCGATATTTTTACCCCACCCACACAACAAAATGTGTCAACAAACTAGCGTGGCATTTACTCTTTATCTGGAAAACAAACATTTTAAAGCGAAACAGACTGGTCTCTGACAGTAAGATGACTGAATATTAACTTACTATAAAAACACGCGTACATGCAGTCTTAAACTAAGAAAAATGGTTAAAATCCAATGAGTATCCACATTTGTTTTGCTAACACATTTGACCTTCCAAATTTTCATTCTTTAAATAGCAGCGTAGTAATTTGATTATGTTTTCATGTCCATCTTAAAATAAAATGTGTTTTCATTATTTTTGGAACATATGTGCACTAATAATACGTCATTGTTTACTGTTCATAAAGCTTTGCAATAAAAAACGAGCGAATATTAAGCCATAAGAATGAATAGCAGAGAACTATTTCTCAGCAAACCGAAAGTCGAAAAGTTGACAGCTATAATTATGCATGAGGGGCGCCCCACGGGTAGCGGCGTAAAGCCCACCCTTTTCAAAAAAGGGGGTAATTCAGAAATAAATAAAAAACAAATAAAACTCCGAAAATAAGCATAAAAGAAACAGAAAATTTGTTTATTTCAGTGTAAGATCGTATTTAATTTCACTCGTGATCATAAAAAAAACTACATTTTCACTCGTGGCTTCGCCACTCGTGAAAATATATTTTTTTATGACACTCGTGAAATAAAATACGATCTTACACTGAAATAAACAAATATCCTCTATATATTTTGTTTTGTTTTAAGACATGAAAGAAGAATTGCGAAAATCACTTTAATTAAGGGAGATGAATTTGATTAACTATTTATATATCTATTCCATTTACGTTTCATTTTATATTCATTTTCATTTAAAGACGTCAACATTGATCTCATATGTATTCAATAGTAAATTAATCATCTACAGGCGAAATAACACTGATTCCGAGAATTTCACACCTCAGTACTGTATATTGGACAAATTTTACTACAGTTTTAAATGTTAAACAGCGTTAGAAAAATGTAACATTTTATAAGAAAAACAAATTGGTTGGTAGTAGCCAATATGTATTAAGAAACGTGGCCACATCCTCTTTAGGGTTACAACAAACAATGGGGGTAAACATATAAACACAAATATATATTCAGCATGTCCAGCACTTTTTTTACATCACAAACCATTCAGTTCCAAAAAATATGAAAATGGAAAGTAGCAAATGTTTTGAGATGTCATGATTTAATCTATTGCGTACTAAAAGAAAAAAAGGAATGTTACACTGACTACTCATATTAGAATCGGTGTGTTTTGCCCTTCAACCATTAGCAAAATAGAATGATATTTAAGTTTGAATGACATACACTGTATATTGAGCGTAGATTTTTAATACGTCCGTTCACATATCGGGACGTATCATAGTTTCATCTGCGACGGACGGGTTGGTATTCGGGATCAAGTATGCTTTCCGATAAGTAACTTAACATCATTCAATTTGGTTAGAATGTGAATTGGCATTGTATCTCAGCTATATTGCTTAAGTCACTCTTGAATTATCGCCCTTTAGGATAGAAATTACCAAAACGTTGTCTTGTCCGATCAATTACTTTAGAAACTTAGATCATTTACTTAAGATTAAGATATAAAATTGAACGTTGACTAATTACATGTTTTTTGCCTTTCAGGTATGTGTTAAATATAAAAGATGGCATAGATTTTGTGGCGATTTATTTGGAAAAAAATGATTGTAAGCATTTTCATAGAAATCTATGGTATTCGATTCGTATTCCATAGAATGTTTGCAACGGTATTCACGTATGTGTTTGCTAACCGATTTTTGTCATATATATCAGGTTTAAAAGATATCTTCTTCTTGCAATTTATTTATGCTACTATTATCACAGCTTCTTCTTCGCTAATTATTGTTTATAACAAATATGCAATTAATGTTCGGATGATGTTGCATGAACTAGAGTGCTACTTAAATGTTATTCCATAGTGTTGAATGAATTCACATTAAAGAGTAATTGTGAGCTGAATCATAAATGACAATATGCCTCATTACTGTTGTGCAAAATGCATGGTGATCAGATGACCTGCAGCAGTACACTTCGGTGGGGAAGGCCAACAATGAAAACGTTTTTGTATTTGATAATTTTAAACTGTAGAAACAATCTGTTGAAAATGTTAAACGTATATTCCGTGCTACAAGTTTTGATGTGTTAAGAAGTTTGCACATTTTACGTGGAGATATTTTATCAGAAGTTGTTCGATATCCATATTTGCCGTCAAATGAAAAAAGTTTTTTCGGCAAAATTGAATAATGAATTGGGGTTTTTTCAGACTATTTGAGACTACGAAATGACTAGTGTATTGCTGCTTATTGATTATATCGTCTCAAGGAAGAAGTATATTATATAAAAAAGTAACTTCAATTGACTTTTTGGCTACAAAATTACCAAGTCAAAAGACAATTTCATTCGGAACGTTTCAAGATTTTTGGCCCCTTTAAAAATACTTACAGTATATATACTATATTTTACAGTACATTTTCTTTTGAATGCAAGTGTGTGTTCTGTAAATTAAATTTTAAAGAGCACTCTTTCGGACGAATACCACAAAACTATATGAAATGGACCAAAATGCAAATTCTGTGTGTAGGTCATTCATGTCATTAGGTCATACACTTTATACATTTGTCGATTCTGGGACAAATACCGTTTCCTTATCCTTAAGACCGTTTCTGTCACCCGATGCCGCCTTATCCGTATGTTCATTTCGTCTTGATATATCAAAGAACATTAGATATTATGTTATTTTTGTTTAATTATATATTTATATATGTTTTTCTTCCTGGTTTGTACGATGATGTATTCACCATTACAGTAATGTTTTAATTTTGAGTTTGTTAGGACAATCTATGTCAGAAAGATGTCTTTGAATGCCTTTATGTTACCTTTTATAAAATAAGCATTGTTTCTCCGATTTGAATCATTCAGTCGTTAAGTACTTGTAGTAACTGAAAAGTTTATATGTTATTATTTTTTTTTATTGCTTTCAAGTTAATGCTGACTCCGATGATAAATGTGGAAACATGTGTGTGGTTATCCGCATGTAAACTAGTTAGAATCCCCAGTGATACACATGTGCTCCAGTGTGTTTCACGGCCCGTTTCAAGGCGGTAATCCCATCATCTATTTATAATGCTATTTGAATGGGTTTGTCGTCTGCTTGTACGGTTGTTCTTCTGTAACAGTGTCGTTAAGGCCCTTACCTTGTGCCTCTGAACAGCGTTTATATCTATATCAGATTTATAATGTGTTTGAGATTGTTTTTCTGTTATTACAATAACTATATTCAAAATAAATGAGAAAAAAACAACAACGTTTATATCTATATCAGATTTATAATGTGTTTGAGATTGCTTTTCAGTTATTACAATAACTATATTCAAAATAAATGAGAAAAAACAACAACGTTTACATCTATATCAGAATTATAATGTGTTTGAGATTGTTTTTCAGTTATTACAATAACTATATTCAAAATAAATGAGAAAAAACAACAACGTTTTTATTTATATCAGATTTATAATGTGTTTGAGATTGTTTTTCAGTTATTACAATAACTATATTCAAAATAAATGAGAAAAAACAACAACGTTTATATCTATATCAGATTTATAATGTGTTTGAGATCGTTTTTCAGTTATTACAATAACTATATTCAAAATAAATGAGAAAAAACAACAACGTTTTTATCTATATCAGATTTATATTGTGTTTGAGATTGTTTTTCAGTTATTACAATAACTATATTCAAAATAAATGAGAAAAAACAACAACGTTTAAATCTATATCAGATTTATAATGTGTTTCAGATTGCTTTTCAGTTATTACAATAACTATATTCAAAATAAATGAGAAAAAACAACAGGGTTTATATCTAAATTTATGACAAAAGTTCTTGTCCATGTAGCTTTTATTGTGTTGTAACGTGTCGTGGCTATCTTATGATTCAAATATATAAAACAAAAATCATCGCTTCTTTTCATTAGCTAGAATTGATTTGTAACAATGACTACCGCTCGATTTGAAAGTGAAAAAAATATTGTACAATTAATGATAAGTCAACAAATTTGGAATTATTTCTCCTTACTTCACTTGACAATGGGTGAAGTGAGAAGTAACTGAACTTTGGCGTCGTTCTTTGTGCCTCTTGTTATAAATCTATGATACGTTTACATAGACTCCAATGATATGACTTTAATTTGAATCTCAAGAGCTCACACCCTACCTTTACTTATCGCAAGGATAGAAAGTTCTGTACGCAACCTCTAGAAATTAACATGTATACAAACCACTAGGACAAGCAGTGTTCAAACTCAATTATGTATGACCTTAAAAATAGACTTTCAGGATGTTTCACTGTGTTCATTTACTGCAGGTGCAATCATATCGTGTGTTATCTTAATGATTAATACTTACTAAAGAACTATTTCTTGTACAAATTCATCATTACATGCTATTCTTTATACCAGCCTTTAATAGTTGATTAATCAATATATTTTCAAAAATAGCATCGTTTCCCCTTTTTGTAGAATAGTATGTTCTTAACGACTATGCCATACAATTAGTGAAGCAGTCATATCGTTCCGTCAATTTGTTTTACAGTTGTTGTTGGTTTTCAATATCAGTAGACGGTTCCTCGACATGACAGCGCCGTAGCCACACTGACGCACACCGCCAATTTGGAGAGCGAAAAAAAAACACATAAAATAAATAAGAATAGCTAATGATATGAAAACTAATAAAATCGACTTCTGAATTCGAGGAACGACTACAATGACACATTTAATTATGAGTTATGCCGTAGATACAGAAAATTTAGCACTGCCGGGACTTATTGTATCAAACAATACAGCAAGGCCTTTTTGCTCGAGTACTGACGACACGCTCTATTCATAGAATAGGACTCCGTATTGTTCAAACGAGTCCGCATAAATTTCAAATGTTCTAGATATGTAATATCCTAGACAACAATATATACTAATTTAATTAATTAATTTTTGCATTTTCCATTTCAGATATGCTAAAATATAGGCGGCATGTATAAACTTATCAATACAAATATCTGGAGTTGCTAAGTGTAAAGAACGCTTGTTTAACACTCAGTTGACGCGCGTTTTAAAATAAGCGAACACAGACATGTTCTTATGGATATAATCAAAACTATTATAAAACATTCATCACGTGGAATTCCTTTCAGAGGGAGATTGTTAAAAGACCTAAACCGCGAGAACGGCAATTATAAGTTCTTTAAGGAATGGATAAGCACATATGATGAATTTATTTCCTGACATCTGAAAAGAACACCAAAGATTACGAAGTTTACATCGCCACAGTCAACAACAATTGTACCTAGACCTAACGATTGTCGAGGGAAAATGTTTGATGGTGCATCGCCAATGAGTGGCCAAGTAAGTGGCGATCAGACTCGGATTACTGACTTTTATCTGCATGCTAAATACATTAAACAAGTTAATAGTCATTGATTAAATCTAGTAGTTATCACATCATGCACCCAGGTGCCATCGATTCGCATTTTTATGAACAAATTTCAACAACTAACTTTCTTTTTTCACAACCTCGCAAACGACACAAGTCATTTAAAAGTGCAGTGGCGGACCTTTTAGCCGACTCATCAGAGTGTGAGGAGGAAAACGAATATGTCAATTTTCAGTATGCTTCAAAAGGACAGACTCTCACTATTCTCTCAGATACGAGATGGACATCAAGAAAGGATTATATTAGCACTCATTAGTTCATTATGAACTTTTATATAAACGACGCATTTAGTGATATTGTTAATGAACCTGAGGCCAAAAAAAATACCTGTTTCCGGTAACCCGACCGACGCTATTTTTTTCTCGCCGACCCTTATCTTTTTTTAGACATAAAGGAAAAAAAAAATATTTTCTTTAAATTCTATTGTAAAAAAATATTTCTTAAATATATCGTTGTTTGCCTTTTTTCTACGTCCCTGGAGAATAAACTTTCATTCCTGAGTATGTATAACCGAGACTCTTTGTCAACAGGAAAACAAAATGGCGGAGGGCGGCGAACCCTGTCCGGTATCTTCAAATTGGTAAACGCATGTTTACGGTCCAAACACGTGGTTGATCACAAAAGACATATATATTTTGCTGTCTTTATAATGAAAATATTTAGGATTATAGTTCGCAGTGTTATTTATCCATGTCCAAAATAAAACTTATTTTTTTACGATAAGGCTTTGCGTATATCATGCAGGCTTCTTACGATTAGGCTTTGCGAATTTATGCAGCCTAACTGCCAGGTTCCAATACGCATTTCATTAATCGTTACATTAATGTATCCGCAAATATCAATGGTTATTTATTTCGCCTTATTTAAGTCCTATCAACTGAAATCCAAACAATAACTTGCGAAAGTTAACAACACATTTATTGGAATGTGTCGGCTGTAGATCAAACCGTACAATTTGTGACGTCAGAGCAGGAGCGGTGATAAGATCAAAGGCGCGTAGCTATGGTTTGTATTTAATTCGGTCGGTCGGATACCGTATGATCCCATTTGATTGCCAGGATTTCGCCTAAGCTGGTAAGAAAATACCATACGATCGAAAAAAAATCAATAATCGTCGTCTGGGAATCTTAAAACAATGACCGAAATTTTTGAATTCACTATTAATATGAATGAAACTTTGATTGTACGAAAATAAGATACGTAAAATAAATCCATATCCGCGTTTACTTGTTCTATTATTAACCTACATCCACTTGAAGGCCTAGTTTAAGGAACTCACAGTTGACATGAAAATCGGCGATTTTCCTCAAGCAAATTAACAAAATTTATTTAGTTAATAATTGACTGTTTGGCTAGAACATTATCAATTATTTACATTATCACAGATTTGTAGAAATTGAAGTGCTGGATTTGTTCTAAAACCCGATCGCGACTTATAAACGAGTATTGTATATGAACAACACCAGATTTCATGGGCAAAATTGGCGGGAAAATACGGTAGTCGAAGGTAAGAAAATGATTTCAGACATTTAACAATACTGTTTTTCTCTGACTTTTTGTATATTATGATAAGCTTAGTTAAAATTATTGATCTGATGCAACAGAAAATTGCATGATATGGAAACTGTAAAAAAAAATAAAAAAAAATATCCCGACCGACCGACCCTATTTTTTACCGCCATGTTACCGGAGACACAGGTATTATTTTTTTTTGCCTGACGCGTCAAGTTATTTGAGGCCGATGCAAAGCTGTATATATTTTAATATTTACGACTACTGTCTATGACAACGATTGTGATATATTCCGGGATAAAATTTTAAAGCTAACAACCTAGCCGATATCTTCAGAATTTAAAAAATAGTCAAATCCGACTCTTTTCAAGGGACTCGTGTCCGGTCACTTAGAATGACTGTACAAATAAATATTTGCTAGGAAACCAGGAAAAAAACACAGTAATATAGACAGTGTAAATACATCAGCGATGGACCATTATCAGCTTAATCACTTCCATCTATTAAAGACCACGTTATACAGCACTTGACTTGGAAGACGTTAAAGTAGGGACATATTAAATGTTTTGTTATCTGGGAATCATGACCACTTTACGATTGAAAATGTTTAACCTAGCTAGATTTACGTCCATAAAAACAATTGGTTGACAAGCTCCAGTTTGTGGTGATAACCAGTAAAATCCTTTGATTATTTTCAGGTGAGGATAAAGGCATCACATAAAGTCGTTTTACTATCGAGAAACACTTTTGAATGGTCAACTGCAATTTGGATCAATTGGGAAGTATAAAGACACTTATCTAGACCTTGATAGTTGGTTAGTAAGTTATCAATAAAGTTTTGAGTCAGTCAGTCAATCTAAGTCTGGGTTATATTCTGCAAAGTGGTTAAAATCTGAGGTATTGTAATTGGGTTTCATCGTTAGGTCTACGGACCGACTTGATGCCTGGTTAAGATCTGAGAGTTAGCTTTGCTCTCGTTTAATCGAACAAATGATATAAATATATAGAATAAATTGACAACTAAGACATAAATGATTGCTAATAATAAAACCTGTATCATCACTCAGACGTGGTTGTTTTACGATTGAACGGCTTAGCGTAAAGGGCGCGGTACCAGAGGGCTACAATAACTCCCACTAATTGTTTTAGAGGCTTTATAATATTTAATAGATGTCTGCAGAAGACGTTTATGAAATTAATTGTACTAATTTTATTGGCATCTATAGCTTCAGTAAACTGTAACTGTTATAATTCCAGATGTTTTATCTAAAAAATGTCTGTTATGTCGCAAAATTCTAGATTTATATGTCTGATGTTCAATGCTTATTAAAACTGATCAGAATAGAACATAAATGATGCAAGCGTTTCATTGCAGCGCTATGTTGCTTCTTACAACAGTGTATGTAACATTAAAACACCCTATTTAATTTGCCGTACTGTTCTATTATTATACATTTTCTGGGTTATGCCGCGAGACATGTGCAACATCAGCTAGGATCGAACTTTGAAGACGATTTCGCATCGCCACTCAATAAAAACATCTTTTCCAAATATTTTTGTTACAAAATGGAGGGATGAATACTTTTCTTAAAAAGGTTGAGTGCTAACTTATAATCAGGACCATGGTTTTAAATATGTATTAATTTACTTCCCCTTGTAGATAAGAAGGCGTGAAAAAGAATAACCAGGATTCAAAGTGTTAAATATTTTAATGCAAAAAAGTTTTGTGAGTTAAATGATAATTATTATATTTAGAATTATTCGGCAAAATTGTAAAAAAAGAGTACTTTTATCGTTTGAAATGAACAACCAGCGTTAAATGTACTGTAAAGTCAAAAGAACATTATTCTAAAGACAAGCAATTTTTTTAATATTCCGAATATGAAAACTATGCAATCAACTTAGCCAATAAAAATTTGAAAGATTGCCATTTAATTTTCAAACGCATATAGGCAAGATCGTCATTTGTAAAACAATGGGATGTTTCACAAAGAAAATGCAAGTCAATCAATTTCATACGACTGACATTTATACAAGTTACATAAGAACGTCAAAATGCGGCATAATTGTTACGAGTTTCATAAACGAAACAAGCAAAATGTGTTTTCGAACAACCCTTTACATATGATCCAATATTTCCGTACCTTCGATTGTTAAACGATATATTGAAATAAGCTATTTTTCGCTTACCCCTATCCTATTTGGATGTCGATGATTGATAGTTACATATGCCAAAGTACTGCAATACATTTAGGTCATATCAGTTGTTTTTGTCGTTCAAAATTTCGACACATGATATTTCTGTTGTCGCCGGTGACGCCCAGATGAGGTTGCGTGCAGACAATAACTCAGTCGTTTATAACCTACTCGTGATAAACCAACGTACAAGTGTTATGGGACATAATGTCGATCATATTCGATTGTGGGATAAATACCTTCAACTACTAGGTAAAAGTAATGGGTTTATACCTTGAGAAGACAATAAATTATATATTAACAAATCATCTTGAACTGGTGACAGAGTGTGTGGGTTAATGTCCATGCCAATATTTATTGTCTGTTGAAACGCAAACGGAAACACCAGAGGTTCTCCTATATTAAATGAAAATATAGTTGGTTTATTGCTTCATTTTCCCAAAGAGCGCAGTCTCCTTAGCGATGCAATCTACCCAATCTGTGAACACTCATAGACTCAACACAGCTGCAAGGAAGCAAAAGTGCGAAGTCGAGTACGTATACCAGGCGATATCGGACGCGTGTTGAACATTCTATTGCTGAAGTTAGATAAATTAGGTAATTGGGACATTGTCGCATCATCCTAGGAATATTGTTTCAAATGCTGTTTATATAAAATTATGTGCTTTACGTGTATGTATAAATAAAGGATTGAACACAACTCTGTTAATACGTTTGGCCTTGTTTCGCAAATGAAATAGTTTTGAGAACCATTCCGAACATTTGCTATCGTAGGCCAACGAAGGCGACGTTATCGGTATAAGAATAAGAAACAAAATCCTATAACAAAGTATAAATCATGACATTGAATGACAATATCTTACATAAACGGTGTTCATTGATGTGATAGAGTTATACATGTACACGAGTTATATAAGAAAGTATTTTGTAGAGTGTTTGCAGAGTTTAAGAATTCACTTAAAAATGTACTTGGCGTCTTTGTGCGTTTATTCCCAGGATAGAATCTAGTCGATTCGGAACGCGTAACTGGCATAAAAAACCCTTATATCGGGAACCGGAAGTAGAATTGTTTACAATATCAAAAAATATTTTCACTGTAAATCATGCACGCATCGTTCTTTTACCATCCACCATTTCGTTCTCGTGTAGTTCTCTGTCCCCTCGGATGTTAGGTAGCGTGGATTTCATCCCCAAAACAATGTTCTTGGACACTGTTCGTGTCGTTTGGGCGATTACATCTCGGGTCGGACATAAAAGAAAAAGAAGAACGAATCACCCTGAGACCCCTTTGATAGGTTTAGAAGAATCACGTACGCTTGTACCCTACAGTCAACACATGTATTACTTAGCAGTAACATGGACACATACTATACCTTTAACATACTTGTACGTTAAGCATACTTCCTAAAGGTGTTTAGTGGATTGGTTTAGACTTGCCAAACGGATTTGTTTTTCATTTGTGAAATGTGTGTTGTATTTTGGCGTTATTTCCCTTGATCAGTGTGCCTTTAAGCAGGTTTGTGGCCTAGATGTATATTGCTGGGCTTGTCCAAGAGTTTTCAGTGTTCCATTATAACTATTATCTTGACAGGATTTGCAATAATTTTGATATGAAATGTTTCTTCTCCTACTGGGATGTATCTATGGAAGAATTTATCGTATATACTGATGATGTAGCAGTCGTCTGGATATAGACAGACAGATAGACAGACAGACAGTTTATTGACTTGCACATAGTACATCGACACAACACATACATTTTATAATACAATTTGTCAACGTGTATGAGCAATGATAATAAACAGCTATAAATACAAATTACAACATACAAATATGTAGAAAAAAACACACAAAAAAGACAAAAAAATCAATAAATAATAAATGAGAAGGTGAACATGGCTTATAAATGTAATTAAGGATTGATATTTAGTAAGCTTGATCTTATTTTAAGAGATTCTTTAACAACTATTTATACAACTTAATTATTTCTCCACAAAACAGATGATATCACCTTAATATATCACTTCATTTTATTGTTATATAAAAAGGCAATTTTCTAGAATCTTGATCTTTTGCGAAACAATTCTAATTACCAACTATCATATAACAAAACAGTATTGAATATTATTTTATTCACGTAAAATATACACTGTCTTTTGACATATAAATACATTAAAACAAATCAAGCTACTCGCCATATTGAATATATATATTTAAACACTTCATAAGGTAAAGGATAAAATAATACAATGAAAAATACAGGGGCAAGCCCAGTAGTCGAAAATTCAAAAAATAACCCTGTTTAGGGCACAAGGCAATGGCTCAAACGACAATGCACTATTGACACAAACATATTAACTAACAATACACAAACACCAAGATCTAACTTATACAACATACACAAACACAACAACCAAACAACAACTTCATCAAAATTGTTTTACCGTTAAATGATTAACCCGTTTAAGAAAATTGGTTGCATCTACTTAACCAAAAAGAAGGTTATTCCAAAGAAAACCAGTTGTTTGCGCCTATAGATGATATCAATTAATTGTTATTAAGAAACACAGTATATCAATCAAAACTGTGCCTGGTACTTCCATTCAGTTTGTCAACATCTTGGTGTTGGTCGTCACCAGCTGGTTTAGATCCTGACGTGGTGGATTTCGATGATGATATATCTATTGGTTTTCTGGTGATCGTTCGGGCCCTCTCTGGATCACCTTTATATGCCCGATGAACATTGAATCTTGCAGTCATTGTATTGTAGCTAACATAAAGATAACCATCATTACGTTTTAGTAAGCGCTTAAATGCCATTTTAAATTTTGTTGATGTCAGACAATAAATGATCGGGTTTCCCGCACTGTTGACATACATAAGGATTCTGGACCAAGAAATTAAATTCAGAAATGCCTCTAATCCAATTGTGTAGACATTTTCAGCCGGGCTGAATATTAACCACAGCGTTAAAACACGTATTGGGAATAAAGTTACAAAAAAGAGAACCATAATTAGAATAAGCATATACACAACTTGTCGTCTCGCGATTGTCTGTAAAGCTGATCTTTTATTTTGTGTCAGCTTATTCAATGTATCTGACATGAGCTGATGAATGATTTTGATATAAATACTTACTAGAATAATCAATGGAATGGCAAAAAAGGCGACTACAACGAAAATAGTATAACCATATTTCCACGAGGAGTTTATTTTGGTTCTACACACTTTAGTAGGAGTTCCGTCATAGAAAGTAGCATCTTCAAGGACAGTCATTACGGGAAAAGGTACTGTCAAAAACACGGCAACCGCCCATATGAGGAGAAGACACTTGACTGTCTTTGAGATTGTGCAAACCATATGCTGCTTAAGGGGATGGCAGAGGGCAAAGTAGCGTTCGAATGTCACCGCGAGCATCGTCAGAATGGACACGTGCAGTGTACCGTTTTCCAGCAGCGGCACGAGTTTACCTGAAAATATTTAGAATTGATAAGCTTGCATTAAGTTTGCAGGATTTTGTTTGAGACGCCAGAGAGATTGCAAAATGTAAGTTGTACTGATACATGCACTAGTGGACTATCTTTTATTATGCTATTTTGTACAGGTGTGCGTTAATTGTACAAATTGAAAAACGCATGCACACATGCACTCATGCAAATATTAGGATAGTATAGAGATGGCGGAACGCTACTTGATCTACTTCTCGTACACTACGTCATCCAGATATATATCCAGATGAATTGTACATGTACAAGTTAAAATGACATTTTAAAAGGCACGAGGAATTTAGTGACTTATGCGAGTCAAGGATTTGACGCTAAAAAGGGGCGTAACTGAGGGGCGTAACTTGACTTCCGCCCGTCCCTTAGAAGCAAAAATGTGTTTGGTTTAAAATGTTGACGTGGTTTTGGAGGAGCAAATTCTAGTCCGAAATGGTGATATATTTTTTTATTTTTTTTTGGGGGGGGAGGGGGGTATTGTATTACTTTCTTTTCTTCTTTATTGATAAAAAAATGATAAACAAGGACGATTTTAGGGAGGGGCGCAGCGGTTGCAGCACCCTGGATCCGCTAGCGCTAGTAACATTCAATGCGTAAAGTGAACTGTTGCAAAAGTCTACACAGTAACTTTTAGTCGCACGCGTAGCTTCGCGTACATGATAAGGCAATTTTCGAGGACCAAACTACGTTGCCGTTAGAACCAACTGATTTGTAGATTTCAGGTCGGATTGCATGAGTGAAATAAAACTGACTAGAATTATATTTATAGGAGGGAAACAAAGAATCAGCCTTTAGAAAATCTTTAGCTATCTTAATTACCGTTAGTTAACACATCGCAACGCCGCGTATAGCTTTCTCTCGACGTAGATGGTCGCTGTAAAAATTATCGAAATGAACGCGGTGGATGTTATGCTTTTATCGCGACGTAAAGTGAAAACTAATTTTAAAAGAGAATGTTCGTTGTCGGAAGTGTAGTGTTTCGCAACCTCTATTATTTTCGCAACCTTGAAAATCAATCCCATTTTTTTCATGTACGTGTTTTCGCCACGCTTCTTTGAATAGTTTAACCATCGGAAGTTATTTGGCGCTCCCTAATGGAACATTATAATCTCTTTTAAGCAATTTAATTGCGTTCTTCTGAAAAACACCAATTCAAATAAAGGGAACAATTTTATCAGCCAATAAACTTTACTTTAAAATCTTACTTATTCAATGTGGTAAGTTCTTTCTAGGAAGAATCATTTGACAATTGGGAATTTATGCTAGCGACATCAAACAGCACTTTCATTCATCCCCAATTGTCAGTATTTTGAATAACATTAAGCTTTTGGGCTCACAAGCTTCTTATTGTCATATGTAATATTATTAGGAAGACTAGATTACATATGTACACATTTTCGGAAGTAAGCCATTTGGTCGTAAAGTGATGAAATGCTCAAACAAGATTCTAAGCTTTTAAATGAAACTTGTTTAATACATTAGTCTCATTGAATATTTGGTGATTTAACACTTATCTTGAAGCTGCGCTCTCACAGATTGACCGTACTGACAGTTTTTGTTGTTGTTGTTTTTGGCTGGGAATGAGCCAGTTTTTGCGTAAATATCTGGAGACCAGTGTTGTAAGACTCCTTCCAAACGATCAGATCGCAGTTGTTCATACTTACGTTCAAAAATTGATGTTTTAAGGCTAAAAGCGTTTCAAACACTTTAAAAAAAATGAGTTTTTCGGCGTGTTTCAATTCCATTGAGACCTATTCTTTTGTGAGTTATCATATACAGTGTGTGTATACCACGTGATAAATTGCGTCATAAATGCTAAGTCGGAAGGCAATATTTTGCTTTAAAAAATACTTTAAACAAAGATATCTTCACAATTTCTTTACCATTTTAAATGAAACACAGCGCAGTCTACGCAGCTTACGGAGCCCTGCCTTCGGTCTTTTACCAGATTTTGATTGAGAGTTTAGTTTCTTAAAACACTTCGACAAACCTTTTCGCAATACGGCCGTCTGACAGAGCACTGTCAAAACATTATTTTGGAAACAGGTTTGTCTAAGTGCTTGATGAAATAACTTTATCAAATTTCGGTAATAAAACAAACGCGGGGCTCTTTAAGCGGCATATCCTGCCCTTTGTTTCATTTAAAATGGTGTTGTAAAAGAAAAGTTATATTTGATTTAAGATTTCATTTTAAGCAAAATGTTGCCTTCCCTGGTAGCATATATGACGTAATTTATCACGTGGTATACACACACTGATATATGACTGTAATGCATCGATACCAAATCAGTTGATTCTGCGACAAAAACTTAAAAAAGTCGAAACTGTCAATCTGTGAGAGTACAGCTTTAGAATATTGAGGGAACCATTTAAAAGGAAATTGTGAAGTTTACGTAACTGTTTGTAAAGTTAAAATATGGTTGCTATTATCACTTATATGATGTAAGCATATGCGAAAAATAACTGATGGATAATCAGAAATAATACACAGTTACGCTACACGCTAATCGCAGATGTATGTGACAAACGTTTTAGCCCTTACATCATTTCATAAAAATAGGTTGTTACACGTCCAATTTCAGTTGAAATAAAGTGTAAAAATACCAACTGCAATGACTAGAGCCCTTGGAATGTACTCGTGATTGCACATAAGCAAACATAAACTTAATACCAAAAGTGTATGGAGTCACAAGGCCCCAACATTTAACATTAAGATTAATTTATCCATCAGGAAATTCAACGGGGTGGTACATATTTATTTTAATCAGTGTTGGTCTGATTACTTTGATATTGTTTCGGCCACATAACACTGACGTTTCGTTCTACGTTCCGCGTCTATTTCCCAGAAAATGTATCACACAAAGCAAAACATGTCATTATATGTCTTTGACGACTCCCAAAACAATTGAAATAGTTATTTGTAATGATTACTCCTGGGTTTTGCTTAAAATTACATTTAAGAGGAAGAATAAAGTTGAACCTATTCAGGATAAATATTCTAAATGATTAATTAAGTATGAAAATTTGGTTACACCTCTGTCCACTCCGGGTTTGTTTTTTATTTTATTTTTAAAAATTGTCTGCTAGCTCCGATTTATATCTGACAGAATCCGAAGAACAGAACATTAAATTGATGTGGCCTAATAAAATCAGTAACAACAAATATATTGTACATTTATATATTTGCACGTTCTTTTGTTATCAACTATAACGTTCTCGGATGAATACGGCATACTTTTATTGGAATGTGTATTGTATCTTTCATTCTCATTTTATAGATCATGTCGAGTTGGGAAAAAACGGTTATCAACATCTAAATCTGTTGAAAGAAGTGATTAGCAATAGGTTGATTGCATCATTTAGTCTGTTGAAGACCCACAACAATAAAGGATATTTTTACAGATGCATTGCACATATAAATAAGTGTCGCATTACAAAATTGTAAAGGACCGCGAGTCGACAAGGACCTTCCACAATGCAAAAATTGGTGGGAAAGGCCAAATTAAAATGTTTCAAAAATATGTATAGGTGAATGTGTTATGCTTGTTACCTCAAAATTAAATGAAAAATAAAGTTTTTTTAAGCATTGTATGTTTTGGTCATTCAACGACATTTGCACTGTGGAAGGCCATCAGCGATAATTTATCGAATAATGCTCATCTACGGTGCTAAATAATAGTCATGATTCGCTACGTCCTTCCTCTCGAAATTAGTGGTTAGCTAGCTGCCAATATTTCTTTTTAAAAAATAAAAAAACACAAATCACAAAAGTGATAAAGAAATGCATAACTCACACATGGCCTCCCCTAGAAACCACCTGTCCTTTCCAAAGAACTCGAGCAGAGCGGCAGGTTGGCACACGACCAGAAACAAGACGTCTGCTACACTCAAGTTTAGCAGAAACACATTTGTCGGCGTCCTCATTTCCCGCAGTTTTAAGATCACAGTGATGACCAGAATATTTCCCGTAACGCCAATGATGAATATGATAGCGTTAAGCACCGCCACTAGTACATTCAGGTACATGGGAATGTACGGCTGGTCTGACGATTGGTATAGATGTTCACTATCATTGCCAGTTGAGTATTGGTATAGAGGTTCACTTCCGTTGCCAGTTGTGTTGTGGAATAGATGTTCACTATCACCACCAGTACTCTGATTTCTCCAAGTAATCGCAACGCCGGATGAAATTCCTTCCATGTTTTTTTAAATATAGTTTTATACCAAGTAGCGTGGAAAATCCGTAAAATACCTTTAAAACGTTAAAATGATGTTTTATAACATAAATATATAAAACATTGATATAACACGTCAATAGTTTGAAGATGTTTTGTATTTTGAATATACACACATTGTTAATACTACAGATGTTATAGTTGTCACTTTCATGCTGTTGGTTTTTATATTCTTGTATATTATCCTGTACAACTTTGCTTTTTTAATATACACTCATCGATTCGGTTTCAGTTTCATCCATGTTTCAAACTACAATGACAGCTGTTGAATAAACTAATATGTTTCATTTTATTCATGCGTCTCTAACACTGTTGGTATTTTCCTTCAATATGTATTTGTTATAAATTTGTTTTGTTGCCGATACACATTTCAGTCCGTACTTATTAAAGCAGATGTTTGTTTGTATTACCCGTATTTTCCAGTAAAATCGGTATCTAATAGCTGTTCATGTTGCACAGCGGTATATTGCTTGTTCGCTTGTTTCTTGAGAATAGACTGAGGTTGTACAATGCCACAGCTTTATATAGACTAGTACAGAGCACCGTCTTTAATGTAAAATGCTTTTATTTTAATCTTAATTGAGAAGCAAGGCACTGGTTTAAAACTTCGTTCCCGTGACCTTTTATTCTAAATGGGGGATTAATATTATTAGAAAGGTTGCCTGAATGAATTAGAAATACGTCGTTCATGCCTTTAACTGTTTTAATTGATTAAGCAAACGTGATTTTTGGTCGCATTCTATAGGCAAATGTCCCCTATTGAACTTGAATATTTGTTTATAATAATATTATGTTTGTTGGTACGCGACTCATTCCTAACAAACATCATACGTTATTTGTTTGGGGCTTGAACCCACAAATGCTGGGACACTACTCATTTACATAACTCCTTTGCGTGGTGTAGGTCTCGCCAATTCTGTCATATCCCCGGACTGTCCGGAATCAGTATCAATCGTATGCACAACAGCTATGTATAACGGATATTAGTGCAAACTGTATAAAACGTGTGCATTTGGATTTTTACGGTGGTAGTTTCTGCTGGTTGACAATCAGAAGTCTTATTTCTTTCAGGTAGGAAAATGACTGAATATTATAAAGCCAACAACAGGTTATGAAGAATTCCAGCCTGCATTAAATACTATGTTGGATCCTTTAGAGCGGATTTGACACAAGGAAGCTGCTGCTGAAAGAGATGTGGTTATTTTATATAAAACATATTTGGACTGGTTTTTGTTTAGTGGTTGTGGTGATGGTGGTGGTGGTGGTGGTGGTGGTGGAGATGATGATGATGATGATGATGAATTTTATCGATTAATTTCATCAGTCACACAGCTTTGAAAACATTATAAATTTATTTATCAATAAAGTTCATCAGTCGCACAGCTTTGATAAACATTATAAATTTATATATATCAGGTTGTTTTTCAAAATAAATAGGAGAAATATTAAACTGCTTACATTTGTTTCATTTATACCAGTATAATTATCTATACTAATTATTAAGAAATGTTTTAAAGTACAACTTTATTCCATGACAGCAAAACATTATTGTTGGGTAATGCACCTAAAGGGGCATGAAACCAATCATCTGTGCACACTCTACACGTACAAACGCATGGGAGAAGACAAAACTTCAAATGTTGAAGAGTGAAGAATTATTGTGAAAAATCTAAATGTTAAAATACCAATGACATGTTCAAACAGATGGTCAAACATATTTTACATAACTTATAATAACATAGTCGAGGACTTTCACTTTGACATTTTTGGAGTGGCGTTTCCGTCCGCTTTACTGTTCTTGTTTATTCACATATTTTAGTTTAAAAGTACAAAAAAAATTATACACTGCATTCTGAGTTAATATCATCATAAGTAAAATGAATTTATTTGAATGAGTACATTTTATGAATAAGTCCAACCAAGCTTTATCATTTTTTACAAGAATAAGGTTGATTTTTAAGTATAAATAGGTGTTAAAGTGTATGGTTACATGGTGTTATAGATATATTCTTTAATACAGAACGATAAACTATCATATTTATTTATTAAATGTTTAATAGACATCATAGAAAATAATTAAAATGATGGCCTTATATTTAATTATTTTTTATGACATTAATAAAACTGCTGTTTATTTTATACACCGAAAAAGTGCTCTGTTCCAAAAAGTCACAATATCAATCAAAATGATGTTTCCCAATTTCTTTCAATATTGTTTTCGTTTAAACTTTAGTTTTCTTTTAAAGCTGCACTCTCACAGATTGAACGATTCGGCAACTTTTTTGTATTTTTTTGTCTTGGAACGAGCGATTGTTTCCGAAAATCCATGGAAACCAGTGATAAACGACTGTTATCTATTTATTTGTAATATGTAATACTTATATTGCACCTTCTAATTCTAACAGAAACCCTCAAGTTGGAAATAACAATTATGATGTTATTGAACAAAATATAATTTCAATTAAGCAACAAAATGATGACCATAATCGTATTTAAACAATACTTGGGAATTTAAATTCAAGGGTAGGGACTTTGCTAGACTTGGTAGTAGATGGTAAGAACACATTAAGAGATCAAAACCTTTTACCTGTGTAATAAACAACCGATACTATTTTGCCAAAAAAATCTGAAGATAATGTTGTTAGTACAAATGGTAGATTGCTTATTGATTTTTGATGGGAACTTTAAATAGCAAACTGGCGAGTAGTGGGTGATAAAAATATTGGCAATTTAACATTTGTGTGTGCAAATGGCTCAATTGTAGTAGATTGCTACATTGAAGTTGAGGTTACAAAATTTGTAAATTTCAATGTTCATGGATCAAATGTTTGGACAAACCAATGCTTTTAAAATTGAATTTGTTCCAGAGCGGTCATCTTATAATTTATAAACATTAAAAAATTAAGAACATAACGCAAGTAGTTCACATATTAAAACTGATCTTGGGCAAAAGTGCTGGTCCAGCTCGGACTAAATTATCTGAATTTTTGAAATATGGTAAACATAGATTATCGTCTTTTTTATTAAGATTATTTTATAAACTTTTAATTTTAGTGTTTTCCACGATATTAAAGTGGACTGAGGGTTATAATATCCAATAAATTAAAAGAGAAAATTCAAATGAAGTAAAGGATTTTCAAGGAGATTCATAATTGTGTCTATTAGTTTAGGGTACATGTAGGTACATTTTCTGATTTCTTTGATAGAAATGTCGGATTATTTCAAGGGGAGATAACTTCCCCGATCTGTTTTCCCAATTTTTAAATGACATTGAGTTACATATACAGCCAGGAACCGTTTACGCCGGGCTCACCATTGATGAACTTAATATTTACTTATTGTTATTTACTGACGATGCCGCTCTAATAGTCAAAAGAAGGCAAACAGGAATCACTAGATCACTTGGAAACTTATTGTAATCGTTGGAAACTCACAGTAAATGTTGAGAAAACTAAAATTGTTGTCTTAAAAAAGGTGGTAGCCTTTCGCGAACAGATAAATGGAGATATGACGGTGTCAATGTTGAAATAGTTAACTTTTTAATTACCTAGGTGTAGTACTAACGTCTGGTGGTTCTTTTGCTCAAGCAGCTTTAGCTTTAGCTGCATGGAATAGCTCTTTGATTAATTAATGACTAACTTTCTATTATGAAACATACAATTGTTCCTGTTAAAATTATGTTGAATCTGTTTGACTCATATGAAGTGTCTATACTTAATTATGGATCGGAGGTTTGGGGATTAGGGAAATATGAGTGCTTGGAAAGAGTGCAAAAATGATTTTGTAAATGGATATTTTAATTAAAACGGTGTACAAATACATTGTCTTTATACAGTGAGCTAGGTCGGTTTCCGTTATATATCGAACGATATATTCGGATTATTAAATATTTTATCAAGCTATTCACTGGCAACTAGCTGATAATTGTATTAAAGGCCAACTATCGGTAAAAAATGAGAGAGAGAGATGCAAACCATGTTGTTAGAACTTGGGCCTCAAATGTTCGAGATGTTTTACAACATTTAGAATTTCATGACATGTGGCTTTATCCAGAATCAATTATTATGACTGCATTTGTACCTTTATTATATTGATATTTCAGACTGGAGAGTAGGTATGGAAAGTTGTAGCTCATTATTTATATATAAAGAACATTCGACATTCGAAGTCTCAAGCTATATCTATAAATGAGATAACATTAAGTACAGACAACGACTTGCAAAATTAAGTCTCTCGTCCCATAGATTAAAAATTGAAGTTGGAAGACATAATAACATTGTAAGAAATGAAAGAAAGTGTACATTTTGTAATTTAAAAGATCTGGAAGACGAGTACCATTTTGTCTTAAAATGTCCAATGTATGCTGATGTTCGTAGAAATTATATACCCAGATACTATTCAGAACGTCCTACTATGGCTAAGTTTATTTCTCTAATACAAACTGATAATAAATCACTTCTTGTTAAATTAGCATTTTTTGTTTAAAAGCCGTTGAAATGACTAATTGTTTTATTCAAGAATTGTCACCCAAAACAAGACGAGTTGTATATGTCTTTGTATTTCCTTTTTACATGCTTTTTGTTTTGTTTTTCTGTTGCCGTTTTATCACAAATGATGTATCTCTAATCTCTTTGTTTCAGGTTCCTTTATAAATGGCAATATTAATTCTATTTTCATGCCTCATTCTATTTCTGTCCGCAATTTTCAAGGTTTATGTGTTAAATAATACATTTAACATTCTTACTTTGATATCAACCATCATGCACGCTGATTTGTGCGTAACTTGGTTGATGTTTTCCTTATTTTCTTTTGTTCTTTTCATTTTTGAGTATTCTCTAAAAAAAATATCTGTATATGATACAAAAATCATTTAAAACGCGTTATAATGTAACTATTTATGTTTTGCTTGATTGTATGTGTGTGTATTCTATATTTCATTTTTATATTTGTGAAATGTGACGATGAGCTGTTTATTCTTAAGTCGAAAATAAAGTTTCTGTTCTGTTCTGTTCTGTTCTGATATAACCAACATTTCCGTGCAAATTATCACACCTACAACAAAACGCGATATGTACAGTTTTCGCTAAATGAAAATAGAAAATTATCGACCATCGAAACCATTCCTAAACAGTTCATGTAGGCTAATCATACGATTCAAAATACATAACATGAAACAGTAATTGCCATTAAAACAACAACACGTGAAACGGATGCCTGCTGCTATGGATGTTTTCAATTGAGGGGTATACTTCAAAGAGTTATGAGCTGTGACACTCATGGGTGTGTTTTCTACTAATTACATGACATTGTGCAATGAGCTTGAACGGCTGTTAGTTCTGACCTATTTTGAAGTGATGCGTTTTTGGATTTTCTTTGCACAACGACGACATGGACAAGGACAACATCAAAGCTTTAGCATTACTTCAAGATGAACTGTTGGTTTTAATACACAGAAATTGTATGAATGACAAGATTTAACAAATCCGTTTAAATAACACCTTTTTCTTAAGGATGACTGTGGCAAATTAAATATACATTAGACTGATAACAAACCTGCATGTACCTACGTCAATAGAAGAACAGATCTATGCGGATACATACCTTTTTACATGTAAAGATGTATACACGTAGAGTTTGATATCGTATGAATATAGAAATAAAATTAAGCAATTCAACTAGAAACGAAGTGAAATGAAAATTTGCAGTTTCCCACTTGAGTCTGAACTCAGACTTGAGACTGTTCGTAAGCATGACTCCAGAATTAAGACTGAACTCAAACTTGAAAATGTTCGCAACAATGGCTCCAGGAATACAACTGGACACAGACTTGAGACTGTTGGTAAACATGGTAACCCAGGATTGAGTCTGAATTTAGACTTGAGCCTGTTCCAAAGCATGGCCCCAGGGTTGAGTCACAACTCAGAATTGAGGCTGTTCGTAACCATGGCCCCAGGATTGAGTCAGAATTGAGGCTGTTCGTAACCATGGCCCAAGGATTTAGCCTGAATTTATACTTGAGACTGTTCCAAAGCATGGCCCCAGGGTTGAGTCACAACTCAGAATTGAGGCTGTTCGTAACCATGACCCCAGGATTAAGTCTTAAATCAGACTTGATATCGTTCATATCCGACCAAGTTTCGACAAGTTCAAGTTTTTGTGTGCCTTTTCTTCTTCTTTTTATTAAGCTCATTTCGATAGATTAGCATTAAGAACATAATAACAGACTTTCTAGCGTTTAATGTTGGATCTCCCATTGTTGATCGAAATAGTTAATGGATGTCTTTCGTTCATATGATAAAACATGATCATTTTAAAAGCAAGTAAAGCTTTGAAGTAATTGGTTTAATGTCTCGCCAGACTTTCTTCCGTTATATAGGTCTCCTTCTATTGTCGACTAGTTCCAGAAATAGTTTTAAAAGGTTTGCAACTCTCTGCAGGGGTAACAGATTGATATCGATGTTTAGTCAGGTTAAATCTCACTAAATATACACACATCGTAATGCATATAAATATAGTAGATAGAATATTGCTATACAGTGTATGATACTTAATCGCAGAAAAGAATCGCAACATGCTAAATTCTGATATACAGGTAGGATATTTAAATGACTACAAACTATTCCTTCATTTGCGGACAACGACATATAAATTACTGTTGTTAACTTGACTTTAAAAGTCTAGTCAGTAATAACATAAATCCTCTGTCCTCCATTTTACTTATGTATTTTCTTGTTCCTAATGATTTTATTGACGTCAAGTAGTCAGTCTGGAAAAGTTTTTGCACAATGTTGTTCCATTTAGGGTAAGGTGACCAAAATGGGTCAGCCAACATTATTCTTGTAATTTAAAAATAAAACTACACAATATGTATTTTTTTGCTTAAGTCATTTACTTAGGTAATTAAAGTATCGTATTATTAAATAAATTAATAACATCTAAAATACTCTTTTTTCCAATAATTTTATGTAATACACAAAAATCTCATTTAGACAATGTACATTTTTGGAAATCGACTTAAGTTAAGAAATAACTTAAGCTGCTTAATGTTATACCCTATCATCTTGAAGAGAATAGAATTTCCCTTGTTCATCCAAAGCGTGCGTCACATTCACAACTTAAAATATTATCCGTTTGGCATATAGATATTTGATATTCTATCCGTCCATCCGTCCGTCCCCACGGTTCTGCTCACTTTCTAAAGAACGCTGCCAAGGGTTCTTAAACAATGAAGACAGGTTGGTCATGACCAACAGATAAAGTCCTTTGATTTTGAAATCATTTGATTGCCTCAAGATAACCTTCAGCTGAAAATCGGTTTCCGAACAATATGAAGAACACTTAGCCACGGGGATTTTAAACTTTCTGGGTAGGTAGGTCATGACCATAATAACTGTATTGGTGGGTCAAAGGTCAAGATCGTGGTGAGCTTAAGAAGAAAAATAGTTTACATTTAATATCTGAGGAACGCTTTTGCTCAGGAACCTCCACCTTGGTAGCAATTGATTGGTCATAACTAGCAGATGAACCATATTTGATTTGAGGTCAGTGGATCAAAGGTCAAGTTGGTGGTGACCTTAAGCTGAAAATCTGTTTCAAGTTAAATACTGAAAAACGCTATGGCCAAATGACCTCAAAATTTGATTATTAAAGTAAGGTTGGTAATGACCAGCTGATGAACCTTTTTGCTTTTGAGGTCAGTAGGTCAAAGGTTAAG
This sequence comes from Mya arenaria, assembly GCF_026914265.1. Lineage (NCBI taxonomy): Eukaryota > Metazoa > Mollusca > Bivalvia > Myida > Myidae > Mya > Mya arenaria. The sequence goes on along the minus strand of NC_069133.1, from coordinate 48,697,550 downwards.
GTCGCTTTGACCTTAAGTTGTGACCGTAATACCCCGAACTTGGTAGTGGTCCCTCTAACTTGATCAGTATCCCCACTATTTGACGTCAGTTGGTCAAAAGTCAAGGTCGTGCTGACTTTAAATTGAAAATCCGATTTATTTCAATAACTGAAAAATGCTTGTATCCAGGTACCTCAAACTTGGTATTCTTGTGAACTGCATCTTCTTCTTTTTAGTCATGTTTCAAAAACAGTCGTGGCGTCGCATCAAAATAAGTATTGTTCTCATCACCAATCCCGTCGAAAAAGGTGCATATATATTTTGCGCTATATGCCGGTAGTCACATTTTGGACTTATGCTGTCTGTATTTCTGATACAAAATTCCAGGCATTGCCAGCTCCATGGTGTTGTCATCGCTGGCGTCTTCGATTACGCTGTACTAAATTTTAGTGAATTCTAAATCAGAAATAAAATAATTCATGCCCTAAACAAATATTTCTCAACAAAAACACAAAGTTATACGGTCAACAGCATGCGCGTTAGTCGGTACGTTCTTGTTTTGTACAATTAAAGTACAGATGCTCTTAGACAAAGTTTAATCATTATTCTTGGTATTTGGATCCATGTTTTTCTGCGTCGTTATTTTTTCTATAATCCGGAATATATTCGTTGCATGGTTTTCTTAATCCATCAACTAATGAATTATTGATGTTTTAATAAAATCAGCAGAGTTCGACTTATATTAAACTCCATTTGTATACGTGTAATTTGTCTATAATCCGGGATATATTCAGTGAATGGTGTTATTAAATCTCAAATTAATGAACTATTGACGTTCTTATGAAATCAGCAGAGTGATTTTTGTACTTTAATAAACAAAATTTTCCTATAGTTTTCAGCTAAATACTGACATTGGATATACCGGTAACTGACTAAGAATTCAGGGGCAATGACGCTTCGCTAGCATTTATGCCACCCTGTTTCTGCGTGAACAATGAAAAAATTTAAACACTGGGTGCACCTCCATCATACTTTTAGACAAATTTTATAGGCTAATCATCGTAGCTCAAAATAGCATCGAAGTGTGAAGAAATTGCAAAAAAAAATCATTTGTATGTTTCCTGTTAAAAGAATATATCTACTTTAGAGGAAAAAAGTTGCACCTAGAAACCAATGGGAAATTTGAAAAAAATGAACTTACTTAACGATAAAATTCTACAAAATCTGAGCATGCCTGTTGTTTATTTTGATAAATGAAAGCAATGATTATCGTTTTAATAAAACTTTCACCAAAGTATACTCGAGAGTGAGGTTATTAAACTTATAAGGGTTTATAATCTGGCAACAGTTCCATTTTGGTTTGAGAGGATGCAAAAAACAAATTATATTTAGGGGTTAATTTACCCCACCCACTTAAGTAAAAATGAAATTAGATTTTTTTTACTGAAGTTTTTTCAAATAAGATATGAAAATGCATCAATTTGAAACGCATAATTTCATTTTATAATCATTTAACATTAATATAATTACATAAATGAGTTCATATTATATTATACTGTATATTATACTCATGGATAATTTGTGCATTCTGTCATATTTTGTATAGTTTAACTTCTTAGTTCACATCTAAACAATACTTTACACCCATTTGCATCAATCAGTGTATATATATATATATATATATATATATATATATATATATATATATATATATATATATATATATATAATTATATTTGCAATCATAACAAAAAATCAAAAAAATCTTCAATTATGCGATAGGAGTATTCTGTCGCGGTTTGATACGACATTACAAAAATTGGTTCAAACACATCCATCAACATCTAATTCAGCTAGAGTTTGGAGAATTGGATCATCCAACACCACGACCTGATCCACAACTTAGAGAACATTCCATGCCATGTTTCCTGCAAGTACTTTTTTGTTATCGCAATTACTTTTACAATTGCAACGAATTACATTTAGCAGATTGGCAGGTGCAGGAGGCAGAGCACATTTCACGGGTGTGTAGTTGTTCCCGGTCAAATCCCATCCCCATTCTTCAGGTTTTGGCATTGCATTTCCAATCTATATCTGTGTCTGAAAATAGACTCGTTGACTATGGAAGAATGCAGCGTCTGATGTTGGGTGTAATGTAAGAACTTTCACAAATGACTTTCCTGTCAGCACCTTCATTGTAAATTTTTGATATCGAAGTGTATCTAGAGACAGACATGGGTCTCCCTCTAATAACATGACGATGGCTCTTTAACCTAGTTGTCCTACATCTTTGTCAGATTGACACGCGATGAACTGTTTCCCAACTTCCTGCAAGTCTGCATTTATAACCAATTCTTTCAATGCAGACTGCTAGCATCGACTTCTGTGCTAATCGTGGCAGACGGGTGTTGTCAAATTGGGAAGGGGCACACTAGAAAGTTCGTATTGGAATAATCCAGACACATCTTCATAATACCTATCTTCTATTGTGGTTCCCCATCATAAACTGCTTGTGAACATCAGGGTGACCTTGCTACAACTTAAACATAGTTTGTAGGTAGATGTAAGGTGACTTTAAATAAAGGTTGTGTCCTGAAGCAGCAAAATATGGCAGCATTTTTCTCAGAGCATTAAGATGTCCATTCCAGTCACCAACACGTTCAGCCCTAATAAATTGATGGAGTATGGATATCATCTACATATACTAGAACCAAAGTAATGCAGTTCTTTTCTGGGCAAGTCTCAGTATTTCTAATTTGAGTTCAGCAGCTTCTATTTGCAAAGTGTCACTCTGTGCTACGTAACTGCTACTGATCTCTTTTTTCATACAGTTCTGATAATTGTCCATGTAAGACTCTTTCGTTGGCACATACTAAATCTTTAAAATCTGCGTCTGCATCTGTTTTATTTTCTACTTGATCTGTCTGCGAATCAATTCCCTCTTCCATAACAGGCATGTAAATATTCAAGGTTTTTTATATCAGCATAGCATGTAGAGCTGTATCTAACAAGAAATGTCCCCTTAACGCACGGGAAATAGATTTGCCGTTCATCATATACGATACTGCGTTTGGTGCATACATTGTTTCGATAGCCTCTTGCAATCCTGAACCAGACAAAATATGCCCAGTGCTCCCTAAAAAACTCATCTCAGTATGAAAAACACCCAATCTGAGAATTATTTTCTTCCAAGGGATCTGTGCTTGTGCAATATGCAACAATGTTAGTGGCCTTCTGGAATAATGGCTAGTCAAAGGTGATCACTGGAGTAACTCCAAACTTCGATGACTGTGAACAGACAAAGTGCAAGGTTGAGTTAATACATGTCTCATCAATCGGGTTCAAAGTCCTTTACTCGGTATTTATCCGTTGCATAAAACTTGGCCCAGCTTTCACGCTAAAAAGGGAAGTAGCCGATGTGTGGTTTAATGATCGATAATCTATTTTGGTTGTTTGTAACCGATCGATTTGTTAAATATATTTAGTTCGTAAAATAAGCAACACTCAGGATGGTAGATGCGCGAAACTGGGATTTGACCAAAATTAAGCAGGAACTAGTCGTTGCTAGTAGAGAATTATCAAGCAGACGTCTTTTGCAAAGTGCTAAATGGTGAAGTCCAACATGTGTTTCCATTTGTGCTTTTTTGGGCCTAATTTCGTTACTTGTTTACAATATTATATTATAGTTCGGACAAACATTTCGGACAAATGGTATTTCAGTAATACTTGTACCTTTCCTGCAAGTAAATTTTGTTGCAAAAAGTCGTTATTTACTTTTAAGTTTCAAATAATTTATAATAGTAAGTCAGGTTGCAAGTTGTTTTTCGCATGAAGGCGAATCAGACCTAATCTGTTTGGATGGGAATTTTGAATTTATATCGCATTGTTATTTAGTCGAGGTACAATGTATGTCGTGTTAAGAAATTGAATGGTCATATCGTAACTGTCGGCTCATATATGAGGAAATAATTTACCATTTGAGTTTACAAAAATATGTATAACCTTACTGTAAGTATCAAACTAGTTCTGGCTTCCATAACTTTAATGTTGATATTTATTTTTTTGATGTTTACAACACATTAAAGTTATGGCGTAACCCCCATAGTAAAGTCAACCAGAATCAATTGAGTGTGATGATGCAATGCAATCACATGACCATGATGACGTCTATGGATTCTGTTTATAGCATCGGATTCACATTGTTCATTTAGTTGAATCCAATTGCAGTAAGGCTGTAAATACCTTAAAGATGCATCCTCACTGATTTACCATTTTTACAACTATTTTATTTTTTGTCTTGGAAAGAGCAAATTTTTGCGTAAATATCTGCAAACCAATAGACCAGATCCCAGATTTTCATATTTCCATTGGAAAATAAATGTGTTATGGCTTAAACCGTTACTAACGTCATGCGGAAATGACGTCATCATAACAAGTTGTAAAAAATGACGCTCTTATATATTTTAACAAAAATAAATTATTTTAACATTATTTCTTAAGCAATATTTAAAAAAATATTATCAAACGATGTCAAATTAAAATTCACGTCTTATGGTACAATTTTCATCAAGATGGTTTGTGTGAACTTTGGAAAACTTCAAATTTGCTTTGACGTCGGCGCAAAAAAATCGAGTTACAAAGAGGAAAAAGACGGAACTTTAACTTAAAAGATGGGAAATCAACAGTGAACAATCATTTTGCCAACAACCATACCGTTTATGACAAATTCAACAAAATCGAACAACAATTCCACAGGAGATATAACGTAAACGCTTGATAGTGTTCGGATCCCGGCGTAGAAATAACCGAAGAGGGACTTACAAGCTTAGTAAAAAGGAAGAGTAAATTATTTTTTCAACATATGTGGAGAGTCACTTTTTCTTCTGTACGTACTGGTGAGACATTTAATTTCGTTTTAATACAGGAGATAACAGTCTAGTCGTTCAAGATGGTGGCTTTTCGTGGAATATTAGTCGCCTGTATACTTCTTCAAATATATTTAAAGGCAGTGGAATACAACGATACCAACCAGCCTAAAACAAAACATAAATATTCTCCAGGCGAAAAAACACTTTTCAACTGTTTTGACTCTACAAAAAAAAAGTATTTTCACGTTTGAAATTCTTTCGTACCTTTCGCCCCCAGTGGTTGAAGTGGCACCCAGCCATTTTGTATCCTCCATGAGAACTATTAAAAACCTTCAGAAGTATTATGCCAAGGTTAATCCAAGATATATATTTTTCGTGTTCCTTCTACTAAGTGGTGACGTGCACCCTCACCCTGGACCTATTGAACAGGACAAGTATGCTGATAATTCGGGATTTTCAAATATGAAAAAAGGGAGACAACCTAAATTTCCTTGTTCGGTTTGTGGAAAAGGTGTAACTGCCCGTAGTAAAGCTGTCAACTGTGATTTTTGTGAAATCCGGACACATATAAGATGCTCAGGTTATATAAGTGATTCTTTTTACTCAAACGTATGCAAATCTAATGGATCTTTCTATTTCACTTGTCGGATATGTACTTTTAAATTATTATCTTTTTATCTTTGTGATGATTTAAACGATATTCATGATAGAATTCTGCCAGATTTACATGACAATAGTTTTGCTGAATCTTGTAGTAATTTTAACTGCTTTGAACTTAAAGGACTTCATTTTATTCATTTCAACATACGATCTCTATTACCAAAGTTGCCCGAAGTGAGACATTTAATGTCAAAATATAGATTTGCAGCCATAGCGTTTTCAGAGACCTGGCTGGACAATTCAGTTATGGACTCGGAAATACAAATTCAAGGATACAATGTGATCAGAAAGGACCGGAACAGACAAGGTGGTGGAGTATGCTTATACGTTAATGAAGATCTGGCGTTCACCGAAAGACGGGACCTAGAAAATGACAATCTTGAAGCAGTGTGGGCTGATATTTTATTACCAAAAACCAAACCTATTTTAATAGGGTCATGTTATAGACCACCTAAACAAACAGATTTTGTTGATATTTTTGAAAATGTTTTATCTATGGTTAGATCTGACACAGAATGGTACATCCTTGGTGATTTTAACATTTGTTTTTTTGCAAAGAAATCAGCTCTTTTTAAAAGGTTTGAACAAGTTCTTAATATCTTTAATCTAAAACAGATCATAAATGACCCTACCAGAATCTCAGAGTCCTCCTCTTCTGTGTTAGATCACATTTTATGTAGCCATCAAAACAAGATTGTTCAGTCTGGTACTCTTCCGATAGGTCTCAGTGATCATTTGCCTGTATTTTGTACGCGTAAAACACAGAAAGGGACGTATAATATGCATAAGAATGTTGTTGTAAGGTCTTTGAAACATTACAATGTAGATCATTTTATTCACAAACTTAAACTTTGCGATTGGTCAAACATGTTTATTGCAAAAACTGTAGAAGATTCATGGCTGTCTTTTAAAGAAACATTTCTGTCAGTTTTGAACACTGTTGCTCCTGTTAAGGAAGTCAGACTAAAACAAAGAAGTGAACCATGGTTAGATTCTAACATTCTGGAACTCATCAGTCAAAGAGATGCTTTTTATTTCAAATTCAAAATATACAAACAGAAGGAGATGTTAGATAAATATCGTTTTTACAGAAACCTTGTTCAGAAAGAAGTTATTAAGGCCAAATCGGAATATATGTCGAACAAGCTGGAAGAAAATAAAAATGATCCAAAAAAGCTGTGGTCAGATTTAAAAAATCTTGGATATAGTAGTAAAAGTAAATCTTCTCCAAATATTGTTTTGAACATTGATGATGAAAATTGTTTTGAACCATGTAAGATTGCAAATCACTTTAATACTTTTTTTACTACTGTAGCCTCAACTTTAGTAAAAAAACTACCTTTGCCCTTTGTTTAACTATGAGTCTGACTGTTTTAAACGATTTTATAAAGATAGAAATCCTGACTCTGTTAAATTTAAACTTCACACTGTTAGTGAAGAATACATTTACAAGGAACTATGTAAACTAAATTGTTCAAAAAGCACAGGGTTAGATAACATTCCTGCAAGATTTTTAAAAGATGCTGCACCATTTTTAAAGATACCAGTAACATTTCTGATAAACAGTTCTATCACAAGTAACATTGTACCATCTGAACTCAAAAATGCTAAAGTTAAACCATTGTTTAAGAAAAACAACAGATCTGATGTTTCAAACTATCGACCTGTAAGCATACTATGTATAGTTTCAAAAATCTTAGAAAGAGTTGTATACAACCAACTAGAATCTTTTCTTGTTAAACATGGATTATTATACGAACTTCAGAGTGGTTTTAGATGTAACTATTCAACTGACTCCTGCCTAATTCATTTGACCGACCATATAAAAGAACAAAATTCCAAAGGTCTATATACAGGAATGATTATGCTGGATCTTCAAAAGGCGTTTGATACCGTAGATCACAAAATTCTATGTCAGAAGTTAAAAGAAATTGGTGTGGATTCAATTGATTGGTTTCAATCATATTTATCTGGACGTAAACAAGTTGTCAATGTAAATAATACAACGTCTGAATTCATGAACATCTCTTGTGGCGTTCCTCAAGGAAGCATACTTGGACCGTTGCTGTTTTTATGCTATGTCAATGATATGAGTATAAGCATAAGTGAAAAATGTAAATTAATATTATATGCAGATGATAGTGCTATCCTTTTCTCACACAAAGATCCGTCTGTTATTAGTAATGTACTCGGCAAGGAACTTGAAAACTGTAGTAAGTGGTTAGTTGACAACAAACTGTCTTTGCATCTTGGAAAAACAGAATGTATTTTATTTGGGTCTAAAAGAAAACTAACAAAAGTTGATAGCTTTAATGTAAACTGCAATGGCCATATCATAAAACCTAAACAATCTGTTAAATATCTTGGAAATATACTGGACAATGATCTCAGTGCTGCATCTATTGTTAACAATATTGTCAGTAAAGTTAATTCTAGGCTAAAATTTTTATATAGACAAAATCGTTTTTTAGATATGAATCTAAGAAGATTGTTATGTAACTCCTTAATACAATGCCATTTTGACTATGCATCGACATCTTGGTACAGTGGTATATGTAAACAATTCAAGAACAGATTACAGGTCACTCAGAACAAAGTTGTCAGATTTATTTATGGCTATGATTGTAGAACTTCCCTGAAAGTCTCGGCTTTCAGTGATATTGGATGGCTTAATATAGAAAATAGGATAAAGCAACTACGACTAAACCATGTACATACAATCTTTAATAGCAAATGCCCATCACACTTACATGAACATTTTACTTTAGTCTCATCCACACATTCTTACAACAGTAGACATAGTGCTGGAAATTTTAAAGTGCCACAGGCTGACAGTTTTATATTAAATACTTTCTTTTATCAAGCAATCCAGGACTGGAACAGTCTTCCAATAAAGTTAAAAGAATTGAAAAATAAGAATACTTTTAAAAAAGAAGTGAAATCACATCTCATTGTTGGTATGAAATGTGCAGAAATGGAAGATTTCCTTTTTTATTAATTGTTATTCATTTAATCTTGCATATCAGTCCAAAGATTTTTGTCATATTATGCTAAAGTGTCATATGGTTTTAACAGTCGGTTGCATTATAACTGTAAAAGTTCGATATCAAACATTTAATCATTCTTTAACTGGTCAAGAGTACATGCATGTTATTTTTGTATAAGTAAACCTAATTTAAACAGCTTATAACTGAGATCTTGGCAAATAATTATATTTGTCATAAGGACCCCATTGGAAATAAGTTGAATAACTTTAATGGGTTATCCTGTGTTATATATTTGTCACATTGAATTAAATCTTTGTTAACGCACGTATGTATCCAAAGCATTCTAATGATGTTGTGCTTTAGTATAGATATCATCACTAATACTTTGTTATTCAGTCTGTGTTATAACTTTATGAGATATTTGGTTTGTTACAATGACATATATATGCACGAATAAATCTAACGGCTTAAAAAAAATGCATGAAACGCCAATTTATTAACTTAAATATGAAAATCTGCGATGTAATTTTTGTCAGCACATTTATACAACTGGTTTCCATGGAATTTCGCTAAAATAGCTCTTTCCAAGACAAAAATAAAAAAGTTGTCAAAACGTTCAATCTGTGAGAGTGCAGCTTTAAGCTTTTATTTTTAAATTTATTGACCATATAACTTTAGATTTTTATTTAGGTTGTGTATTATAGTTCATAGCACCCACGCTTTAATCAATGATGCCATGTTTTTAAATTGCATAGAAGTATTGTAAAATGTTGAGAGTTTTCCGAATGAGAGTATGCGATTTTTATATGCTATTTGTATATTAAATGTGCTGATGGATGATTTTGTAAAGTGTTATTGTATGTTAATATCATAACTAAAAATTTTAGGCAAACAAATACAGTCAACGAAATAGGTCTAAATGACCCTTGATCATTTGAAAACGTAATTTTATTCATAACTACATCGCGATCAGTCACAAATAGTAAGCATAATTTAAGAAAATAATTTAACATATTTTTGTAGTTTAACAAATAATTTCGAATTTAATATGATATATATATATATATCTAATTACTATTGAGTGAATGCAAATTATTGGCGTGTTGTTGGCGAGAATTTGAGTAATGTCTCCCAATTGGTGTCTTGGTTTCTGTGCCATATACATTCAGTATCAAACAATACACTTAACAAGGTGCTAAGTGTACCATTATCACCTCATTAACTGATGGTTACCATATGACCAATTGATTTCTTGGTGGTTACAAATTGAATAACAGAATGGTTACAAAATAACCAAGATTCAGCGGTTACGAAATGATAAGGTTACGAAATGACCAGATCCCGGAATTTTTTTGGGGGGAATTGTGCTTTTTCCCAGACGGGCAATTCATTTGATATACTTAATTAGGGTTCAACATACTTTATTATGACAGAAAGGACTACTTCCAGCATTTCCATGCATTCAGTGATCCATCCTTTCAAAATGAAATGAATAAAACAGTAAAACAGACTACCCTATTCATCAAATTCAGGTCAAAAAAGGTTCTTATGACACAGACAACATTTTTGCATTGTGAACTGCAGGTGCCTTTCTTTTTTAAATATAGTTATGACGGTGATGAAAAAAACAAACTCTTAAACACATTATTAAATACATAATGCTTGATGGATGACTTTTCATGCTCAGAACTAAAATGAAATAACGTATAATGGAAAAATGGCTTGTTTTTATGATTTTTTTATAGACGTAATAATGCTTTAGCTAAGAACACAGTCAAACTTAATGGCACATTATGGCGATAAAACCACTTTTATATGAAGGATTTGCCATATGAAAAATTAATCCATTTCTTACCACTAGGAGTAGGACTAGTCTTGATCTTTGCCAATCGGTATATTTTTAGACAATTTTGCATTAAAATGAAGTAGCAGTGAAGAGTCTTATTCAATGACAATTGTTTCTAGTCTTGCTTTCTCTGTTTGAATATCAGGTGTGCAGAGCTGTCCTTTTCCCTGAGCAAGTTCGCCGATGTTTCCCAAGTTAAGGATGTGCTGCAGCAGGAGCCAGATGAGGTAATTAGTTATATGATTTAAGGTAATGCAACCATGTCTGGTTGGTCATAAATCTGAAGAGCTTTATCAGTAGTGTGGCTGTAAGTGACAGGCTTAAACTTCATTTTTGGTCATTATATAATAAAATTGTGAATGAAAAGTAGTTCGAAAATATTTATCATGAAACTTGGTTCAGCACATGTTGTTCAGATCATCAGATGACTGAGTCAAGTTCCCTCTCTCACCCAACAGGTTATGGATTCTATCATTGCCAGGGACATCATCAGGGACACTCAGAAACCGAAACTGGTTTCAACCTTGAAATTTTGAATGAGATTATAGCTGTCTTATCAATTGAGCTACCATGTTCCCTCTACTATAAGACAGGGAAATTGGGTCCCGATTTTTAACCTAAAAGTAGGGGGCCCATCTTATAGGTGAGGCTGTAAGAGATTCAGAAAAAAAGAGTCAGAATCAGTAATATTCAGCATACGGGATTTCACTGATTTATTGTCTGTTGATGACACCCGAATAAAAGTGACAAGATCATACCCATCGGATTAAGACGACCATCTGCTTTGATTCGCTACGATGAACACTCAATATCTTCTAATTAGCAAACCCATGTTACCGGTCCAAACACTTTGTTTATCACAGGAGACAGATTTTGCTGCCTTTATAATTGAAATATTTTGGAAAAAAAATCATTGTTTTATTTTTTCCATGTCGGAAATAAAACTTACTTTTTCCTTACGATAAGGTTTGCGTATATCATGCAGACTTACTGGCATGTTTCAATACACATTTCATCAATTGTTTAATTTAGATTTATTTATCCACAATCATCAATGGTTATTTATTTCTCCTAATTTAAGTCCCATCAACTGCAATGCAAACAAACACCTGCGAAAATTTAACTTATTAATACATGTAATAGAATGTGTAGTGTCTGTCGGCTGCAGATCAAACGGTACAGTTTGTGACATCACAGCACGAGCTGTGTAAACATCAAAGGTTTATGGCAATGTTTTGTATCTAAATAGGTCAGCCTTTGCCGTATGATCCCATTTACTCCCAAGATTGCGTCTAGGCTGGTTAGCACATAGCATACGATTGGAAAAATAATAATCAATAATCCTCCTCTGAGAACCTGTACGAAAAAATGATGCTTTATAATAATCCTTAACTGCGTAACCATGTTCTATTATTAAACTACCGCCACATTAGAGAGTTCACAGTTGACATTAAATCAGTGATTTTCTTACAAGCAAATGAACAAACTTAGTTGATAATTGACTGTTTAGCTTGAACATTATCACAGACTTGGAGAAATTCAAGTGCTGGATTTGGTTTAAAAATCAACCCCGTGTTATAAACAAGTCTAGACAAAAACACTAGATTTCATGGTCAAAGTTAGGGGGTTGTCTTTTAAGCGGAGCGCCTTATAGTCGGAGAAATACAGTAAAATAATTCAACTGTTATATAACCTTAAAAAAATATAATATGTGCACAATTTCAGATATTTCTTCAAGAGTATGACAAATACACCCTGGCTACATCATACTTTGACCTGAAGGAGTATGACCGAGCTGCGTACTTCCTAAAGGAGTGTAGAAGCAAGAAGTGTTTCTTCCTTTACATCTACTCGCAGTATCTCGGCGATGAGAAGAGAAAACTAGATAAGGCCTCAGATTCTATTGGTATTTGTTCATGTTTTTCTCTATTATATATACAAATTGCAAGTTGGCAGCATTTCTCTGATGCTCTAAAATACATACTTATGATGCCTTAATGATCCCCCGAGGAGATATAGTAATGGTAGGCGTGTGTGTGCGTGCATCCAGGCAATCTTGTCCTGAGGATAATTTAAAAAGGCATTAGGGTTGTGACTTCTTAAACATAAAGTTCCATAGAGGAGAAGTGCAGTGTACAGGAACTATAACTCAAAGTGCAGTATTGTTTTAGTTATTGCCCATTGTAAATATTCATATATATTTTCCGAAGATATAAACTTGAAAAGTCTTTAAGGTAGTGTCTTCAAACTTTTTATTGATTCATTTAGAAGTAGTGCAGTGCACAAAAACCATAACTCTGGGGAAAGGTTTATATAGTTATTGCCCCTTTTCATACTTATTTTTTGTCTGGAGCTTTTCTTGAAAAGTCATAATGGTGTTGACTCATTTAAGAGAAGTGCAGTACAAAATAATCATTGCAAATGCCACATGTTTGGGCGAATTTTTGTTCTGATATCACATTTTTGCACTTGATTTTTCTTTGATTTTTGGACTCAATTTTTAGTTGTTGGCAAATAAATAGGGTCGGTCAGGTAAAATATATTAATTAGTATTAGTTTTGGTCAATTTTATAAACCTGTATTGAATGGCCACTCATGCAATGTTGTCTATTCATAATTGTTATTGTCCACCATTGTACATATAATGATTGTTCTCTCCAGGACCACCGGACCATCTAGAGAATGAGCATTTGAAAACTTTGAGGATAGAGCTGAGCAAGAAATATGCCAACAGGGAGCTGGATGGTTACTCCCTTTACCTGTAAGAAAACAAGCAAATTATTTAGATACATGTATAAACCACTCATAGTTCAATACACATTAAGTCTGTGTGTTTAATTTTTACAAGGTACTACATGTATATAAAATATATGCTGGAGTGTTTATACGTATATTTGCAACATTATTTCTTCATATAAATGTAAAATGAATCTTTGTGAAGGTTTAGCTTTAGGTTAAAGTAAGCTGATTGTTTGTTCCAAAATCAATTTATGATGCTATGGAAATACTTTATGTGAATGATGATAAGGCCTACAAAAAAAATACATTTGGTTCGGGTAACCCGACCCTACCTACGGAATAAGCGCCGACCCTACCGTTTTTATAGTCAATTTGATTTTTTTTTTGAAAAACTGCTTTTCAATATGTAGTTGAAAACCTTAAATTCTTATACAGAAGATGACTTTAACACCATTCTCCAATGATGAAAATTACATTCTTATATAAAGCCTCATAAAAAATAAAAAATGAAAAGCCAACCTACCCTACCTATTTTTGAAAAGGATGTTACCCTAACTAAACAATTTATATTTTTAGGCCTAACTGAAAACCCATTATTGTGAGATGTCAGTAGGACACAAAGTACAAGTTGATAAAGAAATATAACGAGGTGTAACATTGTAACACAACAGCCATGTTTGCTTTGATAATTAAAGTCCAGTGTGACAAGTATAAAGATGCTCCGAGGCATAATCTAAATCCATATTTATCATAAGGTATGGAGTTATATTGAAGAAACTGGACCTCCTTAAGGATGCAGTTGAAATATTTCTGGAGTCTCTCAAGCTGGAGCCACTACACTGGGGTACCTGGCAAGAGCTGGTCCCTCTCATTGCAGACAGGGAGATGGTATGTAAGGTTTAAGGGGCCAGTTTTGGAGTTAAATCTTCTTTGAGTATGTTCAATGCATGTATGACAATCATAAGGTCTGTGAACCCCAATGCAAAAGTTTGAGTTTAGGACTGTTACAGTGTTACTTGCAAGTTAGAAAGAATTCAGTACAAGCATTTATATTTAAGCCAATGCCATAGGCTTATTGGGCCAATTTTAGAATTATAAATATTTTTTTGCTGCCAGCAGTAGTGAAGGGCTGTCTGTAAGCATGAGAAGATTGAGCAAAGACCTTATCAAGGGGAAACTGTCCATCAAAAGAAAACTGCAACAACACTAATAAACTCCACCTGAGGATCATTTAAGAGATAGGACAAAGTGCATAAAGAAAGCCAATCTTTAGACCTCTAAACATAAAGACAGTCCACATAGCCCTTAAAACACTTAAACGACTTCTTGTTATGAAAGATTAAAAATGCAAAATTTCTTATACAGTCCAGACTCGCTATGCCGACGTCGGATATCCCGACTTTCCGGTTGTGTCAACTTTTTTCTCCGGTCCCGAATTTTTTCCTTCTTATTCTATAAAAATAAATCTGCTTGTGTCGATTTTTCTATCTCGATTTTTTCGCTATGTCGACCTCCTATTTCAGTCCCTGTAGTCGAATTTCACATGTTTTCCTTGTTCCTTATGTCAAACTATATAGATCGAGCTAGGTGTGAAAATATTCATGACTTGCGGCATGTGGCTTAACTACCGTGCGTGTCAAAATAACAAACTGTCATAATTGGAGGTTATTTAATAAGTGTGAATAATTAAAGTTGTAAAGTTGTTTGTTTATGTTTTTGATTAGAGAAATCAATTGTACAAGAGACATTTATTGAAACGCTCGAGGACACTGGTGATATCATGGGAAAATTCAACAACAATGAAAGTTACGTAAGGAAGAACTTTCTCTACACTGCATGTAGAAAGAAAACTTTTTTTAAACCAATTAATTGAATAGAATTAAATAAATTTGACACAAATAAATAATTTTTTACTTTATTTTTCAATTATACGTTTGCTGTTATCACGATGGTAATATGTAACAAGGCTGTTCAATTGCAGAAGTCGGTTTAGACATAAATCAAACTCAGATGTGTTGGGTTTGGTGTCAGATATTTTTTTTGTAATTTGGATGTGTGGAATGTTCGTTATGTTGACTTTTTTCCCTAGGTCCCGAAAAGGCCAAATAACGAGTTTCGACTGTAATTATAATTGCAAAGGATAAAAACAAGGCTTTGTCATGTCTCAACTATATTTCTGTACAATTTTAATGAAAAGTTAATATGCATCTATATACAAGACTTTGCCATGCTTTACATAGCTGATGTCCATGAGCCTCCCAAGCACATGGA
The DNA here is from genome assembly GCF_026914265.1 of Mya arenaria. NCBI lineage: Eukaryota > Metazoa > Mollusca > Bivalvia > Myida > Myidae > Mya > Mya arenaria. The sequence continues at coordinate 48,682,200 of NC_069133.1, read as the reverse complement.
TGAAGCAATTCTTCGTGGCCATGGTGTTCCTGGAACTACAGCTGAATGAGGAGGCTTTAAAGATATACCAGGATTTGGAGGAGAACGGTTTTGAGCAGAGTACATACATCGTGTCAAACATAGCGGTAGCATTCCATAACATGCGAGGTATGCATGATGTTTTCATCAGCTTAATTGCGGAATATGAAATACATGAATAGGTAAAGGAAGACACATGACCCGGTGGCTTCAACAATTGTCAAGTTTAGCTTCTTTTACGACTGAAAAACAACAACAGACAAGTGTTGGTCTTGTTATGTAGTTAGTGCTAAAATGCATGAGCACATGAATACAATGTGTAAAATTTTGTGATGGCATTTCATAGCATGAGAGGTCTATGGATTACTTATCTTTTTCCCAAACTTCTGACATAATAAGACTCATGAAAAATAGATAGCAAGCATGAAATCTGGGTCCAATGGGACCTTCAATCAATTTACGTGTAGCGCTTGATGCTGCCAATGGCTATTTGTTAGTACATTGTATAAGTAAGGAAAATGAACAAATAATAGTTATGGCTGCTGAAGATATGTGTTATCTGATTTCATAATGAATTAATCATTGCCATACTGATATGACAGTCATGGGGTATATATGGCTTGTAAACTGTTCCTTCCCAACTAACATGATTTGAATGGCTTTGGTCAGTCAGAGGTTGTTTGTCAGAGGTGGTGAAAGTAATTTATAAATAATACCCATATACTTTGGGTTATGTAACCATGAGCTGTTATTGATAAAATATAGCCCGTTGATTTGTCAATTGAATGGTTGATTGATAACTAGCCTCATGTCAATTGCAGATGTAGATGCTGCCTTATCGTCCTTCCATGAGCTGCAGCGTTTAGACCCATACAGACTGGAGAATATGGACACATTTAGCAACCTCCTGTATGTGAAAGAGATGAGATATGAGCTGGCCAACCTGGCACACAAGCTTAGCGACATTGACAAGTATAGGGTGGAGACATGCTGTGTTATTGGTAAGTCTTATGTCACTGTTTCCATCCTAGTCCTCATTTAGAGGAATTTTAAGTATTGTAAATAACTTGCATGCAGCAATATAAGGAATTTTGTTTCTCTGGTATTAATCAATCACGCATTTACGGTGCATTTGGGAGAAATGAGTCTTATGGAGTTCTTAAATTGATTTTTTTTTTCCCAGGCAACTACTATTCTCTGAGGTCAGAGCACGAGAAGGCGGCCCTGTATTTTCAACGTTGTATCAAACTCAACCCTCTGTATTTGTCTGCGTGGACGCTCATGGGACACGAGTTCATGGAGATGAAAAACACCAATGCTGCCATACAGGCCTACAGACAGGCTCTTGGTAAGAGGTTATAATTGGGATAGTGCAATTTATAATTTCTTTTATACCATTCATTTACTGGCTGATTGGTTAGTGCATTGGTTGGCACTCAAAAAGTCTACCAGAGCGTTTCAAGATTGATTCCCTGTCTTTGGACATTTGTGTTTGATTGGTGGACTCTAAGCCAACAATTGGGCTTTCTAGGTTCTTGTGTTTTCCCCCCTAATTAATACTACATGACAACACAAGACACATGCCACTCATGCTACAATGTTCAATGAGCTAACCCTAACCCTATCTTTATCTCTAAAAAAGGAAAAAAAAGTACAATGTAATTTGACTTTTTGACCAATTACTCATATTTAATGAGTTATTTATCTTGATCATTTACAGAAGGAAAAGACAAGCATTTTGATGGCTTCACGGCGCTTTAGTTATAAATTTCAAGTTTCATGGTTCGGAATTTCCGACCAATTACTCTTGCTAAAATAATTAATGAGTTATATCTCTTGTACACTTTTAGGAGCAAAAAGACGAGCATTTTGATTGCTCCACTTTGCTCTTGTAATAAATCACATTTTTCATGATTTATTTTGCAGAGGTGAACAAGCGTGATTACCGAGCCTGGTACGGTCTTGGACAGACGTACGAGATACTGAAGATGCCGTATTACTGCCTCTATTACTATAGAAATGCCCAGAAACTCAGGTGAGTAAAGTGAGTTCACGGGTCAAATCCCAAGTGAGCTCGCGGGACAAATCCCAAGTGAGTTCAAGTGACAAATTCCATGAGCGAAGAAAATCCTTTTCTAGTACATGAATTTTTTTTGGAATAACTTTATGAAAGATAGTTTTCTTTGAAGAGAAGTCTAAATGAAACCTAAAAATAGGTGAACTTTAAAATAATGAATAGTTTTGTCAAAGATTAAGAGACAATTTTAGTCCACTTGGCACCCATTATTCTTCGCCTTAGAATAATCTTGAGCATTCTAGAATGTTAATACATGAAGCCTTTTTATATTTGAATGTCTTAAAAAAGAAGCTTTATATAGCTGAATTGATTTTTCCATTGTAATTACTAAATAAATCCATTAAAACCCTAGTAAAGTAAGTTCTGAGGGGTGAATGCGAAAAGGTTCTAAGTGACGTTAAATAATGAAGGTAGAACATTTTCTCATTCATCCCTCGTAACTCTCTTTCAGTCCTATGACCATAGGACCAAGTATTCAGACCGCCTGCAGACACGATATTGTTAATGATTAAGACTTGAGTTGGCCCTGCTTTCTATATAGTGGTATTCCAATTTCCCCTAACAGTATATTCTTATTTATTGCAGGCCAAATGACAGTCGGATGATAATGGCCCTGGGTGAGTCGTACGAGAAGCTGGACCGCCTTCAGGAGGCCAAGAAATGTTTCTGGAAAGCACACATGGTCGGCGATATTGAAGGGTCATCATTGCTCAAGCTGGCTAGGTTAGTTTTAAAGTATTGTCAAGTTAGCTTATCATAAAGCTGAAAATTAATATGATGCATAGTGAATATTATCCAGAGCTTTTTAAAGCATCCTAGTCCATTGATTTCCTTTTTTTAAACTAGTTTATTTCGAAGAAAACAGTCCAGGTAACATGAAAACTTTAGTGTCATTAGCATTAGTGGGATTGTTTTCAGAGCAGTCAGGTAGAATTGCAGTCAAGCAGAAACATTACCCTTGGTAATAATTCATAATAAACCATTCATATCAACACCCTATCAATTAAAAAAATATCAACAGACTAGCATTAGCGTTCACTCCATGGTGCAGTTGGTTCTTGTTTGCTATCGTGTGAAACAAACATGTTCAGAATACCTACGGAAAATGAAACAATCTATTCTTGCTACAACATATGGAGGTTTAAAGTGTTTTTTCAGTGTAAGATGGCAATTATACTTCACAGAGTGAGCACCAAAACCTATATTTTATAAGTGTTGTAACCATGAATAAAATATTTCGTTTTGATGTTTACTTGTGAAATTTATTGTTATATTACACTGAAAAAAAACCAGTTAATTTTTATTAAGTCTAAAAAGGTTTTAAAATGACAGTTAATTGTAGTTTTCAGAAAAGCAAACATCATGTCTTTTCATAAATGATGTTGCTTAAATTTGTTCCTAGTTCTGTGTGCACAGATATGACATATGAAGCGGGTTAAAATTTCAAAACCCCGGAAAAAATCATATTTATATTTTTCACTTTTTGAAACAGTGCAAAATTATTATAAAGCACCGAAAAGCATACAATAAAGTTCATTATTTCAGGCTACATGAGAGACTAGGTGAGGAACAGCAAGCAGCTGGGGCGTACAATGAGTTCATCAACAAAGCCAAGGCTCAAATGGTAGACGTGTTCTTTCTTAGTTAAAATTCTTTTTTATGATTTTGAAACTAATAAGATAATTATAAATTGTCAGCCACATACACTGAGTTGATCAACAAAGCCAGGCCTAAATGATAGGAATTTTTCTTTTGTAGTTAAAATTCTATTTTATGATTTTCAAACTAATGAGACAATTATAAATTGTCAGCCACGTACCCTGAGATTATCATCAAAGCCAATGCCTCAGTGGTCTTAATTATCTTTCTCATTAATATCACACTTCGTTTGTGGGGGTATAAAGGAGTGAGCTTGTCTGTCGGTCTGTCGGTTTTCATGGTTTCCAGACGATAACTCATGAAAGGCTAGACATATTTGAACAATTTTTGGTACACAGGTGTAACATCAGAAGATACTGGTCAAGTTCGATATTGGGGCCGGTGGGGCCAAGGTCAAGGTCACTGTTACTAAAAATAGAAAAACAGTTTCCGGACGATAACTCATGAAAGGCTTGACAGATTTGAACAATTTTTGGTACACAGGTGTAACATCAGAAGATACAGGTCAAGTTCGATATTGGGGCTGGTGGGGCCAAGGTCAAGGTCACTGTTACTAAAGATAGAAAAACGGTTTCCGGACGAAAACTCATGAAAGGCTAGACAGATTTGAACAATTTTTGGTACACAGGTGTAACATCAGAAGATACAGGTCAAGTTCGATATTGGGGCTGGTGGGGTCAAGGTCACTGTTACTAAAAATAGAAAAACGGTTTCCGGACGATAACTCATGAAAGACTAGACAGATTTGAACAATTTTTGGTACACAGGTGTAACATCAGAAGATACAGGTCAAGTTCGATATTGGGGCTGGTGGGGCCAAGGTCAAGGTCACTGTTACTAAAAATATAAAAACGGTTTCCGGACGATAACTCATGAAAGGCTAGACAGATTTGAACAATTTTTGGTACACAGGTGTAACATCAGAAGATACAGTTTGGTACACAGGTGTAACATCAGAAGATATAGGTCAAGTTCGATATTAGGGCTGGTTGGGCCAAGGTCAAGGTCACTGTTACTAAAAATAGAAAAACGGTTTCCGGACGATAACACATGAAAGGCTTGACAGATTTGAACAATTTTTGGTATACAGGTGTAACATCAGAAGATACAGGTCAAGTTCGATATTGGGGCTGGTGGGGCCAAAGTCAAGGTCACTGTTACTAAAAATAGAAAAACGGTTTCCGGACGATAAATCATGAAAGGCTTGACAGATTTTAACAATTTTTGGTATACAGGTGTAACATCAGAAGATACAGGTCAAGTTAGATATTGGGGCTGGTGGGGTCAAGGTCACTGTTACTAAAAATAGAAAAACGGTTTCCAGACGATAACTCATGAAAGGCTAGACAGATTTGAACAATTTTTGGTACACAGGTGTAACATCAGAAGATACAGGTCAAGTTCGATATTGGGGCTGGTGGGGCCAAGGTCAAGGTCACTGTTACTAAAAATAGAAAAACGGTTTCCGGACGATAACTCATGAAAGGCTAGTTTTTCTTGTCAGCAGTGTAACTTCTAAATTACTCAACAGATTTAAATAAAACAATACATGCATGATAAAAGAAGATGCAGTGTGCAGTAACCTTGGAGTTATGTGTGTCCTGTGTCCAGGCGGCATTTGGGGGTATTCATCACTCCTGTGACAGCTCTAAGTTTTGTCTTTCATAACAACAATAATAAGTAAATAACTATTTAACTTCTAATGTAAATATGCATGAATCTTTGAGCCTCATAAAGCTGTATTAAGTGTAATTTACCATGTGTGGAAAATATCTTTTATTGAGCAATTAGAGGAATTATTAAAAAAATCCATTGCTTTCACATTGATCAGGTCATTGCTACTGGTGGTAATTTAACTGTGTCATTATTTGTCTCAAAGAAAGAGTTATTATTAAAGATGAAAGACAATTCTGAAGTCATTTCCTAGAAATTGATATGTAATTACATATAATAGTCAAGCCAAGCCTTGTTTGGATCAGATTATTAGCCTGGATGTGACCTTTAAGTATACACCTAACATTTGTTTCTATAACAGTTTTAACTTGAAAGGCTTGGTTATAACTTTTTGTTTTTTTATGCAGTGTAAGCAATATGTTCTCTTTTTAAGACCTCAATGAAAGTCGTTTTATAATCGTACATGTGTAGGATTCAGTTATGGAGGGATGCTGCCGCCTGTCGTTGATTGGAAGCACCCTTTTGCACTCATGGTGAACAGCATGGGAATCATTTTGCTGTCATAGATTTTATTGCATATGATTGTTATATATCTTTTGTTTTAATGAAAACTTATAATATGATTATTAATACATACAAACTTGACATATTCGCCAGTTGAAACCAATTATTATTTCAATTATAATAAATAAACACAATTCCTAATATTTAAGTTTTTCACAGCCTGATTAAATGTGCCCTTTTCTCCCTAAGCACTCATTTCCTTTTCTGCAGCACAGTGCCATTTTGAATAAGATTTTCAATGAATGGACTGAAAGGTGGCCAGGCATCAAAACATTGGTTTCCCCCTAATAACATAAGCTAGCTAGATAGTAAGGAAAGTTGTGAAGCTTATGTGAAGAGCTTGGGATGACTGTTTTTTTAAGGGGGGGGGGGGGGTCAAAGTTAAAGGTTACTTAAAGCTGCACTCTCACAGATTGAATGTTTTAACAACGTTTTATTTTTTGTCTTGGAACGAGCACTTTTTGCAAAAATGCATGAAAACCAGTTATATAAGACTGCTGACAAAAAGTTAGATCGCAGATTTTTAAATATAAGTTCAAAAATTGATATTTTATGTATTTTTCTTAAACCGTTATTTACGGTTTAAGCCATAAAACATTAATTTTCGAACGGAAATATGAAAATCTGCGATCTGATCTTTTGTTAGCAATCTTTTATTATTGGTTTGCAGATATTTACGCATAAATTTGTTCTTTCCAAGACAAAAAATAAAAAGGTTGTAAAAACGGTAAGTCTGTGAGAGTGCAGCTTTAAAATAGAAAAATGGTTCCCGCCCAACAACTTTAGTTAGAATTGATGGAAACTAAACACATAAGCTATAACTTAACTAATGTACTTTTCAATTATGTCTCTTTGGTAAAGATAAAGGCTGGTACTTTTAACTAACTCATACAAGAAATAAATTGGCTATAATTTTTATTACCCACATTATAAAGCTGGTTTCGTAAAATTGCAGCATTTTTAGTTACAACTTGGCATAAAACTCTAACATGACCGACTGTAGCCTGGGTCAGGGATGTCCACACTAACTAAACTCACAAAAAACATGTCAGCATGTAAATGAGTGGATTTTATTCTTCTTTCAAACATGGATTGCGGTGTTAAATTTCAAAGCTAAACAAGATTAAAGCCATTTGAAAAATGAATAATTCCTTTGAAATCACATCAATTAAAGTCCTTAGGATCTTCAAAGAGTGCTTCTGGGAGTATCAAGAATGTCTGGGAGTATCAAGAACAAGAAAGCCTACATCTGGCACTTTTGGGGTTTCATTTACTCTATAATCAACCAAATTCAATGTAATTTATAGAAATTGAAAACTGAATTACAGCCTCATATTTATTTTTCCTAAAAATAGTATGATGGATTGGTAAATGGGGGAACAGAACAAAATCCAGACGCGAGCAAACACCAATTTGATTTGTCTGTCTTTTAAGCTCACCTGAGCAGAAAGTGCACAGCATGAGCTTTTATGATAGGGTAATCATCTGTTGTTCTCCGTTATCAAAATTTACCTTCAAACCACTTCTCCTAAATCACTGGGACAATTTCAACCAAACTTCACGTAATCACTCCTCAAAGCTGGTCCTCTTCCTGATTCCTTCAATAAAAGTGGCCAATGAAAGGAAAAAAATATTTTCACAGAAACCACTGCTCCAATTTAAAAATATTTTAACAGAAATGTTCCATAGGTGAACCTGTATCAAATTCCTCCACTCATGTTGATTCTTTGAAAAACATGGCCGCCAGGGTTTGGGCTACTTTTCACTATATACATATATGTCTATAATTATGGAAACTTTGATAATTTCTCATCAAAATCTCCTGGCCCATTTTTTTGCCCCCGAAGGTGGGCATATTAAAATCGCACCGTCCGTCAGTCCGTGTGTCCGGCTCAATAACTTGTGTCCGGGTTGTAACTTTCCCTTGTATGGACAGATTTTAAAATAACGTTCCACATGCGTTCCACATACCAAGGCGACGTGTCGCGTGCAAGACCCGTGTTCCTACCTCATAGGTCAGGGTCACACATAGTGTTTATGGAGTGCTGCATATAAAGACATAGAGAATAGGTTGTCTTGTCCGGGCAGTAACTTTCCCTTTTACGGACAGATTTTTAAATAACTTGCCAGATGTGTTTCACATACCAAGACGAGGTGTCGCGTGCAAGACCCGTGTCCCTACCTCTAAGGTCAAGGTCACACTTAGGTGTTTATTCACAATAGAATGCTGCATATATAAGGACATAGAGTATAGGTTGTCGTGTCCGGGCTGTACGTCTCTAATATTTTAACAGAAATGTTCCATAGGTGAACCTGTATCAAATTCCTCCACCCATGTTGATTCTTTGAAAAACATGGCCGCCAGGGGTTGGGCTACTTTTCACTATATACATGTATGTCTATAATTATGGAAACTTTGATAATTTCTCATCAAAATCTCCTGGCCCATTTTTATGCCCCCAAAGGTGGGCATATTAAAATCGCACAGTCCGTCCGTCTGTATAGAGTATAGGTTGTCGTGTCCGGGCTGTAAGTCTCCCTTGTATGGACAGATTTTAAAAATAACTTGCCACATGTGTCCGACATACAAAGGCGACATGTCACATGCAAGACCCATGCCCCTACCTCTAAGTTCAAGGTCACACTTAGTGTTTATTCACAATGGAATGCTGCTTATAAGGACATAACAGTGTAGGTTGTCAAGTATGGGTGGTATTTTTTATTGTTTAGAGGCAATTTAAAATAACTTGCCATATGTATTTGACACGTAAAGGCAAGGTCAACTTTTCATGTACTGACCTTGTTCATAGGTCAATGTCACATTCGGGAGCATTCGTCACATACTGTGACAGCTCTTGTTTAATAATATCTCAGAAATGACCCTCTATCTGAAGTTCTACATCTTATATTGACTTGTAAAAAGAGGGCTTCCAGGGGGTTACGGCTACTTTTTACTATTTGTCTGTTTGGAAAACTTTGAAAATGCTCTCCTCAGAATCTGCTGGCCCAATTTTAAAATAGTCCCATAAATACCACAATACACACATGTCCAGCTAGTCCCATAACTACTCAATACACACATGTCCAGCTAGTCCCATAACTACTACAATACACACATGTCCATTTAGTCCCATAACTACTACAATACAAACATGTCCAGCTAGTCCCATAACTACTACAATACACACATGTCCAGCTAGTCCCATAACTACTACAATACAGACATGTCCAGCTAGTCCCATAACTACTACAATGCACACATGTCCAGCTAGTCCCATAACTACTACAATACACACATGACCAGCTAGTCCCATAACTACTACAATACACACATGTCCAGCTAGTCTCATAACTACTACAATACACACATGTCTAGCTAGTCCCATAACTACTACAATACACACATGACCAGCTAGTCCCATAACTACTACAATACATACATGACCAGCTAGTCCCATAACTACTACAATACATACATGACCAGCTGTCCCATAACTACTACAATACATACATGACCAGCTGTCCCATAACTACTACAATACATACATGACCAGCTAGTCCCATAACTACTACAATACATACATGACCAGCTAGTCCCATAACTACTACAATACATACATGACCAGCTAGTCCCATAACTACTACAATACATACATGACCAGCTAGTCCCATAACTACTACAATACATACATGACCAGCTAGTCCCATAACTACTACAATACATACATGACCAGCTAGTCCCATAACTACTACAATACACACATGTCCAGCTAGTCCCATAACTACTACAATACATACATGGCCAGCTAGTCCCATAACTACTACAATACATACATGACCAGCTAGTCCCATAACTACTACAATACACACATGTCCAGCTAGTCCCATAACTACTACAATACATACATGACCAGCTAGTCCCATAACAACTACAATACACGTATGTCCAGCTATGTCCAGCTAGTCCCATAACTACTACAATACACACATGACCAGCTAGTCCCATAACTACTACAATACACACATGTCCAGCTAGTCACATAACTTCTACAATACACACATGTCCAGCTAGTCTCATAACTACTACAATACACACATGTCCAGCTAGTCCCATAACTACTACAATACACACATGTCCAGCTAGTCACATAACTTCTACAATACACACATGTCCAGCTAGTCTCATAACTACTACAATACACACATGTCCAGCTAGTCTCATAACTACTACAATACACACATGACCAGCTAGTCCCATAACTACTACAATACACACATGTCCAGCTAGTCACATAACTTCTACAATACACACATGTCCAGCTAGTCTCATAACTACTACAATACACACATGTCCAGCTAGTCACATAACTTCTACAATACACACATGTCCAGCTAGTCTCATAACTACTACAATACACACATGACCAGCTAGTCCCATAACTACTACAATACATACATGTCCAGCTGGTCCCATAACTACTACAATACAAACATGTCCAGCTAGTCACATAACAACTACAATACACACATGTCCAGCTAGTCCCATAACTACTACAATACATACATGTCCAGATAGTCACATAACTACTACAATACACACATGACCAGATAGTCCCATAACTACTACAATACACACATGTCCAGCTAGTCCCATAACTACTACAATACACACATGTCCAGCTAGTCCCATAACTACTACAATACACACATGTCCAGCTAGTCCCATAACTACTACAATACACACATGTCCAGCTAGTCTCATAACTACTACAATACACACATGACCAGCTAGTCCCATAACTACTACAATACATACATGTCCAGCTGGTCCCATAACTACTACAATACAAACATGTCCAGCTAGTCACATAACAACTACAATACACACATGTCCAGCTAGTCCCATAACTACTACAATACATACATGTCCAGATAGTCACATAACTACTACAATACACACATGACCAGATAGTCCCATAACTACTACAATACACACATGTCCAGCTAGTCCCATAACTACTACAATACACACATGTCCAGCTAGTCCCATAACTACTACAATACACACATGTCCAGCTAGTCCCATAACTACTACAATACACACATGTCCAGCTAGTCTCATAACTACTACAATACACACATGACCAGCTAGTCCCGTAACTACTACAATACACGTATGTCCAGCTAGTCCCATAACTACTACAATTCACACATGACCAGCTAGTCCCATAATTACTACAATACACACATGTCCAGCTAGTCCCATAACTACTACAATACACACATGACCAGCTAGTCCCATAACTACTACAATACATACATGACCAGCTAGTCCCATAACTACTACAATACATACATGACCAGCTAGTCCCATAACTACTACAATACACACATGTCCAGCTAGTCCCATAACTACTACAATACACGCATGTCCAGCTAGTCTCATAACTACTACAATACCCACATGTCCAGCTAGTCTCATAACTACTACAATACATACATGTCCAGCTAGTCCTACTACAATACACACATGTCCAGCTCGTCCCATAACTACTACAATACATACATGTCCAGCTAGTCTCATAACTACTACAATACATACATGTCCAGCTAGTCCCATAACTACTACAATACACACATGTCCAGCTAGTCCCATAACTACTACAATACACACATGTCCAGCTAGTCCCATAACTACTACAATACACACATGTCCAGCTAGTCCCATAACTACTACAATACACGCATGTCCAGCTAGTCTCATAACTACTACAATACACACATGTCCAGCTAGTCTCATAACTACTACAATACATACATGTCCAGCTAGTCCTACTACAATACACACATGTCCAGCTCGTCCCATAACTACTACAATACATACATGTCCAGCTAGTCTCATAACTACTACAATACATACATGTCCAGCTAGTCCCATAACTACTACAATACACACATGTCCAGCTAGTCCCATAACTACTACAATACACACATGTCCAGCTAGTCCCATAACTACTACAATACACACATGTCCAGCTGGTCCCATAACTACTACAATACACGTATGTCCAGCTAGTCCCATAACTACTACAATACACACATGTCCAGCTAGTCACATAACTACTACAATACACACATGTCAAGCTAGTCACATAACTACTACAATACATACATGTCCAGCTAGTCACATAACTTCTACAATACACACATGTCCAGCTAGTCTCATAACTACTACAATACACACATGACCAGCTAGTCCCATAACTACTACAATACACACATGTCCAGCTAGTCCCATAACTACTACAAAACACACATGTCCAGCTAGTCCCATAACTACTACAATACACACATGTCTAGCTAGTCCCATAACTACTACAATACACACATGACCAGCTAGTCCCATAACTACTACAATACACGTATGTCCAGCTAGTCCCATAACTACTACAATACACGTATGTCCAGCTAGTCCCATAACTACTACAATACACGTATGTCCAGCTAGTCCCATAACTACTACAATACATACATGACCAGATAGTCCCATAACTACTACAATACATACATGACCAGTAGTCCCATAACTACTACAATACATACATGACCAGCTAGTCTCATAACTACTACAATACACACATGTCCAGCTAGTCTCATAACTACTACAATACACACATGTCCAGCTAGTCTCATAACTACTACAATACATACATGACCAGCTAGTCCCATAACTACTACAATACATACATGACCAGCTAGTCCCATAACTACTACAATACACACATGACCAGCTAGTCCCATAACTACTACAATACATACATGACCAGCTAGTCCCATAACTACTACAATACATACATGACCAGCTAGTCCCATAACCACTACAATACATACATGTCCAGCTAGTCCCATAACTACTACAATACACACATGTCCAGCTAGTCCCATAACTACTACAATATACACATGTCCAGCTAGTCCCATAACTACTACAATACACACATGTCCAGCTAGTCCCATAACTACTACAATACACACATGTCCAGCTAGTCACATAACAAATACAATACACACATGTCCAGCTAGTCCCATAACTACTACAATACACACATGTCCAGCTAGTCCCATAACTACTACAATACACACATGTCCAGCTAGTCCCATAACTACTACAATACACACATGTCCAGCTAGTCACATAACAACTACAATACACACATGTCCAGCTAGTCCCATAACTACTACAATACACACATGTCCAGCTAGTCCCATAACTACTACAATACACACATGTCCAGCTAGTCACATAACAACTACAATACACACATGTCCAGCTAGTCCCATAACTACTACAATACACACATGTCCAGCTAGTCTCATAACAACTACAATACACACATGTCCAGCTAGTCCCATAACTACTACAATACACACATGTCCAGCTAGTCACATAACAACTACAATACACACATGTCCAGCTAGTCCCATAACTACTACAATACACACATGTCCAGCTAGTCACATAACAACTACAATACACACATGACCAGCTAGTCACATAACAACTACAATACACACATGACCAGCTAGTCACATAACAACTACAATACACACATGTCCAGCTAGTCACATAACAACTACAATACACTTATGTCCAGCTAGTCACATAACAACTACAATACACACATGACCAGCTAGTCACATAACAACTACAATACACGTATGTCCAGCTGGTCCCATAACTACTACAATACACACATGTCCAGTTAGTCCCATAACTGCTACAATACACACATGTCCAGTTAGTCCCATAACTACTACAATACAAACATGTCCAGCTAGTCCCATAACTACTACAATACACACATGTCCAGCTAGTCCCATAACTACTACAATACACACATGTCCAGCTAGTCCCATAACTACTACAATACATACATGTCCAGCTAGTCCCATAACTACTACAATACATACATGTCCAGCTAGTCTCATAACTACTACAATACACACATGTCCAGCTGGCCCATAACTACTACAATACACACATGTCCAGCTAGTCCCATAACTTCTACAATACACACATGTCCAGTTAGTCCCATAACTACTACAATACAAACATGTCCAGCTAGTCCCATAACTACTACAATACACACATGTCCAGCTAGTCCCATAACTACTACAATACACACATGTCCAGCTAGTCCCATAACTACTACAATACATACATGTCCAGCTAGTCCCATAACTACTACAATACATACATGTCCAGCTAGTCTCATAACTACTACAATACACACATGTCCAGCTAGTCCCATAACTACTACTACAATACACACATGTCCAGCTAGTCCCATAACTACTACAATACAAACATGTCCAGCTAGTCCCATAACTACTACAATACACGTATGTCCAGCTAGTCCCATAACTACTACAATACACGTATGTCCAGCTAGTCCCATAACTACTACAATACACGTATGTCCAGCTAGTCCCATAACTACTACAATACACGTATGTCCAGCTAGTCTCATAACTACTACAATACACGTATGTCCAGCTAGTCCCATAACTACTACAACACACACATGTCCAGCTAGTCCCATAACTTCTACAATACAAGTTTTTAAGTCGTCAAACCGACTGTTTACTACGACACCGATTATGTGTTGTGTTGTGGAAATCGCTCATATGTTCAAAGGCCCTCGTATACGAAGTGTAAAAGAAAAACAATTAAAGATGAATAAATATTTATGTTTATTTTTTATGAAAAACACATTTTCTAAACATTCAACATTTAAATATGACAGTACAAATTATGGCATTAGTCAGATTTAAGATTCAGAACTTCAAGGATTGACGATTGGCGCATCTTGTCTGTCTCGCGAAACTGTTAAAACTATTAATTATCTTCTCAAATGCCCTTATCAACTATCATTGGTAATGCGTAAACAGTGAAGAACGTTTTTCACACCTAATCAAATCTCCTTTAACTGTCTTTTTTTTTTTAGAACTTGCGAAAACTCCTAGCAATTGTTTTTTTTTCTTGGGACATACGTTCGGGATAAAGTGTGAAATTATGACCTCGAGGGAGCCATAAGGTTTTGTGCATGATTTGTGTATTTGGGACCCCCTATTGTCCTCGACTCCTTGACATAATTAGGTTTCGATGCAGCATCAGTATATTTTATATGAAAATAGAAGGAAAAATGTTCGGGACCAAGCTCCGACCTCGAGGGACCGCCGGTTCTCGAACCACCGCCTGTTCGAACCACCGCAGTTTTACTGTACATGCATGCTCAAACATATTTAATTGGCAGAGTAACAAAGTTCATCGTCATACTGAACCTTACAAGTAGTATTTGTTTAAAATATTTTATGATATCTCACAGTTAAAAAGTGCAAGAATCAGAGTGAAACTGTCTGTATTTCAATGGCCGGAAAAGATGCGGAGTTATTTGGATCAGAGTGAAAATTTAGAGTAATGTCTATCAATGTCTCGCAGACATGTCTAGACTATACCACAGTATTATTATTTATGTAATGTTCTGAGTCTTACAGCCCAAAAATGTTCCAGAGTGATGAGGGCTAGAGTAAAGCAAACAACTACCTCGCTAATTATTTGTGGAAAAACATTAAGTTGGACAATTTAATTAAGGCTGCACAAACTTGTTTAGATTAGAATATATTTAGTTATTTTAATTATAATGTTAAATCTTATTCTACAGCCCAGAATGACACAGAGGTGAACAACTCTAGAGTGAGTTGTACAAGTATCTTGCAAACTGTATTCAGAGAAATAACATCTAAGACGCCACATATTATACTGTCGAGACATATCTAAATTACAGTATATTATATTACTATGGTTTATGTTCAATCTTCTGTATTCTACAGCCTGGAAAGTCACAGAGTTACGAGGGCCAGAGTGAAGCGTACAAGTATCTCGCCAACTATTATCTGAGAAACAACATGTTGGATGCTGCTTATCAAGCCGCTCAGACTTGTCTTGAGTTCACAGAGGTATTTCATTATCTATATCATACATTTTAAATGTTATAAATAGAGAAATCCATAACACATATTAAAGAATTTGATACAAGCTTTTTGTCAGCAAAATTAGCAATGAAAATGTATGTATCTGAAGAATAATGATACTTTACAATGATTTACATTATAGCTGTTTGTTTTTCTCAACTTGGAAAGATTGATTTTAGGTGGTAAATAATACAAAGTAGTGACCATTAAACAAGCACAATAAGAACTTGCAATGATCAAGCCCTGTATAGATAGCAAAATTAGTTAGCAATGTTTTATCAAGAGCTATCAATGATGTATAAATAGCAAACAATGTTGCACTAAGAGCTAGCAATGTTACATCAAGAGCTAGAAATGTTACATCAAGAGCTAGAAATGTTACATCAAGAGCTAGAAATGTTACATCAAGAGCTAGAAATGTTACTTCAAGAGCTAGAAATGTTACATCAAGAGCTAGAAATGTTACATCAAGAGCTAGAAATGTTACATCAAGAGCTAGCAATGTTACATCAAGAGCTAGAAATGTTACATCAAGAGCTAGAAATGTTACTTCAAGAGCTAGCAAGAGCTACCAATGTTACATTAAGGGCTACCAATGTTACATCAAGAGCTTGTTTATGATATTGTATCTTTTTTAGCCTTATGATTTATTCATTACCTTTTCAGACACGGGAAGAAGCCAAAGCCATCTTAAAGCAGATTCAGCATCTACGAGGGGAGAAACCAGCGATGAGACAAGATACAAATATGGACGATACATACGGGTCGATTACAAACAATGACTCCTTCCAGACACATAACAACACACCACTCAACTTTCCTACTGTCATGAATCTTAGGTTTAACACACCTTGAACAATGTAAAAATCTTTAGTTCAAAGATTATGACATGAAAAATCTTGTTAGCGATAGCATTTTTAACCTTACCTTCAGGAAACTGGGTCAGAATGTCTATTTCTTCTTGATTATTGGACATGTAACAAATACTTTATTGATGAAAACTGTAAATGGTTATATACTAAAAGTCTAATTGAAGTAGAAAGGATGTAAATTATTCTTTGTTTAATAATTGGCAATTTACACTAAGTTTAAATTGTCAAGAGCGTTGCTTTGAGACTAATGGGCCCAGACCAATAGAAAACTTTGCTTGTTGGGTGAAGCTTATTTGTGATCTATTTTCATTTTGGGAAGAGTCGAGAGGTGCATGTATGAAATTCACTTCCTTAGCTGGTCTCTTGTACTGTAACTGATGCTGATTCAAGTCTGATTGTTACTGAACTGTGTGATAACCAGTAAGATTGCTACATCAGTCATGAAGTTTCGCCCTTGAGTTGGTAAAACAAGACCATATTGTAATAATATTAATCTACTGACTATGGACCCCGGCCAACAATCAAGAGGAATGTCAATTACTCATGGCCAGGGATTTGTGTGTAATTGCTTGTCACATAATGACTAGTGATGGCTAACTGTTTTGTTTAATACTTTAATAGAGTATTAATGGTAAGGCCATAGGAATCTCATCCATTGCGCATTTAAAACTGATGTTAAATTGTTATCGCATAAATAAAATTGTAAATGTGTTAGTTGTCTTGGTCGAGATTTACACAAACATGTATTCCTACATTTGCTGAGACAGAAGAGCTACTGTTTCCGCCATCATAGATATTGATCTCTGTGCACACTTTAAGACTAGTTGCACATTTCAAAATGGCTATATACTTGTAGCAAGTGTATAACTCTGGTAAAAATATATGTTGGGAAATGCCACTGTTATGACTAAGAAAAAAGATGAGCGTTAATTGGCTTCTGCTTGTGTAACTTTTGTGTCTACTTTAAACACTTGATCAGAAACCAGATGTTTATGGGCTCATCTGTTTTCGAAGATAAAGTCGGGGTTTCGAAATAGCTGCGATGGCTTCAGTTCTTCATAGCTGGAAAACAATCATGGGTGTAAGTCAAAACTGCTTCAAGATATTCAACTGGTGACAATGAGCCCTTGAACAGCAAGGCCCATAATCGTGGCTTTAATGATTATTTAGTTATGGCTCTTGTTCGTTTGAAAAATCTTGACAAGCATTGGCGTTTGCTCCATTATTTTATATGGGGACATTTTTAGTTTGAAGTAATCACCATTGCTCAAATCACACTGAAACAGTCATTCAATAATGTGAAGTTATAAAGCAGATGTGAAATTGGTTGTTATAACAAAATAAACCCAAAAGATTTTTACTTGGACCTACAGACCCCAGTATTCTACTAGGCAGTTGTGAAGATCTGTGCAAAGAACAATGTAACATTGAATGTGGTGTACTGGTACAACTATTACGGTAGAGCTACAAAGCAGACATCAATTTAAATTTGGACAACTTTACCATGAACCAAAAAGTTTGCCAACTTGATCTTGGACCTACAATTTTGTCAACTTGACCTGAAACCTATAATTTGAACCGGCAATATTGTCAACGTCCTGAAACCTACAATTTCTTAACTAGACCTTATACCGGCAATTTTGTCAACGACCTGAAACCTACAATTTGGACAATTTGACCTTCAACAAGCTTGACCTTGAACTTGCAAATTTGACATCTTGAGCTTCATCAGACAAGTTCATGGCTTGAATGCAACATTTTTTCTTCCTGTGGTTAACATAGGTTTAAAATTGTTACAATTTAGGCCTGAGTGTTGTATAAGAAACATCATCTTCTTGAAGGGAATATTTGTACCAAAGTTCATTGAATTTAGTTGATCGGTACTAAAGTTCAAGTGAACATGAAAGTGTGGATGAACAAAAAGATGGTATAAAAAGAAAATCAAATTAATTTCAATTGTTTAATTGATCATATCACAGAGAATGTTGGTAAAAAATATAATATACCTATAACTAAACAAGGACATTAATTGCACCTTTGCTAAGTATGTCAAAGAAAAGTTCCTATGCTTTGATAAACAAAGATAGCGGGATCTTTTCTCAATAACGCCAGGTTATTCCTACATACTTTAAACATTGTCAATTTCAGGCAAAACTAAGCAATGAATTGAATTCATTATGATTAATAGACAAATGTACCATTCCTTCATGATTGAAATTCAGTTTAATTGTTACAATATTGTTTGATATGCGAATACAAAAATTACAATTTTTTTTATTTTTACGTAACAGTGAAAACGATTCTATTAATTAACGTTTATAAATGTTAAGCTTATAGTAATTAATAAATGCTCTATATTATTAGTATAAGTATGTCAAACATGTGAGCTGGTTCATCAGCATTTCTATCAACTCAATGTAGTAGAGTATTTTAAAGCGAAAATGAAAATACAGTTAATGGTTGCAGAATTTATATAGTTAGTAAACTGTGTTTCACTTTATTGAATAAAATCAAAAAGATCTTTCAATGTTTTCTTTCTAAAATTGGTCTTAAAAAACATAATAATTATTTATTATAGTTGTTTGAAATCTAAAGCATAAAGAAAATGGTTAGAAGTAACGCGGAAGTGGCCGTGGACTATTTACAAAAGTCTAAAAAACTGTTATTTAAGGCTTTAAATTGATCATTGGAAATATTGATTTAACCTAACAAAAACTGCAGTCTGCAAATTAAATTATATGAAATGATACATAATGAAAAAATGGTAAATGAGTAGTTGAAAAACGTTGTCGAAAAACAAATAGAAAAGAGTTCTACAAGTATGTTAAATTTTACTTTATAAGTTTAATATCTTCTCTCTTTCAAAAAGAGAAATTTAAATTCATATAATATCAACCTTTGTTGTCTTTGTACCCTATAATAAGCTCAACAAGATGCTATGAGCATGTATATTTCAGATACACAATATCAATATTACAGTTGATTAATGGATAAAAATACACCATCAATTGATATATAAACAAATGCCATGGATTAATAGATCACAATACGCCATCGATTAATAGATCATATCATAGTATCATATTGAATGAATGATATCACCAATGTGAAAAATACAAACAAGTTATATAAAACACACATAAGTGATAAATACGGTATTTGAAACCTTGCAAATCAGATGTCACCTTATGCAGTGAAAGTCACCATAACCTCATGACTAATGCACATTACAAGCTTACACCCAAAAAAAGAGAACAAGATGTTCTTAATAAGCTGTTAGTTTTTAATCAAATTTTTAAATACTTAGAATGAAATATTTGTTGTCATTTGTATATTTTCATGAAATAAATTATGTCTAAACCAAGACTCTAAAAATGTCAAGACGCCGAAGCAGAATGCCACTGAACAATGAAATGCCTATATCTACCATGTTTGCAGTAGACACAAAATAGAATGCAAAATTTAGGTAAATCACAACAATCACAGAAATTATACTACATGATTTACATTATTATAAAAAAATAAATATAAACAAAATTTTGAGACTAAAAGTATATGAATTGAGGTACTTGAAGAAAGTTAGGAGTCGTGGTAATTGACATATCACAATCTTTCAAAAAATATCAACCAAAATCGTACAATAATATCACAATTAAATATAATAAAATAAATATTCAACAGACATCTCTAAGCACTCATACACTAACAATTAAAGCACACGACATACTATATAACAGATTTTCAGAAATATATTTTAATGAATGTAAATGAAAAATAAAAAGTATATATATTAACAGTGAAGTATTCTTGGTGGAGAATTTGTCACAGAATTTTCAGGATTTTCCTACCACAACTTTGTATACATGTATAAACTAAGAATGTTTTGATCTCAAAAGTCAATGATCATAGGTCAAATAAACATAGAACTGATATGAATCTAATATAACAACACATAATAACTATCTAAATCTTCATGTGAACTCCGACACCAGTGACTATTATATACATTATACATAATATACATCAGTTGACCATCAAATATCAATGATCCTATTGTACAATTGTTTTTTCTAACCTTTAATTTTTGGGTTGTAATGATAAATATTTTGAAACAATAAATTGATCTTATCATATTGCACCAAGTATATTTTCTAATTTTGGACAACTCTTTAAAGTATCCACCTAAACTGCTTGATCATACAATACTAACGGTCATACACTCGTCCAATATACATAATACACAGAACTCTTACAAAACTAGAAATTCCTTCTATTCTAATACACAAAACCATTAACATTGTTTTTTTGGAAATCTTCACATTCATCTATATATGTACAATTATTTTTGTTCATTTCAATAGATAAATATATATAATAATTATTACAGAATAAGCATACTACACACTTTTCACATATTTTGTCTCCAAAGTCTATAAGCTGTACATCCATCCAGTTTTCCAGTTACATACATTATTTTCACACTGTTAAGAGATTTTCTCTTTTTGTCTAAATATATAGGTATCAACAGGTTTCAAGTTTCACACTGAATCCAAACTTCGGGGCTTAAAATAAGGCGTTTCATATATTACTGTGAAATAAATTCTAAGTTTAAATTGACATCCTAACAAAAAAGTCCAATATTCTCTTTGCTACGGCACTTATTTCGTGCTAAATCTTATAAATATAACATGATTAAAGCTTTAAATAATTTTTCTGAAAAACCCCCAACCCTTGTCTAAACCCAATTTCACCAATCTGAACAAAATTTCCTTGGTTATAATTATTTTTTGTGTCATGTTTTGTAAAGTGTCAACAATATTTATAATGAGAACATATTTGGCTGTTGTTGTCCCAACAAACAACTATGTGATTTAGTGAATCTCGTTATTGATCAGATCAGCCTCTGTAACAGGTTTGAGACTGTTGGAGAAATCAGGCCCTTGTCTTTGGCTTAGTCACAAAGTCCCCCTGACATCTATTATTTGATTGAAGTTCTCCACAAGAGCATGTTGACATTTCCCAGTTCATCCCCGTACGCCAGTGGCACATGATGACAGTGTTTGTAAGGTCCAAGCAGACACATGGCTGTTACAGGGGAGAGGCAGAAGAAATGTCCAACCTGGAAACAAGTTCAGGGATTAGTTACACACTTCCTTTTCAACAGGCAATAAATCGTTTAGGATGGGTAGTAACTAAACGGTTAGGTAATCTAGCCAGGCATTGTAAAGATAAAAATCAATAATCTTCGTCTGTGAAACTTGGTAACTATGAAAGTTATGATTGATGTCCTTTGGGTGCCCGAAAATTAGGTACGCAAAATAAATTATTTGGGGAAATAATTATGGGTGTCCAAATATTTAGAGTGTCCGAACTCTTAGGTGAATTACGGTAACTTTAATCGAAAAATATTTTTGTTGAAATTATAAACGTCTTACGATATACCGTATCCCGATCTTCAACTGCCGTTTTAACCCGTATATACTCGATCAATATGACGCGAGTAACATCCCTTTCTACATAAATCTAAACAAACTCTCGGCTTGAAATTGACCTCAGAAAAAAAGTTCAAAAAATTGTTACTGGGTATTATACGCAGGCATTTTTTTGCATCAAAATCTGAGGGAAAAAAGTGCGTCTAATACCCAGTCATTTACGGTAATAATAATAATAATAATAATAATAATAATAATAATAATAATAATAATACAAAGATTGTTGCTGCATGACAACAACTCTACACTTACGTATAACTTGAATAAAGGTAACTTAAATCAAGCAAATATTTGAGTTTAAATTTCTTATTTACTGATGAAGGTGAAAAAACAAAACATTTAGATTTAAAAGTTTTTTTAAAAACTTAACTTAACCCTTTAGCACATAGACTAGTGGCCAGATTACACCTCCCAGTCAATAGCCAACTTACTGATAAGCAGTCCTTATCTGTATAGGTATTTTCAGGATATTTGAAAATGAGAAAATGAATACAGCAGTATGACCTTAAAATCAATATAACTCCAAATAATTGTTTCCAAATCTTTTTTATGTGAATACATTTTTATAGATAATTAAATTATCTAATGAATGGTGTCAATAATGAAATATAAAATTATATTTTGCATCTGTGAATGCATTTCCAAGATGGAATTGTAACATTTCTTTGAAATGTCATAATTGCATTAAATCAAAGGGTAATAAAATGCTGGGATCGATCTAAATTTTATTACCCCTATCATAAAAAAGACCCATATGGATTAAAAAGCCGACAATTGATGTTCTTGTGTATAATACACAATAATGTGGCAGGAATATCCGGTGTCATCCAGCTGAGAGATCCAGTCCAGAGTGTCTGTTTAATTTTATTACCCCCTCATAAAATTCTTTACAAAAAGAAAGCCACGAAATGTTTTCAAAGTAATGAATAAAAAGATCTAGATCATGAAAAGCTTGCACACATGTGTTTACTTGACCTATTTTACGACCGGAACCATGCTGGCCATCAATTAGCTCAGCAGAAAATTTACTCATCATTTTCTCGGCTACTTATTGTTTCTATTGTTTGTTACACAAAATATTATCTTCAAATAATTATAATCTTTATTGATTTTAATGGTTAATTCAACTGACATAATATATTCAATGATTTACGCATCAATGTTTTTGGGGAAATTCCATACTGTACAGTACTGCTATTCCTCGAGGATTTATTATGTCACAGTGGGATCTCACACCTGTGATTGGCAGTGTAAATAATAACCTTCAAGTTTTAGCAGACGACATTTTTAGGGAAAATCAATACACAAAAGGTTAAGCTTTAGCTGTATAAACATCCGGGATATTGTTTACAAAAAGAAAGATGCAAAATTGAAGTATTGAAATGACCCTATTGAAATATGCGGGAGATGCGTATACATCCAGTAGTGTATAGGGTCGGTCAGATGCGTTTACATCTGCTAATGAGCTATGTCGGCCTATATCGTATACATGCGCTAAAGGGTTAAAGTCTTGTTTTTTTTATATATATACTAGCTTAAGTATTGAAAAATTTGACAATTGAAAAAAAACGGTAGGCAGACTTATACAAATACTGTCAGAGCTTCTGGCTTGATTCTGGAGACTGCTTTGTTTAAGCTGGGTTATTCCCGAGCCTGTATTATGGGTAAAAACTAATACTTGGATGTCAGGTTTGAGGGGCCACTTTTTAACACTGCACTTACCTGAGTGAAATTGCTTTCTGCTGTCCACACTTTGATGGTTCGATCCTTGGATCCAGTAAACACCAAACCATGGCCTTCCTCGTATAACACATTTGTGACCGCATCAGAGTGAACCTGTCATAAAACACACACAACATTTTAACTAAAGGTATAATTCAATGGATTGTTTTCTTTAAAATGTTTTCTTTAAATATACATGTTTTTTATTATTGATGATTTTGTTCAATAAAAGTCATCCCAATAATCTACTACATTCATTTACACATTTCTTTTTATTACGGCTATTGCAGTAAAACATATAGACCATGAGGAAGGCAACTATTTTTTTCACAGTATATGAGTGGGTGTCTTTCACTTATTTGGACCCCAAAAGTGTAAATTTGCTTCTGTAGGGCTGGCATAATTAAGAAGTGCCCCCCCCCCCCTGGGTTATATGTTTAAATGGAATAGCCCTTACCATTATTTGCTAAATACCTTACCTTACGGGCTCTCATACGCTCCCCAAGCACCTTGGTAAAAGCGATCTGTCCCTCAGTATCCCCTGTGATGAAGCCCCTGGGGTCTGCTGTTACATCCAGGATCCAGGGATTGGAGCTTGGGTTGGCCACATTCGGGATGGAGTGGGTCTTCTTTAGTTTCATTTCTTCTGCAGCCTGGAAGTTTTTAGTTTATACTAAAATATTTATGCTTGATTGTGAATACAGCTTCAAGTTGACAATGTGATACCAAATCACACCTGAGAATTTGAGTTTATTTCTTTTGTTTAACCAGTACTATTCATGATTATAAGGGGCAAGATTAAAAAAAACCTCATAGCTGGGCTCAAACATCAACTTTGAAGAAAACATCTTTACAACCAAACCAGCTTTCCCTGGAAATATTTTTTAAGGCAATGTAATGAAACTTAATACAAATATGCATAAATTATCATTTTCAATATGTGTTCATAGTGTTGAGTTTTATCATATTAAAAATAAGTTAATTTCATTTGAAACATTACTTTTTTTAAAATGAATTGAAAAACATATAGAAAAACAAAACTGTGAACTTTCTTTGGTCTCGGACATAGAGTTTATGCCATAAAAACCATATACTTTCTTTTGTCTCTGAGACAGAGTGTATGCATATACTTTCTTTCGTCTCAGACACTGAGTATCTGCCATAAAAACTGCATACCTACTTTCGACTCTGAGACAAAGTCTATGCTGTCAAAATGGTTGGCTTACCTGTTTCTTACTGGAGCCAGATTTAAGATTCACAGAGAACTCTAGCACTGCCTTAAACATGGTGGACACCAGGAGAGTTTTGTTGTCATCATTATACCTGACCTTCATCAACATGCAGGTTGGGCTGAAACATAGTACAGATAAATATATATATATAACAATGATATTAATATAAATTCAAATTTGATAGATGTCATTTTTTCATTAAACAATAAAGCCTGTTTTTACCTAAGCAAAATAAGTGCCAAATTATTGTTTATATTTATAATGCACCAAACAAATTCATCATAACGTTTCCATGCTTGAAATAAAACACCCTCGTGGTTTAATTCCTACCCATCAGAACTCTGTGTGAGTCAATGTTTAATCAGACACCACAACATGTTTACACACCTCATATTCTATGAACAGAACATTACTATGGTTTAAATGAGTAGCAACAAGAATGCTTTCAGTTTCTAAAAATGTATTTCAAGATCTACTAACAGGAAGTATACAATGAAGTTATGTAAATAATACAAACATACAACCAATACATTCTGTATTAAGAAAGAGGCATCATCACACTTGGCAAATTTAAAATGTTTCTTTACATTTTGCTCTTAGACTGAACACATTTAGGAGCATAGCTAAGATGATTTTAATGTTATGTAAAAGCTATATCAAGTCAAAGGCTCTACACCATTTTTTTTTTACCAGAGTTGAAGTTTTAGGCAAAAATTCCCTTTCACCCCGGAAACTCACTAAAGATTGATTCATATCAATTGTATAGCTGTCTGAACAATTGAAGTTCAGTAAATTAATTGTTTATATACATGAATATATATATATATATATATATAGATTAACTTATTTTTAACATAACTCACCCATAACCAGTGTGTACCGAGATGACCAGTCCTTTCTTGTTCCACACTTTCAGAGCTCCGGACCACTCTATGGTGAAGAAGCAGGGGTTGTCCAAACTCTTGTTTGAGTCCATGCAGATAAGTGGGCTGTCTGCTTTAAACTTGGCCCCTTGCTTTAGGCTGAATAAATGGAGTTATTTTAGATCAGTTTGTACCATGCAAATTGTTAGCCATAGATTATCTTAAAATTTATAGTACAAAAATACAACCATACCTGAACTTACCGAAGTTCTTTTTTCAAAGAAGTTCAGAATGTATGCATACCTGTTTGTGTTTATTTTTTATTAATAACTGATTATTTTAAACTCATGAGGTTCTCTCTTAATCTATTTTAGTAACTTTCATTAAGTTTTCAATTAGTGACAATATTATCAAATCTTCCGCAAACACTGATAAATTAATATTTCGCTAGTAAAATACTTTTGTTTCGACATAACTCCAACTTAAAAAAAGAATGTGTAAATAAATCATGATGTAACATCTTCGAACAAAATATGACATGATATTATTTTGAACAAGAAGTCATCTCTCATAATGTGGAAGACAAACCTGGCATTATTACCTTATTGGAGAGGAGTCAGCAATCCTCCACAGGCACACTGTGTGATCATCAGAGCCGGTGACAAACATCTGTAGATCCAGCCAGCAGCCACAGGTTACAGCCTTTTCATGGGCCTAAACATGAACATGACCTTTTAACACAGCACAATATCCGCGAACATACATATAGGTCTCTCAACCCTGCCCATTATAAAGAGCATAATGCACACATCTTGGTCATGTTGCACATTTCTCATCATGGCTATGAAAATATCTTGATTTTTGTTTTTCTTGAAAAACAAACATGCTAAAAATGATACAAAGTTTTAAAAACTATAAAACAGGACATAAAGCATATTAAGTAATTTCTTAATTAAATTGGTATTCCTAAGTGAAGTATTTCTCTTATGATATTGACATAAAATAACTGAAATACTTTATTTTCAATAATTTTATGAAAAATACATACTTTTCAGTAATAAGAACACATATAATTACCATTGAATTTTACATTGAAATTATAGAAAATTTACTTATTAAAGTTAAAAAATTACTTAGTTTTACAAATACTGCCTAAGAAAAATGCAGAGGTGTCACGCAAAAAATTATACAAACTTTAAGTATCAAAACCAAAATACAATACCTGTGCAGAGGTGACACATTTGTAGTCGTAACTGTCTGCAAGTCGGTCCCATATCTTGATCACGCCATCCCTGAAATGGTCAAACATAGAAAGCCATTAATTCATAGGAATTATAAAACATAGCAAAGACTAAGTCTTCTACACA
Source organism: Mya arenaria (assembly GCF_026914265.1). Classification (NCBI taxonomy): domain Eukaryota; kingdom Metazoa; phylum Mollusca; class Bivalvia; order Myida; family Myidae; genus Mya; species Mya arenaria. The sequence continues at coordinate 48,654,625 of NC_069133.1, read as the reverse complement.
TGTAAGTTCCAGTTGAATACTTCAAGTCATGTTAGGACCAAAATTCATGAAACACCTAAAAACATGTACAATGATGTTGAATTTTTTTTTGGAAATTATTGTAAAAAAACCCACAGTCACACATAAAATAAGAAGATCTCGGTTTATTTAATCAGTTCATATCAACAAATTTAAACTGTTGCAGAAATAATCCAAACTATTCCTTATTAGAAATCTTACACATACAAAATAAAATGTGTTTAAAACTTTGAGTAAACACTAAATAAATACCTATTTTATATAATATATATATATATATATGTCCGAAGGCCTCAAATCGCGCGATGCGGCTCTTATATAAGATTTAATCAGTAAACCTCACAGCTGATAATCATAAGCGCTCACCTGCTTCCAGACAGTATGTAATTATCAGCAGTCACAAAGGTCACAGGTGCATCATGGCAGCCAATCAGAGGGCTGGATGTCGTGTCATATGACCAGAGGCGTACACTCCTGTCCAAAGAGGTTGTACACAGTTGTCCCTGTGAGCTGGTGTCCACTGACAGGACCTTGTCTGAATGGCCGGTCAGGCAGGATAGCTCATTGGCCTAGAAAATTAGGAAGATTAAACTTCTGTGAAGGGTTTATATATTTTACAAGCCTTAATTTTTCGGGATTTTTCATGGATCAGTCATGTTGTGAATCTTAAACTTAGCAAAATATTCAATTTACTGTTGCTTTAAGTTGATTAAATAACAAAGATGTGAATTTTAATCCCAATAAATTGGCATCAACCAATAAATCATGAAAAAAGGACCATACAAAATTTAGCTACAACATATTTTAAATTTCTACAGCAATATCCCCAAAATCTTTATTCCCAAGAATATAATTATTTAACATCCTTTCAAACAAAGAAGCAACCATTAAATCTGCCCCTGGCAAACCTCTTAATCCCTCAAATAACTACATATCCCGCCATTAGGGATGATATAAGCTGTAAACTGGATTTCTCAAAACCAAACATCTCACCTAGAACCAACTATTCTGACCCCTCCCTCGCCCTAATACTCTCTGCCACCTCCCCTATTAACTTTTAATATGTACCATAGTTCTCTAGTCCATCATCCGTGACTTTCAGTGCATTTTCAAACATAGGCTGTCACAGGGATCATTGTATTCTAAATGGATATCTAACCAATGACGAATTATCACCCAACACACCTCCCTCTACTACCAAGCACTCTGACCAGCTCCCTACTCACCTATTACCCATAATGGGCACCAAAGTTTCACTAATCCATTATCACCACATGTAGCTATATTTTAAATCTAGGGCAGTAACTTTGATATCTCCTCCCCCGCCCAAACATGACTCCCTCTACTCCCAAGCACTATAACCAGCTCCCTACTCACCTGTCACCCATAATGGGCACCAAAGTTTCACCAATCCATTATCACCACATGTAGCTATATTTTAAATCTAGGGCTGTAACCTTGATATCTCCTCCCCCACCCAAACATGACTCCCTCTACTCCCAAGCACTATAACCAGCTCCCTACTCACCTGTCACCCATAATGGGCACCAAAGTTTCACCAATCCATTATCACCACATGTAGCTATATTTTAAATCTAGGGCTGTAACCTTGATATCTCCTCCCCCACCCAAACATGACTCCCTCTACTCCCAAGCACTATAACCAGCCCACTACTCACCTGTAATGGGTGCCATAGTTTCACCAGTCCATCATCGCCACATGTAGCTACGAGTACATTCTCAATCTTGGGCTGTAACATGGATTTCTCCTCTGTTTCCTCTGCTGTCCAGTCATCTGTGCTTTCTTCAGCTAAAATTTTTAAATACAAGTTTAAGTCAATTTAGTTTTTTTTTAAAGCTTGTTTATCTAACTTTCAAATTCATTTGATGTGTTGCCCTTTTTGAGCATCCATCATAGTAAAAAATATATATGCAAGTTATTAGATATTATTATTATCAGCACAAATATTAACACTATATTTAACTATAAATGAGGTATAACCTTAGAGTTATGGAGGTTTTTCAACTCACGATTGAACTTTCTCGAAACATTAAACACACAAAGACTTAACCAAATTTCATTATAACTGGATAACAATACCAGTTTCACAGATGTGTATTCACCTTGAGGCTCTACCAGATTCACAGATATGTACCCACCTTGGCCCTCTACCAGTTTCACAGATATGTACCCACCTTGGCCCTCTACCAGTTTCACAGATATATACCCACCTTGGCCCTCTACCAGTTTCACAGATATGTACTCACCTTGGCCCTTTTCCACTTTCACAAGTATGTACCCACCCTGGCCCTCTTCCACTTTCACAAATATGTATCCACCATGGCCTTCTACCAGTTTAACAGATATGTACCCACCATGGCCCTCTACCAGTTTAACAGATATATACCCACCTTGGCCCTCTACCAGTTACACAGATATATACCCACCTTGGCCCTCTTCCACTTTCACAAATATGTATCCACCTTGGCCCTTTACCACTTTTACAGAAATGTACCCACCCTGGCCCTCATCTACTTTTACAGATATTTACCCACCTTGGCCCTCTACCAGTTTCACAGATATGTACCCACATTGGCCCTCTATCAGTTTCACAGATATGTACCCACCTTGAATTTCAACCAGTTTCACAGATATGTACCCACCTTGGTCCTCTACCAGATTTACAGATATATACCCACCTTGGACCTCTACCAGTTACACAGATATGTACCCACCATGGCCCTCTACCAGTTTCACAGATATGTACCCACCATGACCCTCTACCAATTTCACAGATATGTACCCACCTTGGCCCTCTACCAGTTTCACAGATATGTACCCACCATGGCCCTCTACCAGTTTCACAGATATGATTGTACCCACCTTCGCCCTCTACCAGTTTCACAGATATATCACAGCCATTGGCTCTCTGCATGTGACCATACAGCGTGGTTATCTCTATTCCTTTGTGAGACCACACCTTCACTGAACCATCAGCGCATGTCGACACCACACACCCATACTGTAATATCAAATGGAGATGTTCATTATTGCAAGCAAGATATTCACCTCATGCTGTTTATAATGCATTTAAAATGTGATGTGACTAAAACCAAGGAATCACTAGTTAATTTGACATTTCTAAGATGATTGTCAGCATATTTAGTCCCAAAATATCTCGAAGCACAGCAAGAAATCATCTTAACACTGTAAGTTATATGGTTGACAGAGGAGGGACCAGTCAAGCAAACCTCACCTTCTAGACACTCGCCTTGCTAAGGCCATAACAAATTGATTTGATGTTAAGGGTCAAATACCAATTTCCAAACCTTCTTACAAGCAGGAAAAAAGTGCCTTTATAAAAAATATGCAATTTTCTTCACAACAAATGCCCTTGACAAGCAGATTTTACCAATTTGAAAGAAAATCATATAAAAAGTAACATAAACATAATTATACAGATCAACACATTTAAAAAATTGATCTATTTGTATGATATTTCTTGACCTGTATTTTATCAATATTTTACTTTATTTCCATTCTGAAGGCTGAAAACCTCAAACGGCTGTCTCAAAAATACTCAGTCCTTAATCAATGAACTTAAACACAGAAACTCATCCTTACACTGTATGCTATATGGTTGATAGCAGATGTGTGTCCAGTCAAGCAGAACTTCTCTTTGCAGACATTTATGCTTGTTGAATCTTTTTGAGTCTCCCCTGGGCTGTTGCCGATCTTGGATACATCCCATACCTGTAACAAGGTCCCAGCTTATTGAATGGGGTTAGTGATTAACTGTAGATAAAATTACAGTCCAAACATTTATGCAATCTTATCAAGGAGCATCATGGAATTCAGATGATCAAGAAGTGTGTGTCAGAAGTTTTAACTTGCAAATTCAGGTAGACATATTGAAATATTTCAAGCCAAACTATTTGTTTCAAAATAACTCCCATTGCAACCAATTATACAATTATATTAAAAAACTGATCATAATAATATGCTCGTTAATGGCTCAACATTATTAAGAACAGAGGTGCCATGGATGCTCGCATGTATGTACTTCATGACCAAGATTTATATGTTAATCTGAATAGTGTGTGGCTAATTACAGATCAAGACAAGAGTATTAGCTTGTAAAACAATTAAAAGTATAGTAAATTGATCAAATTATTTCAGCCCCAGATAAACATTGTAAGCTATGCTTTTGTTTTATTCCGCTTCAATATATCATGTATATGACATTCAATGTTGCAATGTATGATATTTATGTTGAATAAAATATGTTTTGTTATTCAAAAGTACCTTTATCAATCAAGCCATGTAAGGAGTGTATCAAAATAGATGACACCATGGGTTTCCAACATTGCATAAGTACATGTGGATGTATATGCCACACCAGGTGATCACTCACCTTTATATTGAAGTCATTGGCCGCGGTGATGATGACATCCCCAGTGTTGGACCACTTACAGTCCGTGACCCAGTCATTGTGGCACTGGTGTATGATGTGAAGGGGCGTGGGGCTGTCAGATAGACAGACATCCAGGATATCCCATATCCGAACAGACTAAAACAAAAAAACAAGATAGAGGTACATAACTTGTTATATTATATATATCAAGTACTTTTGAAAAGGTGAAGTCTCCTTGAATGAGGCGAAGTCCTGTTTGCATTTTACAATGCAATAAATCTAAAGAGTATACCATTTTGTCAGAATTTCAATTACAGATTTCTGATCACAGACCAGATATCAATTGCAGGTCAGGAAAATGATGTAGTACATATACTTAATGCATTTGTGCTAATCAGATTGGTTGAAAGTGAGGTCTACAAGAAGGGGTGTTGACTCCTGAGAATAATGTGTAGACTGTATGATATTCAACAAGGCAATAAGTCCTTCAAAAGGTATTAATTCAAACCACTTAACATTTTATAAATAGTTCAGACATAATCCTTTCATCAATTCTTAAACTTAAAAAATGTACCAGACAAACTAATCTATAATTGTATAATTCAGGGTTAGGGTTCTATAGTTATATAGTGTATAAATAGTGAACAAACTTTTCCTCTTGTTATTTAAAAAGGTAAAAGACTCAAATATAGTTCATATAAATCAAATAGCTCTTGCTTTAATCCAACTACAGTAACGTCATAAAAGCACTATGGAACACAAACCACACATACCATATCCCTACTAGCAGTGGCCATTCTCGTTGCTTTTGTCTCCTTGTTGAATGTGCAGCTGGTAACCGGCCCTGTGTGTGTGCCAAGAGTCGCACATCTTGGAATCGTTGACGGCTTCGAACTGAACAAATGACAATAAAACAATGAAAGCCAAGAATTCATTCATACATGTAGTTGCCATTCACAATATTTGCTGTTTGTCAACAACTGATTTTGTTGACCAATAAGAATATTTTTGGCCGGTAAATTTTAATAAAAATAGCTTTCATAGTGTTTATTCATGGTGTTAATAATGTTTGCTTAATAAAACCAAAAACATGAATTGTACATCTATGAATTGTCTTAAGCTGGTCACCGATCAATAAGTGACAAATGCTCAATAAGAGCATGGCAGGTGAGCACTTGCCTTTTGCTGTTGTTGCTCAGTGTAAAAGGCGCATCAAACAACAATTATTTAAGCCTTTAAGAGTTATGTAAATTGTAATTGTCCTTGCTTTAGATATATATTTCTATGAATATTGGAGTTATAGCACAGGTTAAAGTTTTTGCACAAAACTCCTTGATGATGACACCAAGGCTATCAATGTTCCTCAACATTTTTCATGATTTTTTTATGTCAATTACCAGGTGTACCAAGTTTTGTGTGATTTTGAAAAATGAAAGTGAAGAAATACTTCAGTGCACAGAAACATTTAAATAACTTCTGTTAATACTTACTTTCCACCATATTTGAAGGGATTCTCATACAGAGACACTGTACAATCTTCCGACGAGAGGGCAAACATGTCCCAACAGATGTCCATTCCCATAATGCCCTTGGTGTGTCCCTCAATCTTACACAACTGTTGAAGCTTGGACGAGGACAGTATGGTGGCTGTTTTGTCATCTGACCCAGACAGGAGGTACAGGGGGGTGATGTATTTCAGACACAGTACTGAGGCCGTATGGACTTGTCTTGAACAGACCTTGGATCCTGTGACACATAAAATGACAAGAATTACATTATTTTATCATCATAGAACAGGTTCTCAGTACTACAGAGAAAAAAGTTTTAATATCACAAACAACACCTTTTTTATAAGCAAACCAATCAACATGTCAATACAATGATGAAGCATTAACCAGGGAACCACAAGTGGTAGACAATGCTCATATTTTTTTTCAGTTGTCAAAGATGCATAGCTCAATATATATTTTAGATAAAGTGATGGGGCTTGCTTTGGACTTTGGGTATTGTCACAAATAATGATGAGCTGATTATTGAACTGAAGTTGTGTTGTGGTCAAGAATTTAAGTTTTTGTGTGACTGATAGTAGTAAAGATATCAACAACTACAGTATTATGGCTATCTCTCATCTTATTCAGAAAAGCAAACAAAAAGGCTCTTGACAAATGCCCCATTTTGGCCTTGTAGGAGTTATAGCAATTTGTATAACATGAAAGTAATTTCAAAAGATGATTGTTACTGACAAATGGCCCTGAATTATGAAATTTTATTTATAAGAACAGGTACTGCTGAGACAAGGTTGTAACGGATAAATAGACACAAGGACAGACAGTGTGATTACTATATGCCCTTAGTAAGCATAAAATGAGCCTAAACATAGGCTGAGCTAATAAAGCAAGAAACCACAAAACCCACCTCCTTGAACATCATGTATCTCAATCTTTCCTGAATGGTAACCAATGGCAACAGATTTCCTATCTGGAGAAATCGCCACAGAAACAGCCTGGTCCTGATCTTCTGCCATAATGTCACCAACTGGTTTACCAAGATTTCCCGACCAGACTTTAACCTTGTTATCGTCACTGACGGTAATCAGCTGTTGGCCCGTTGGAGAAAATGTCAGTTTGTTGATGGGAAGAGCATGGCCTTCAATGTTGCCAATCTGAATATATAACATGAAATCCAATCAACACACATTTTCATGTAACTGAAGAACTACCGTAAGCAGAATTTTTACCATTCTTTGTAAAAAAAAATACCCATAAAATGATTACTGACCCAAACCAACACTTATTTCTCTAAATCAAACATGCTTCCCCAGCGATTTTGCCCAGAAACCCTTATGACCCTCAACTAGGGTGATTTTCATCGATCTGCATTAACTGCTTAGTGCAAGAAACATTTTGGGTGTTGTACTTTCAAACCAATGTAATTCTTTAGTTGTCCCAATCACACAAACAAAACAGTTTAGGGGATATTCACCTCCCACTGGAGAGATTGGGGAAATTCAGGTTAATTGTCCCCCCCAACCATGGTAAATGATATGTATGCTAGATCATGAAAAAACAATACTTTTGTTTAAATCACATTCTTGTTGCTTTAATTTCATTTTTTACAAGAAACCTATCCAAAAAGATAAATGGAAATTGTTGAATAGTAGTAATTTATTAAAACTTATGTAAAGTTACTTATTTTTGTAAAACCTAACAACAGCTACTCACCTGAGCCCCTTTTTCTGCAGCCCACAATTTAACATCACCATCAAGGGCAGCAGATGCAATGTGTCGGCCTGTTGGGGAGTAGGCTACATCCCGTACCGAGGACTTGTGACCTCGCAATACCTACAGCAAATTAAAAAGATACAATTTAAGGGTTTGAATGACAAACTGATTTGGTAGAGCAGACAAACATGTATATGGAATTCAAGGTATTGGTTAAATATTTTATTATCAGAAAAGAATGAAATTTTGAGTAGGAATTTGTACATCTAAGTAAATGGCATCCATACAATATGTAAACATTAGAAGACATTGCAATGTTCTATAAGCAATGCTTATTCTATTTTTTTTGTATTATTAGTGTATAATTTCAGATTCATTAATCAGACACTATGCGCCCATCAAACTTGCGCAATCTCTCCCATGATAGTACATGAGTAATATATATAACTAATAAAACGTTGAAATTTACTCATACTTTCTAATTCAAAGGGTAAAAAAGCATTCGGAAAAAAAAGATATTAAAATGATCACTTACAGCAATCTTTGTCTTGTGGAAGACATCCCATATCTTAATGGTGGTGTCCCACTGTCCAGACACAAGTTTCTGTCCTTCTGGATGGAAGCTCACACAATTTACAGGACTCCCAGTCTTAAACTCACACATCATATCTCCCTTCCCTGTTCCCCATATCTTGATGGTGCTATCCCAGGCCCCTGTAGCGAGAATTTTCCCTGATCTGTCTGATGTGCATGAATTAACACGCCTCTGATGACCTTTTGGGGTAAGGAGTCTGTGACCATCAACAACGTCCCAAATGCTGACTGTAGCGTCTTTGGAGACACTGCACAACTTGGTTGATCCGATGAAGCAGATATCGGTAATCGTGTCGGCATGTCCTCGGAAACTTTTGACCTCTTGACCGGTGTGTATGTCGTACAAATGTACCAGGCAGTCTAGTCCACCACAAGCAAAGTGTTTGTTGTTCGAGGATATAGCCACACATGTCATTGCCTATTTACAATAAAGAGAAAAAAAGTGTGAATATTTTGTTGTTCAGTAGTTGGCCTAACTTCAAGTCATAATTTAGAAGCTTAATGGTAATATAATATGGGGGAAAACAACAACAAATGTTTAGTTTTAATTATTTTATATCCTTATCATGAAATATTTAAAAGTAATGAAAAGTCCACAAAGTTAATATAATTATGCTCAAACGGAAAAAGCATATTGGCTTGAATAGATTTTGATTTGTTTAATTGTTTTATAGTGTTCATAGATTACATAAAACCGAATATTCTTAACTTAAACAAATACAGAGATTTACTAGTCACAACGTTACCCTAGACCAACAAATGCATGTGGACTTGGAATCCATATATTATTTTGTAAAACAAAGTAGGTAATTATCGAGGGTGGTCTTAAACAGATTCAGCATCATGTCAATTCTATTTAACAAAGAAATCATATAATTATCTGGAAAGATATGCAGCTTGCTAAACCAATCCATGATGGAATAGTGGTTAAGGCAGTTGTATGTATACCAGGAATAGTTAGAAAAGTACATATATCTAAAACCTGGCCATAATCTTAATACCTGTGGTAATCCAGGTATAGACAGGTAGCAAGGGTCGTCAGTTTCCGGCTTGCTGATCCACTCCATAATGGAATTGTTGTCGGCAGATGTATCGGAGGATTTCAGGTTGGTTAGTACTTCCTTTGTCACAGCAGACTCTGCTCTCTCATTATATGCCTGCTGCCAGGTCAAAGCTGGGTAGCTGATTAAGAAAGAGAGCAAAATATTGAGATTTAAACTTTGAAATGGGAAATGAACAAGAGTGTGGTGGAGTGAATACCAAAGATCATTTGTTTTTGTGTGTTTAGTCCAGAAAAGGGGCAGAACTCAATAATTATTTCAGCAATAGTTCATACATTTGTCCAATGACAAATAAACTAAATTTGGACAAAACAACTCCTAGGTACTCAATACATGGAAGTAAGTGAATGGAAAAATGCTATTCTATGAGGATATTTTAACTTTTTAACAGTTTGCAACTCGTCTTAAAACAATCTAAATATTTTTACCTGGACAGCACATGTAGATTCCTTGACACAAACGACTTGTAGTCCTTCACTCTTTGTTTCTCAAAGAACTTGGCTTGCTCCCTTTCCTGGGTTTTACTGGTGACATCTAGTGGCTGGAAATCTTCTATAAGCCCTGTGGACAGTCCCAGCATGCATTTGCTGTACAGGAACTGGACATTGCATAAGACTTCCTCAAGATCTTGGTAACTGCCACTGCGGGCCTGAAACACAATTGTATACAAATTACTTAAGAGAATTTCCCTATTAATTTAAACAAATATATATTTTACAAAGATTGTGAAGAAAGTTAAAATAACTTATACTATTATAAAGTCACTTTCGTTGGCACGATGTTGCGCGAGAGTGGTCTTGAATTGTAGAGGAATCTGGAGTGCCCAGAAAAAACCCACTTGTCCGGTATGGTGATCACTAACCAATCTGAAATGCGCCAGGGCCGGGAATCGAACCCGGGTTGGCTTGGTGAGATGCGTGTGTGAATTTCCTTTTTCTTTAAGTTTTAGACTAATAGAAACATATAAGCAAAAATTACTTATATCTGCATACAGAACTGCCTGAATCTAAGCCAATATGATAACTTATTTACCAAATGGAAGGGCAGTTCCTGATAGGCTCGTGCAGACTTCCCCTTCCATGTTCCATCCCTCTGTGTGTCGGCCTGACTAAAGAAGTACCCCGCCATCAACCGATGTAGGAACTGTTCTGTTTCCATGGCAACTGCTCCCTTCAGGTAACGAGTTTTCACGGCCGTTTCAATGTCAATATGGGCAAGACAGAGGCTACCACTGGAGTCTGGACCTAATATGGATTAATATGAAGATAATTTTATTTCAAATTAATTTTGTCTTCATATATTATACTCTGCAAAAAGGTATATGAACGTGAAATATCTGAAAATATATGTAGATTTTCAAGTATGATTATTTCTTGTTTTATGTCATATGAAAAGAAAGTCTTTGATTATGGAGAACATGTGAATTTTAAAACAGTGAAATAAAGCATCAATCTACAATGAAAAATAAGGCATAGAATAACATAACATAACATAACAATAGTTTAGTTAATCTAAGAATTTCTTGAAGTTTCATTATGTAGAGAACTTTATACTGCAGTGGTATTTATCAGCCTAAAGACAATTTCCTGGCTATAGAACCTACTACAGGGGCGGTATTCATAAAACTTCTTAAGTCATTTCCTTATTTAAGTCAATTTCTTAAAATTTTCAAAGTCAAATGAAAAGAAATGCATCAAAGTTTTTAACATTAAAGTATGTTTTTTTCAATATTAAAAGGTCAATAGAAATAATGTATTTTGGAATATTTTTATCATTTATTTCATATGACTTAGGAGATAATAAAATTAGGAAAGTGACTTAAGTTAGGTAATGACTTAAAAAGTTTTATGAATACCACCGCAGGTGTCCAAATTGAGAGGCCAAGAGTATGAGTCCAAGCGAGACTCAAACCTACAGCCTTGTGTATGGGAGATATATGTCTATAGCACTACACCTCATCACATGTTCAATAACAATTTCATTTTACAGATTTTTTCTTCAGACATTGTTATGTATATACTATAAGACAATATTAGTGTTGGCATTCTAACTACAAACATCTACATATAGACATATGTATTAAAAGGTGCTTTACCTGAGTGTAAAAATCCTTGCAATGCCCTCTGCAGGAAAGCCATTCTGGCTGCAGGCAGCTGTTGTTCAGGCCCTGGCTGCATATTGTAAATGTCCTTCACCTTTGGTTTGTCACTGCCTAGCAACGCTTGTAGGCTCAAAAGGTCATGAAGCTCTCCTAGTGTGAGGCCTGAAAGAGGGTCATTTTGAATATTGTCGATATCATACTTCTGTGATAAACTTTTGAGATATAAATGTCCTTGACCTAAGGCCATTCACTGCCTAGCATCACTTGTACGGTCAAAGGTCATGAAGCTCTTCTCCCACTGTTCGTCAACAAGGAGATTTGACACCTCTATTGTAATGTTGAAACCTGATGCTTATAAAATCTCACTGAAGTTTGTTTTCGTGCTTGTTGATGAGACACCTTGAGAAAATGCTCCTAATGAAAATCGAGAGGAATGTACCAAAGGAACATATCCACTTGCCTGACAAGATTATTAAACATGTTTTACACATGATCATTGTTCATGTATTGACTATGCATTAAGTAGAACTGTTTTTTTCTGAGTTATAGCCTTAAGTTTACAAGTATTCCGATCGCTTTATAAGTTAGCGTACGCTAATTAATATACTAGGTTGGATACTGTATAATATTATTGTAAAATTTGATGAGGATTTAACATTTGCAATTTCTCAGAAGCAGATCAGGTCACAAATTTTAAACCTAGCTTAATATTAATTATCAGATCTTAGCAATGGTTTAAAAATCATGTTGCAAATTTTAAACCCCATGAAATTGGCCCATATCAAGTTAATAAAAAACAACAACACATGTTCAACACATGTTCTTACCATCCCTTGCACAGATAAGGAGACAGAGGGCAGAAGACACTATTTCTTTCCCGAGGTCTCCCTCTAAGCGTGACAGCACTTCCTGTAGCAGTAGTGGAACTGTATGGGGCAGCGATTTCAGCTTGGAGGTTATCTGGTGGTAAATTATCACATGGTTTATCATAACATTGTAAAACAACTAAGAGTAGACAACACTATTCCATTTCCCAGGCCTCATGAAAGAGGGGAATCGTCTAAGACAGTGATTACTGCTTGGAGGTTATCTATGAGGCAGAAACTGCTCGCTACATTCCAATGAGAAAACTCGTAGCAGACAATATTTATTCTCTTTCTACTTCTTGGTCTAGACAGGACACATGAAGACAATTCATTTTGAAGTTCTATGTTACCATTGTTACTGGGTTACTGAAGTATAATAATTGACAGCACAATGGTATTTTTCAATGTTTTGGCTCAACACTCAAGGGTTTTTAATTAGAAAATTTATGCAGTTTGTCCAAAATTGAGAATTCCATTCCATTCGAGAAAATTTATTGAATTTCAAAGTAAATTCCAAAATATTTCATTTGTAATCATATTTCTTTTATATTTTTACTCATGACTGTGCCAATCCTCCAAAATTATTTTCTGTAATCACTCAGTGAAATAAAATTTAATATTACTTCAAAATTAAACAAAATAATCCTGTATATCACATAATCTTCAGAAAATATAGCAGAAGATGATGACGGTTTTCACATGACTTAAAGTAAGTGGAAGACTGTAAAATAGATTTACTTACCTTCTCAAAAACTCCGAAGACTCTTAGCTCCTCACAAGCCAAACTCAGATACAGTGGAATACTGGCCTCCTTCTTTGAGACAAGCAGCTTCATCTGAAAAGGGGAGAAAGTAGAAGAAGTTTGAGTTACAATGTCTAAAATCTCAGTTTTAATGACTGATATTTTGATATTTTCTATAAGTTTATTACAGTGAACTCACTTTTCATTCAAATCAGTGAATCCTAAAATAGTCCCAATGGCCATCAGTAACATTTTCTTACTATTATTATTTCTTTCTTACAGAAAGAAATAGCAAACCCCCGTACATATATATTTCATTTAAGAGTGTAAAAATATTTATTACTAACTTGTCTCTATATTCTAAGTTAATCTTTATTAAATACACAAATAAATACTATATTAACATGAATGAATAGTCTGTCATTAATTCAATCAATAAATCAATGCATGAATTAATGAATTATTCAATCTCTGAATGAATGAATGTACTGAAAATTGAATGAATAAAAAGAAATACATCAACATTATAATTTGTTTTCAGTTTGCCTTATACCTAATATCTGAAATTTAACGAACCTGGTTGTTGAAAGGTGACTCATTCAGTGTTTTGCGATGTGCCCCCAGGTGGCTTCGGACCACTTCAGCCTTGTCCCACATATCTAGTGCTTCCACCACGAGTTCTCGTGCACCATGCTGACGAAGAGACTTGTGAAACTTTCCCTCCCACTGACAGGTCATGACGACTACCACATTCTGAAAATAACAGCAATTATTTTCATAAATAATGTAAATTTCAATTGTGTTCATGGGAACTAGTTTCTAGTATAACAAAACTGAAGTTCAGCTACCATGCATTTTTCCAAAATTGGACATGATCTTTACAAAACAGACATGTACATTGTTACAGACTGGTTTATCTTTGGTTAGTTTTCCTGGATCACATTTAGGTTGCGAGGCAGGTTGTCTGGGTCCATGTTTTCAAATCCATCCAGTTACGGAACTAACAAGGAACCAGTATAAACTAAAACAATCTGGACTGGTATACTTTTGGCATGTTTTCCAGGAGCCAGTCTAAGTTGTGAGGCAGGCGGCCTGATCCATGTTATTAAATCCATCCAGAACCAGGAACCAGTATTAACTAAAACATACTACATTTTATATACCTTTGGCATTTTTTCCATCAGCCAGTCTAGGTTGTGGGGTAGGTGAGCTGGGTCCATATTGTCAAATCCATCTAAAAAGAGGACAAGCGGGGTACCAGTATATGTGCCTGCTTCAGTCAACATCTCCCCAAACTTCACAACTGTGTTCCTGAAAAAAATGATTTCAATTAAAACTTCAAATTATTCATGTTTAATTTGTTTGTTTACTGTTTGAATATCTTTGGTGGATCCTGTTAGCACCAAGAAGTACAAAAACATGCATTTTTCTTAATGAGTTTTATGATTATTATACAAAGATCAGATTAAAGTTTTGAATACTATAAATAAATGATAATCAGCTGATAACATTTTCAAGATATGCAGTGTTTTTCCTATCCTATAAAAGAATCAAAATGTAAAATTGTAATCAAACATCAAACTTGTTTATTCTGATGAAAGAAATGGAAAAAACCCCAAATTTGCTTGAGCTTTTGTTATAGTTTATTTTTCCATTTTAGACAATATTGTGAAGTTGAAGCTTACTTGAAATCCTCCGGAACTTCCATCTGCAGGGAGAACCTTGCATTCAGCTCATGACAAAGCCTCCTCAGTGTAGCCAGTATGTTAGTTGAGCCCGGGGCAGCTCCCACAAAGTGGTTCAGGATCGTTAGTCCACTGTCACAGTGCTTCGAGGTCTTGTACTCTTGCATGATGTTTGCCTGTGAAGAGAATAAAGAGTAGAAGTAGAAAAATCAGACGGAGCCTCATCAGGGTGGCTTGAATGTTAGCTGAGCCTGTGGTGGCCCCACAAGGTGGTTCAAATTTGTGAGCCGGGCATAACAGTTTCAATACATAAGGATAAGATTGATTTTATGAAATGGAAATACACTCTCTTTTGTGTAGCTTAAATAAACACAAGGCAGGAAATTGGGGCCTCGCAATCTTCAATATGACCTCTGACTTCATTTCACCAAGATGTTTGAGAGAACCCCTTTAACTTACCAGCAATGGAGTTTTCCCTGTTCTAGGTTTTTCAGGTAGTGAGATGACTCTGACTTTATTTCCCCAAGTAGTTTGAGAGAACCCCTTTTACTTACCAGCAAAGCAGTTTTCCCTGTTCCAGGTTTTCCAGGTAGTGAGATGACCCCTGACTTCATTTCCCTGAGAAGTTTGAGACAGTCCTTCACAAGTTTTGTGCGCCCTACAAACAAGGCTTGCTGCTGCTGCACATAGCTCTCATGCAGACTGTTAACATGGGAGTGTTCGTCCAACATTATAGCCTGAAAAATATTTGACATACTGCATGAACAGAAATTAAGAGACACATATTCAGTAAACAACTTTAGGTTCTGCAGGAAAAATTTCAAGAAATTTTCAAAGAGTTCATTTGAGAACAAGAATTATGGTAATTGCATGTGTCGCCTGTTGACAGAACAGTCATCAAATGACAATGAGCAAGGTGCAATACAAGTTTGAAGTCTCTACAACAAGCTGTTCAAAAGTTATTGCAAACCAGTGGCAAGATAATGTTATCCCTATTTGTCTGCAATGCTTTGCAGGCAACACAAAAAGGCAAAGAAACAATCAAATATGCTGAAGGTAGTTTTGTTGTACATGTGTATGCCTCCCATCCCTGGGTTGTTGGTGAGTGCCTAAAAAGGGAACTTTTTTATTGCCTCTCAACATGGACAATACCCAGGGATAAGCCTAAATATATCTCATGGTTGAAAACCCGATGTAGTCATACGCCTTTCTTATTATCCAGCAAAAGTTAAGGAAAACATCAGGATAAACTTCATCACAAAGGCCTAACTGTAAACAAATGTGTGGCTTACAAACAATTACAGAATTTATACCTCATCTGGGAACATTTTCTGTATTCCATTCCAGAGGTTATTGAGTGCCCGGGCCCCAAACTGGTCGAGCCTGGCAACCATGGCCTTTCCATCTACAATCCCGGCCCAATCACATGGGTAGCTGAAATTAACATATAGAAGACTTGTTTTACTCACAGGTATGGTCATATAAGGTACATGTTTTCTATATATGACACAGTGATGTTTATTTAAGTTTTTACTATATTTACTAATGAGTCAACACATTACACACCTTATTTAGGAATGTACTCAGGTAATTCCTAAAGAAATCACTCCTCAAAAAATTCAAGTACCATACTTATTTGTTTATATTCAAGAAAACGCACTTAGCATTAACTTAATTGATTTATAATGCCATTGCTGTATTGGAAATTGTGAAAAATATTGTGTTAAAGTTAAGTGCAGTTTTGTTTGGTAAAACTATGTACAGCGCTAAAATTCTTACCCATCAAAGACCTCCAGCCCACTTGACCTGATGCGGGTTTTTAGATGTTCCATTGCCAGTCTGTTTTTCTCTGTACTCTCAAGAAATTCTTCACATAACTCCTTTGGGATATTGCTGAAAGTAAGCAGAAATATAATACTTTATCATTATCAAACATAATCTTCATTGTAACTCATGATTATTCCAGCTAGTTTACCTTTGCCTGCATATATTCTTTCTGTTTACAAAAACAAAAACAAGTATAATAATTCATCGTATGTCTGTTTGTATTTTCATGCCTTTTTGATTTCATGCAATAAATGATGTCACAGCATTAAATGTTGTACTTTGCTTGAATGTGATGCTGTGTTTTATAAATACAATGTACACGTTTCACAGACATAAAAAGTGAACCCTGCAACAACACCTCTAGGTGTTGAAAATTATCACAAGCCTGCAAGCCCTGTGCTATTAAATTTCTGTCTGGGCTTGATCCAGTTTTTTATTTAATATAGCAGGGCTTGTTTAAGTTTGAAGATGGCAAGCACTGATATAAAAATTTCGGCTTGTAAGTCCACAAATCTGAATCTGTTGACTACACCTCTATTTATCATAGAAACAGACTAACTAATTTAATATGAAATCTACCTACCATTGAAAGCCATTATCCCTGATGAAAAAGAAAGCCACATCTCTCCTATCAGTTTTCGGGTGAAGCCCAAGAGCCCCTGCCTGCATTTCAAGCTCCGTAACTGAAGCCCCGGGCTTGTATTCCCGCACCCAGGCAAACTCAGGAGTGTCTGGGACTATATATTCGTCGGGCACCCAGCCGTATCTCTCTCCCAGAATTCCAAGGAAAAACTGGCACCGCTGAACTTCAGAGAGGCATAGCTCCAATGTTCTGGGGTAAAGAGAAAAGTGTACCAAGCATATCAATAATTATATAAGAGTATTTTACATGTGAACAGTTGACAAAGGTAATCAATCAACTCATAACTAATGAGATCCTACATGAACATACATGTAACAACCACATATAATGCCATCAATAAACAGCAGATGGATTTTGGAATGTTCTCAATAACTCTGACTGTTGGAAATTAATCCAAGAACAAAAGGACGAAAGCTTGTTATTTGTAAGATTCATTTATTCAGCCATAGAAACACTTAAACTTAATAATACTTAATAAATCTTCACTGATTAACTGATGCATTAATGACCATTGGGCCGTTGCTCAAATTTCTTAAACCAAATTTATTGGATTAAAACTAATTACGGTAAACCCTTGGTAATTTTTACTGTAAGTTTTTCTTGTATAAAACTAGAATGGATAAAAAACAGCTGGGCAACTGGCCGTTAGCCATACAGCACTAACACTCTGTTGTATTCCAAAAATAATACTGGGTCATCATACTTTGAGTTCCTAGTTTCTTCCTCTGTTACGCCCCAGCGAAGGTCAACCTCATGTACATTGATGAAGTGCTGCTTGCCAAGGGCACGTAACTCTGGAAACACAAACCGGGTCAGTAGATCACGCTCCCCGTGCATGTCACGGAATGTTGAGGAGATGAAGACGCGGGCTGTACGCCATCTGAAGAAAACAAATGAATCACCATATTAGGACTTGAAAAGCATTTCCTTTAAACAAATTTACAAGAATTTAAAATTTTAACCAAATTTACAATTTTGACAATTGTTGAATACATGCAAATATCAAATCATGCTTAGTTGGTCAAAACTTCAACATATTTTTGTTAAAATGTTTGTGTTTTTAATAAGGTTTAGTTTTCCCTTGAAAGGCAAGATGGTGGGAATTACTATTACAATAAAAGACTCCTGAAATAAGAACTTTCTACAGTACATCAATTTTACATCACTATCTTCAAAAAATACCGTAATTGTGAGTGTGGGAATCCATCTGAAGATGTTGTTTCTGGGTATTGAACTTATGATGAGAAAGAGTAGCAAATATTAGTGGAATGAAACTCTAACAAAATTAGAGCATAAGTATTGCTTTTAGACAAAAGCCTTGTATACTACTCCAGGAGGACACCATCTGATCCAGTGGAGTGGATAGGAGCTTTGGGTTTTAAATATCAAGGCTGTAAGAAATATTGGACACATCCATACCTTGGTGTATAAGAAACCATCTGCAAAGGTGTTTCGGGGTCAACTCGAGGTGGGGCCAGCTTCTCCCCCGGTGGGGTTGGGAGTGGCTTCAGGTTGAAAGCTTCGTCTATCTTCTCAACATGCCGTAACTGACCACCGTCCCCTCTCTCAGCAATAAACCTTTAAATAAATATATTCAGAATAATTATCAATGATTAGCCATCTCAAACTCCCTTAAAGAAAAAGTAAAGTGAACTGAGCCTAAATCAACTAGCTAGATTCTTAAATCAAAGAAACAATCAAATATTTTAACACTACAGCAATATACATACACTTGTATACAATTATGTATGTTAATTGATAAACTTTTAATATCGATTATTCATTTAACAAATCCTATACCTTACCTTACCAATTACAACTGCTTGTTAACTGATATATTTTTGAAGGAGGAATATTTCTCATTGTCTTAAAAGCTTTTCTCAAGTTGTCAGCAAAGAATAGTCTAAAAATCTCAACTACCGGGTACCTCAAAATTTGATCACTAAATCCCGAGATGTAGATGTTATTCTCATGCTCTGGTTTGATGTCTTTGGCAAACCTGCAAAGCAAAAATTATAGATGATCATTATCAAATCATTCAGCTCAATACTAAAGACCAAGACTGCTATTTTATTACATTTATAAAGCAAAAGTAGGTCATACCGTTTTTTAAGATGTAAATGTACCTTAAAAATATTCTTAAACATTAATCAAATTGATTTATATTCAAAATTGAAACCCTCAAAATATTACCATTCATTTCTCTAGAATTTACATTCTCAGACATACCTACACGTATTCGGAACACCTTGGCCATTTTCCATAGAAAACAACCTCGGATATCCATGGACAATTTAAAATGTCAGAAATCATTACATTTAACTAAGATGCAAGTAGATCGCATAGTAATTTCAACTTAGCAGTTAAACTTAATGATTTGACTATAGTGAGTCATAATTATTTATGCAATATTTCACTTCAATCAATTTAGACTTAGTAATACACAATACATGTTAAAACACTACAATTAATTAATACTGTTTTTTTAAATTTTAAGACCTTCTTCTGCTTATGTACCGACATATATCCGAGGTTGTTTGGATGGAAAATTGCCGAGGTGCACTGAATGACCTACATGAACATTAAATTGGGTTGTCCGAGAACTTGATGGAAATGTTTGCTGCATGAAAGTATTTTTAAACTATTAAAGAATATTTATGATTTCAAGGTAAGAAACAACATACCCAGAGGATTTTCCAGCAAAGCCCACATTGACATAGAGTAGGTCAGGGTTCACTATTCTTCTGTACATCTCCATGAATGAGTTCACTAGTTGTCTCTGACCTACCTCACTACCGGACACGGTCATCAACAACAGGTTGTCAATCTGAAATGGAGAGTTAATTTGAAGAATATCAGCTTTGGAAGTACCGGTACTTTGGGTACATTTTTTTTGCATTTACATTTACAAAATATAATTTCTCTCCGTTCTGTACTGAACGTATGAATATTTTAAATGATTAATCTTAAATGATTTTTATCCTTAGCCCAATAGAAAACAAGAGCACTGCTGAACAAAAGACAATCAACAGTTTTTGAGATATGGCAATTATGGAGTTATTTTTTCCCTTATAATGACATCGTTGTGAAAACCAAGACAATGACAGTTCCTCAACTTTCTGTCTCTGAAAAACAGACGTGGTAACTAAGCCAATATGACAGGTAAAAACAATATAAGGTTCAGATAGAATAGTGGGAACCTTGTTTAGAGAGATATTATTACGTAAGACTTCAACTTAATTATAATGTATATTTATGCAAGTTATTGCTCACATAAACATGTGAATAATATTTTTCTTACATCGATACAACAATTTTTTAACATGATTTTCTTACATTTCATATGAGCCCAAGTGTTCGTGCTTTGTTGAGCTTTTATAAGCTGTGTACAGCAATATCCCTTTGATTGCCTTTTAAAAGTGCTGCTCGAATAAACTTATATAAAAAACATTAAACAAAGAAATGAAACCACAAGGATTCCAAAGATCAACCTGTATTCTATCTCGCAGACCGTCATACAAGATCTCCATGGGTAGACCCTCGTTGAAGTTCCCAAGACGACCCTCAGTGACATCAGTCTCCAACACGAGTCGCATATTCTCCAAGATTGTGCCAGTTTTGGGTTTCACGCTGATGTATCTAGACAGGTCTGAGTCGAAGATGATCATGGTGCTGTCCTCGCATGAATACTTGCACATCAGACCCAGAAGGATGCATACCTCCCTCATCTAAAAATAAGGTCAATAAATACTCTATGTAATATAGAATGGAAAACATGTTGTTGTTTTCAAATGCTCACAGACTACTTCATGTATTGGGGTATGCAGATGTCTATTTTAAAAATTCTCAGTTTTGGTATCTCATAAACATACTAATCAACATAATTATTTATGAGCTAAGTTTTCTTTGTATTTCAAATAAACAAAACATTTGTTATGCAATTTCTAAATGATTATATCTTAAATTGCAGATTAACTTCACAGTTGTCTTCTTTTTCTGATCAAGCTCAGCCAGTTATACACGGTATCTTTATTACCACATACATGTATGTATTTTAATTTTGTTTGTCTTGTCTTTGAACTTACAGTTCTTGGTTTTCCGAGCCCTCGAGCTGCTGTACAGGGAGCATCCATTGCTGAACTGACATTACACAGTATTAAAGTCCTTCCTCTGATAGGAGCCACATTGTAAACAGTTGCAATCTTCACAGCTGTGTCTAGGGCTTTCCTGTACCGGTTTATGATTCCCGAGTCAAAAGGCGTCTCCCTGAAATGTGGATATCATTTTTGTTTAGCTCTGAGGTACACAAAAAACTTTTCCTGCTCAGTCTAGCAACATTGTACACTGTGGCTCTCGTCACAGATGTGTCTAGGGCTTTTTGATTCAAGTTTTTAATTAGAAATATTAACTGCCACTGCTACTAGAACTATAACAATTCTACATAACACAAAGCGTGAGTTGTATAAACTTAATCACTAGTAACTGTTTGTACCATGTTGTCAAGGACAACGTTCAATAACAAGCATTTCTATAAATGAAAAGCATTGTCATATCCTCAACACTATTAATTGCATGGGTATGCTCCGCCTTCTTGTTACCATTCTAATGTGGAGGATAATGCAGAGACGCACACCAAGAAAACTCTCTTAAACATGGTACAAGTGTGGTTTACAGGCAAGCATTTACCCCCCTACCAAAGATACATCAAATTATCATTTCATGATAAAAATATACTAAACAATTCTATGTTTTAATGTTTTAGATTTTATAAAATTAATTTGAAATCAAGGAAATGACCAAAACTAATTCCACACCAGCTAATCCACAATGTTTGCAAATAAAAGACTACATATATTAAAAGAAATGATATGTAATTTAAAACTAGAATTTTGCAAAACAAAAGTGATGGCTGAAAGGGGCAATAAATATTGTCATGACCTTGGCTTTGATCTACTCATGACCCTAAAATCAAATGGGGTCACCTAGGGTCATCTACTGACCATAACCAAGGAGCGAACCAAGCCTAAAAAATCTTTAAAACATTATTCAAAAGTATCATTGATCAGAAATGAATGACAGTGTTGATGATGACACGAATGCTGGACAAGTTTATACCAATTTGTCTCATGTATTTGCAGATGATACCAAATCCTTCACAAAAACAATCAGACTCACTTTGGTTTTTTGTCCTTCTCCTTTTTCCTCTGTTTCTTGATGGCCCACCAGTTGTCAGCCGTCAGTTTCTCTTTCTTCGCCTTAGTATGCTTAGGTTGGCCTCCACCAGCTGCCATTTCTTCAGCCTCTGCTATTATAGCTGCCTCTGGGAAATAATAATAATAATATTTTTTGAGATGATACATTGGATAATGTATCCAGTATAAGTAATTTACTGTGAATTCTCTACTTTCACAAGCATAGTTGTTTGCCCCCCATGGTTGCCATGTCAGTTTATATTAATATAGTTCCACTCGATTGTGAAGAAACCTGACAGCTGATGTAAACCCTCAAGTCTGTTTTATGGATAGAAAACAACTGGGCCTTTTTGGTCGAGAGAATGTGTCCCTGGTGGGGTTTGAACACATGACCTTATAGGTGAAAGCTGGACAGCTATACAACTACCTTAAGACTTAGTTCTTTAAAACTTAGTTATTGTTAAAAAAAATATGAGCAACCCAGCCACAGACAAGATCACAGCAAGGAAAATAGCTAGCATTTTTCTCTGATGATTTTTCCTAAGTTTCCTGAACAAACCATAAACTGCTATGGTCCATTAACATTAACTTACGGGATGTTTCATAATCCTTTTGAAGTTGTTCCAGTACTTCATAAGCTGAGAAAAATCTGAATGGAAACTGCTTGCTGTTGATTACTTGTCTCTGAAAGATGGAAAAAGGGTTATGGTACTATAGTGTAATACAATGTCACCTTAGCTTTGATTCAATACAGTCATGTAAATGTTAACATAGTCTTTACAATAAAGTGTCTTTTCTGACCAATTTAGCATGGCAATTTGACTGCTAACACAAATAGAAATATACTTGATCACACAAACTGTCAATTTTAGTCAAAATGAGGTATTTTTCCCAATCTAAAAAGCCCCAGCCCAACTCAAAATGGTTGAAAAAAACATTGTAACAAAAGTGTTAACAGATGTAGTACTACCCTTTATCAAAATCAATTTGCAATGTTCACAATGTGTATAGAGAATGGATGTTAATTGGCTCATGCTCAAGTGGTTAAAACCATGAACATGAATGTGTTCTTGACTGAAGAAAGTTTTGAGAGCTTCTGTAGACACTTATGTCATGAATTTGTGAACATTTGTGCAGTGTCTTTACTTTGATAAAAGGTTGTAAATTATGTAGTTATACAGTTGAAGGTCACTTGTTTTGCGCTTCACATTTTCAAAGTATGTACATAAATATTTCTATAAATGTGTAATTTCAAAACACTATCTGGAGCTTGAGAAGCAACTGTAAATAACAATTATGCCTCTGGATGCATATAAGTATGCATTTCATTAAAAGATATGAAAAATAGGATTACCAATTCTGCATATCGGTAACAGTACTGTTAGAGTGAAATAGATACAATAATTTTGAATAATTATGTGTGAATTTGACCAATGTCACAAATTTTGGGCCAAAGTCAGAAAACCCTAACCTTGAAAACAAGTTCAAGAATGAATTGTACTATATAATAAAGAAAATAATATAAAACCAATGTGTGTTTAAGTTTTGCTGTGTGACACATTCCATGACTAAGATGTTCTCTATAACCTTACATCATCAGTGAGCCTTCGAATGATCCCAGTGTGGTGTTTGGAGGAGATCCCAGCTTTAATCAGGTTTCTCAAGTTACGCAACATTGCCATGAAGGGTAACTTCTTGTGATCTGCAAATATCACATGGATTTAGATTAACACATTGGTAGTGTCATGAAAAATAAATCTTTCTTGTGCAAAACATCCACAGGTTAATTGCATTGTTTCTTTGTTGATGATTTGCTCTTTCTTACATTTCTCATCTTACTTTGGAATACTGTGGAAAAATGTTATTTTTTATTATGTTTCTTAACTGCTTTCTCAAAAAAGCAAGCTTAACATTTCTCCAATGTCTTTAATTCCTACACTTTAAAACCACATATTGGTTTTCAAAGTTTAAGATTAAAGCATTAAGCTGCTCATCCCCCTGTATGCCGCAAGTTTTATGAAAGGGTATATAGGATTTTTGGTGGAATGGCCACCTGGGTCTCCAAAGAGTTTATTGGCTCAGTATAAAAACACATAAACTATGTGTCATTTCATGTGAATCTATATCTAAGTTAAAAGTCCCCCTACCTAGCAGTTCCTGCCATGTCGCTGCCTTGTTCCCCTTAAGTGACACCTGAGTCTCCCATGTCTCTGGGACAGGCAGCTTCATACGCTTTCCAGCTCGCTCTTCATCAAATGTTCCTGGTAACCGGCATCTGTAAAACTCTTCTAGGGTTGTTGGGTACCTGGAATGCGAGACCAACATATACATCAAGTTTCATGAAGATAAGTTTTGTCATTTAAATGATTTAGTGTGATTACATAATTAACTTATGATAGTTTACTGTTATCAAGGGTGAAAACAAGGTCATTTTAATACCATTTTATACGGCTTGAACCTTTATTCCACAGTGGATCAATGATGCACTAGGAGTTGTGTTTTCTTTTACATAGTTATAAGAACAAGCACCCTTGACCAAGAATGAAGTGCAAGATTTCATTTCAATTCAAGTGCCCTTGTGACCCAGATTCCCAAACTTAAGCAACAAGACACCATGCCACAAAAAATTGAGTTATCAATGAAAACCAGAAGTTGACTATGACGGAACTCAGCTTTCTTTTCTCAATGAAGCATATGGCATGTTACACTGTGTAATGATCAAAAGTTGGTATACACCAAGATGATGCCACTATAAATGACCTACCTATAAAGGCACACTCAACACGTAGGATATATTCAGTGATGTTTAATTTATGTATCAACAACATGTACATTCCTTTATAACATCCCTTCAACATGTTCTTATGTATCAATACACATGTACTCAACGGACCTACTTTTTGCCAATTAGAAATATCATATTTTCCACTGGCCAAGTGATATGCAGTATAATTATGTACCTACATGCACATACGCCTTAACATACCTACAATATATTTTTATGTATCAATACACGGCCCTACTTTTTTCAATGACACACCTGACATGCTCCACTTACCAAGCTACATGCAGTATTGTTATCTACATGTATTACTCTTAATAATTGTACGTGGACAGATTTTTTTATGATTTTTTATATGGCAAATCCTTCACTATGTTAGGGATGAGAAAAAAAAGTTTAACACATCTATTATTTAAGACTACTACATGTATAAGCCTTATAACCCTACAATATGTTCTCATGTACCAATGTACAAGTGACCTACTTTTTCCCAATAAGGCACATGACATGTTCCACTGGCTCGGTGATGTGTAGTTTCCGGATAAGCTGCTTCAGGGTGAAGCTCATCTTCTGTAACTGTTCAGGGCTCTCTCCATCATCATACACAATGTCCTGGAAGACAAACATATACATGTGGAAGAATGGTATGTAGTTAGTTTCTAAACATCTATCATATCTCATAATTATGATTATATATCAAATTCTTAGAATTTTTTGTTCAACTTAATCAAATCACTTCTGTTGAATATTCAAAAAAAATCATGATGAATTTCAAGTCAACCATAATATTAAGGGTATGAATTATCTGTACTTTTATGGTAAATTAGTACCTACAATTCAAGGTGTCCAGTCTACTGGTACATTCAAATACAAAATTGGCCTAACAAAAACCTTCTCAAACCTACCTTCTTATATTTCTCATACTCTTCATCAGAGTCAGAGTCAGATTCAGAGTCAGACTCAGAGCTGCTGGTGTCAGAATCCAGCATGGATCGTTTTCTTGGCTTCCCTGCTGGGGCAGATTGTGTCCCGCCCCTGGCCCCTCTGCTGGCCCCACGGCCACCTCGTGATCCCCGAGACGCACCTCGGCCCCTTGATATAGAGAAACACATGTAAGTTTGAGTTTGAAATTTGTTTAACATATAGCCAAAGTGTTGTTGTAACATGATATAGCTTGTTAATTGCCCATTTGAGAGTCTGACTGAAGGTGATGGTAAATGTAGGCCCTTAGGGTGTCCATGAGGGAGCACCCCTGGGGACTGATGGGGACTCACAACCTCTGAGGTGACAGATGGACACATAATCATATCAATTCACAGAAGTAAATTGAATTGAGAAATGTCCTAATAATATGTTCTGAATAACAACACAGTTACCTTCCCCTCCTCCAACTCGGGTTGACTGCTCTGATTTTTTAATTATTATTGCATAACATTATTATTATTATTACCGCTAACTGTATTTACAACTCCTTAACAGTCTAGAGTACCTTCCCCTGCCTCCACCTCTGGTTGCCTCCCCTGACTGCTCTTTCTGCAGCCTCTCCTTCTTTCTCTTCTTCTTGCCGGAGCTCTCCTTGTTGTACTTGGCTAAATTACATTAAAAATAAAAAGGTTTTATACCAAAATCTGCCTAAACTGGGCAACACAATAGCAAGATTTTAATCAGTCTATTACACATACTTAAATCAAAACCTATACAAATGAAATCTACCGGTGTACTTTTTTCCATCCTAGTTCTATCAGGACGTAAACTGAAATTTACCAAGTTTAGATTTAGATTAGGCCATTTATAAAGTACTGCTTTTCTCCTTCAAAGTCAATTTACATACATGTAATCATTTCATTGACATTTTTAAAGATCAAAATGATGCTTTCCGGTCAATAGTACAGTACATGTGAATATCTCTGCTTACCCAACTGGTATTTGTCAAAGTCCGGGAATTTGTTCACCATGGCTCTCCGTAGAGCTGATGGAAGGGAACCAAGGGGCAGAGTCTTCTCAGGGAATGCCTGAAAGTAGGTACTTGTGATATAACTCTCAATTGTACCATGTTTGAGAGTGTTTCTTTGTTTATGTCAGCACATTTACATGTACTACCATATCTGAATGGTAACCGTTGGCATGGGCCTTATCGAATGTTGACCATGACAACATGGAGAAAAACAGTTACGTCACCCTCAATTCTCTAAATTAAAGTTATACAGTTGTAAAGAAACATTCTGGTATAATCTTAATAACTTGGGTTGTGGGTGCCGTAACTATAACTACATGTTCCAGGTTAACATTGTCTTAAGATAAAAGGTGTTCAAACTTTTGTAACTAGACAGTCAAGATTATGACAACATTTTGTAAATTTCTTAAGTTATTTTCTCAAAAAAGATGAATTTTAGGACATCAATGATATGCCTTTAACTATATCCAAGGCCAACATACTATTGTCCCATTATAACTGTTATTATATAGCATATAAAGCAATAAGAAAACCTTTTGCATAAAATTAAAATGGAACTACTAGTAAATAAAAACTGTAAAAAATGATACTGTATCACTCAAAATGACAAGACAAAGGCAATAACTTACTGTTTAGTTTCAACAGAAAGTGAATGAAATGATCCTATTAAGAACATATAATTGTATGGACATACTGAGTATATCTCAGCAACTTCAATCCAGTCTGAGGGCAGGGCTATTGAGACGTTGAAGTATCTCTTCAGGTACGGTCTACATGCCGGTATATGGGAGGCCAGGGCTAGAAGGAAGTTGCTTGTTGTCCGGATATTCAACTGCTTCCTGCTGTATAGCGCTAGCTAAAATTCCAAAGACGTGTGTTGCATTTTTTAACTTCTGGCTCTACATTATAAGCATGTAGATTGATGGTTAAACCATTTAAAGAAACACACTGTATTATAAACAGAATGATAAAAACATATGATAGAGCATGGCAAGTAGATATATTTTTTAAGTGCATTATGACTTCATAAATATTAAATAAAAAAAGAGTGGTATTTTGGTTTACCAGGTGTTTGCCTCTTATCAAACAGGTTGTGTGTTTGATACCCATCATGACCAACAAGAATAAAGGTTTAAGGTAACAACAACCATAAAATCAAGCCTGCAATAACCCACTTTTTTTCTCTTTAAAATTCAGCATAGCTCTGTTAAAAAGACATGATAATTTCAAAGCCAATTAAACTTAGGACTGATTTTTGCACTCACCTTCAGAACGAACTCCGGGTCATAACAGATGACCTTCTCTGACATTGTAACCAAGGTAACGCGGGTTGGGTCAGCTCCTGACTTGAAGTCTGGCTGACAAATCAGAGAACCACTCACTGCATTAACCAGAGCAAACTGAAAACAAAGGGTTTTGAAGATTTAAGATTTCATTTAAGTATTATTTAAGAAACTAATTGACTATAAAATTAGGAGTATCCATAAACTACATGTATCAATATTCCAATTCATTTAAGTATGACTGTGTCAAACCCCAAAAATAGTAAAGCATAAAGAATGTGACAAAAAGGAAATAACACCACTCATACAAAAATTAATATGACACAAAATAAGCATCAGGGGTCATATTCGCTAAGAATCTTAGTGACAATTTTCAAATTGCATTTTTTTTACCGAAAACGTTCTAAAAAAAGAGAGTATTTAAAATAGTTGTTGTCAAAAATTAAGAATTCTTCACTCAGTTGAAAATATTCACTAAGATGCTTGATGAATATGGCCCCATTTATCAAAGAAAGTAAATGATATTTCAACAAATATCAGCACAAAGATCAATAATATCCTACAACAAGAACTTACAATACACTTCTAGAATGTCTAATTATCTACATGCATATTGCATAACATATATAAAATATTAATTCATAATACCTTCATCCCATTAACATCATGCAGTTTTGCCCCAGCCATTAGGGTCCTGTCTAAATCAGGGGGTGTAAACTTCGGCATTGAGATTTCTTTCACTGCTGGCACCTCATTGGTCAGGTTATACTCTGGAGTAGGGGCCTCATATTTGCCTAGTTTGATTTTCTTTCTTGACTTTTCTTTTTTCTTGCCACCAGTTTTGATCTTACGCCCACCACTTTTTGCTGAGCCAGTGCTGACACTACACAGCAATGTGCTTGAAATTCCTGTTGACAGGCCAAGATGAGAGGATGATTCTAATTTTACTGAAGTTAAGCCCAAATTAGTGGACTGTAACCCTTGACGGCTCATTAGTGTGGATCCTTTTGTTAAAGCTGACCCTATAGCTAAAGAACCTGTGGCTGCTAAAGAAGAGCCTGTTGCCAGGGAACTGTTGCCATGTGACAAAAAGCATGATCCTGTTGATCTAGTTGTTGATGACGTGTTTCCAGTAAGGGTTAATCCAGTCTGAAAAGCACAATCCACTTTGAATATTATGATGATAATTGAATGTTTTTCGAAACTAAATTTAAATTACACTATTTGTTGCTTAGAGCTGCACTCTCACAGATGAACCATATTTACAACTTTTTTATTTTTTGTTTTGGAAAGAGCAAACTTTTGCGTAAATATCCCAAAACCAATGATATAAGATTGCTGACAAAAAAACGATCGTAGATTTTCATATTTCCATTCGAAAATTAATGTTTAATGGCTTAAACTGTTACTAACGGTTTAAGAAAAATGCATAAAAAATCACTTTTTGAACTTAAATATTAAAATCTGCAATCTAAATTTTTGCCAGCAGTCTTATATAGCTGGTTTCCATGGATTGTCATAAAAAATAGGCTCATTCCAAGACAAAAATATAAACAATTGTCAAAACTTTCTATCTGTGAGAGTGCAGCTTTTACTTAGAGCGAGAATTGAAATTTGCAGTGAGAAATATTTTATAATGGAGGATAAAAGCAAAAATAAAACCTCACAAAATTAAAGTAATCTAAAATACTTTAAACATATATGCTAGCAGAAAAAAATGTGCATGATGTTAAACTTATCTAAATATGATATGGTTACATTTGCTGATTAAACGGTAATTCATCTCAATCATTGAAACTTTCAATGCAACTCAGATAACTCTAGAAGTGAGGTGAGGTGTACTCCCTCATTATTTTCAGTATTATACTTGTTCAAGTTTCTATATATATATATTGAACATTTTCCCAGGTATAAAGTATACAAATGTTTTTAGCATACACAGCTTCTTTATTCTATTGGTATACATGTTCCAGTACCTTAAGAAGTGTTGAAGAGAAGCTAGAAGTGGTTGAGTTACTGAGCTGGGAGAAAGGTCGTTTTTGGTCGTCACTGTCCGTACTGGGCTTGCTCAGAAGACTCGAAGTAAGGGAAAACCCTAAATTTCCCCTGCCTGTATTTTAGAACAAAAAAAGATGATAGCTGTATTTGTACATGTATATCTACTCAATGCTACTCAGTTTCCATCTGGAAGTAGGATTAGGATGGTTATTGTTCCCAGTTTATATTTTATATACAGTAGTGTTTTCAGCTTAAACTGTGAATTTCTCATCTATTAGCATATTGAAATCAACTTTTAACAATTAAAAAACAAAAAGCATACATGGCATGTAGTTTATGTTCAGCCCTTAACATGAAATTCCCTATCAACTAACCTTGTTTTTGCATAATTATCTTAGAAATGTTACAGTTTATGAAAAGCATGGTATAAACTTGCATATATTTTATATTGTGTACAATGTATTAACAAAAAAAAAGAAGTATTCATGTAAGGGCTATTCCAGTAAAACATATGTCCCACCCCAGGAAGGCACTTTCAAAATGGACCATCCCCCTTCAGAAGTTTATTTGATGAGAAAAGAACCCCCTTTAGAATATTTTTTGAGCAAATTCGGACCCCCTTGAGAAGTTTATTTTTTTATACGTCTATATGCAAAGATTATTTGCAATTACTCTTTTGTAACTCTTTGATCAGGTGAGCTATATAGGACCTTATAGCTCACCCTAGTTTCTAAGCCAATCATCACCCAGAGATTTTCAAATCTTTGCTCGAATAGGTTTCATATAAGATCACATCTGCATCCAATAAGTTAATTATTATAACTAGGTCAACAGACATGGCGCGCGCCAAATGAACTTCGAGCAGCCAATGGGCACGCTGTATACGGCCTTGTTCGATGATTGGCTTAGAAACTAGGGTGAACTATAAGTCGGTTACAGCTCATGTAATGGAAAATAACAAAACTTATTACTGGGCTTCGCTTGTAATAAATTTTGTTATTTTCCATTAATAAATTTGGTTATTTTCCATTATATGGACTATAACCTACACACCACGGTTCTCTTGTTTCTTCATATTTGCTATAAGTGCATATTAAGCCACATGAGGCTGAAACTTTCACCCATGTAATTATATACAACCTTAAAATAACTTGTGGTCGAAATGTTAAGGGGACGAAACATTCGGATTTATAACATTTACGCAATACGTACAAATTATGATTTCTAATAAAATTCTAGACAACTGTTGTCAATTTCAGGGGTCGACACTAACCATTTTTCCAAGGGATCCCGAAGGGACACCAACATTTGAAATCAGGTGTCCCTTCCTGAAATTAGGAGTCCCTTCCACTTTTTACATTTTTTCATTGTTGAGCCTGTTTTAATATTAAATTCAACATCCTTTTACTTTTCAATTTGTAATGCAAGTATAAACCACCATAATTATTATACATGTTTTCAGCAGCATGTAATGACAGGTTAGTAGCACTGAATGGCAGTGAGGTATATTTTGGTCTCTAAGTTGGTAGATTGGGTTCAAAAGCGGGAGAATGTCTTAAGTCCCTTTTGTTTTCAGTCAAAAACAGAGATGGATACAATGTAAACAAAAACTTGATGTTGTTACTATTTTTAGATTTTTGGAAAATACGCATAAAATACATCATGGTTCAGGGTCTTGTCAAATGTCGGTGCTTTTCATTAAGAAACTGTAGGAATATTACATCTGGCTTGTGAAAACTCCAATCAATATTTAGTAGAGCTGTTGATAAATCAATCAGACTGCCCAACAGTCGTAGTGCATACTGGAAGAGCAGACGACCAAAAATTGTGTATACATGTTAATTTTCGCGCCAAAAAGTCATAAAATTTTATAAATTTATTGAATTAATGAATAAAACCCTGCAAATTTTATTTCTATTATTTTTTATCAAGGCATAAAATATATGTCTTTAAAATTAACAAAGAATATTGATAAGTTGAATGCCAATTAACAAAGAATGCTGAATGTAGGATGCAGTTCTTTTGTGTCGTAAATGTTACTGTAAATACTCAAAGGTCGCATCATATTATATAAAAGGTATCATCAGAGTTGGCATCTTTTTGGGCGGTTCTGACACATAAGCAAAACAATTCCACATAAGTATTTTACCGATAATAAATCTCTGTCAGCTCTGACCTTGTTTAAAATGTAAACAACAAAACGGAAGCGTTAACCTGCATGCGCCTGTGAAATGACCTGTTTATTTATAGATTCATGACGTAACTATAGTCAAATAGTCAGCTATACTTTCGCTTTGACACGGACCTATCCGTGGCTTTGATGAGTCCGATAATGATAATTAATAATATTGTTTTGACATGTGCTGTCAAGAAATTTAGGGAGCCCGAATTTAGGTAATAAATTAATTAAATGCTACTTATTTATTGATATTTAGCGTTTATCAGTCAGAAATTTAAAGTGTCCCGACGGAATACCGGACTTCGAAGTTCAGGTGTCCCTCCTGAAAAACTGGTGTCCTCGGGATCCCGGGACCCCGTTAGTGTCGAACACTGCAATTTGGTATACTTACCACGAAACGTATCCACACATGCGGCGCAACTATTGGTTTCTAGCCAATTTTGTAGGTTGGTCACGACTTTACAAATTCTGGCGCCTCCGCCATCTTGTTGTCAAAGGACGCAACTTCTTCTGATTTCCGGTACCGCGGAACCGACGCGTAATATCGCGAAGATTTGTATCCAAACCAATTCTGTACACGACGTTCGGTAAAATATGTTATATGGATAAAAAAAAACGGTATTTCACCATCGGGCAGTGAATATAAATGAGCAGATACGGTCAAAAGCAAAAAAGAAAATGACGCCCCCCTATAGAAGCGAAATTGGACTTATCACCACCCCCTACAGTAGCAAATTAAGAAAAAGACCTACCCCCTACAGAATTTCTTTATTTTGCCGTCCTGGGGTGGGACATATGTTTAACTGGAATAGCCCTAAGGAAAAAATGGAGAAATACACATAATGAAAAATGACTATCAAATAGTCACCAGCACATGATTACTCACTGAGCATTGTAGACTTTGAACCAGTACTACCCAGCAATGTGTTGCCTGTGAGGCCAGACAGGAGGCTGTCTCGAGACTTTTTTTCACAAACATCTGATTTCTTGCTATCTGGTTTCCGTTTTCGCGTGTCCTGACCAACACTCCCTGATAAAAGTGTGGATGACTGGAGAGAGCCAGCTAATCCTAAGATGAAGTCAGTTTTATTTTAATTATGCAAGACAACCAACATATATCAAAAGCTGTGTAATTCTTGAACCAAAAAAAAAAAATGTTTTATTGAAATACAGTTAAAATTATATGCATATGTACTTCTTAAAGCTGCACTCTCACAGATATAACATTTTTACAACTTTCTTATTTCATGTCTTGGAAAGAGCAAATTTTTGCGTAAATATCTGCAAACTAATGATTAAAGATTTCTGACAAAAGATCAGATCGCAGATTTTCATATTTCCGTTTGAAAATTAATTTTTTACGGTTACTAACGGTTTAAGAAAAATGCATAAAACATCAATTTTAAACTTAAATATAAAAATCTGTGATCTAAATTTTTGTCAGCAGTCTTAAATAACTGGTTTCCCTAGATTTTTACCCAAAAATTGGCTTGTTCCAAGACAAACTAGAGCTGTCACAGGAGTGACGAATACCCCCAAATGCCGCCTGGACACAGGAATGGCAAACCATTCCTTTGAAAAGAGGCCATAACTCCAAGGTTACTGCACACTGCATCTTCTTTTATCATGCATGTATTGTTTTATTTAAATCTGTTGAGTAATTTAGAAGTTACACTGCTGACAAGAAAAACTAGCCTTTCATGAGTTATCGTCCGGAAACCGTTTTTCTATTTTTAGTAACAATGACCTTGACCTTGGCCCCACCAGCCCCAATATCGAACTTGACCTGTATCTTCTGATGTTACACCTGTGTACCAAAAATTTTTCAAATCTGTCTAGCCTTTCATGATTTATTGTCCGGAAACCGTTTTTCTATTTTTAGTAACAGTGACCTTGACCTTGGCCCCACCAGACCCAATATCGAACTTGACCTGTATCTCATGATGTTACACCTGTGTACCAAAAAATTTTCAAATCTGTCTAGCCTTTCATGAGTTCTCGTCCGGAAACCATGAAAACCGACCGACCGACAAGCTCACTCCTATATACCCGCTCAAACTTCGTTTGTGGGGGTATAAAAATAACAAAGTTGTCAAAACATTCAATCTGTGAGAATGCAGCTTTAAAGTGATGTTGATTAAAGATTTTATGAAACTTTCAGTGCTTTAGAAATTGTTTCCATGTTCCCTTAGAAAAGCCTTAAAATTAGAAGAAAAGTATGCCCTATTGATGGGCGACTAGTAGTTATTGGATATGTTACATATTAGAAACCAATAGTTGTACATGTACAAATGTATACTCAGTATATAATATAGAATTGCATATATTTATACAAGCAAATTACCTGTTGTTGTCCATTTTGACAGCAATGGATTTTCACTCCCTCTGCTTGACATGATGATCTTCTATCATGCAAATACAGCAAAGTTGAAAAATACAAAATATTTCACCGGATCTGACTCCGCAGCCCAGCTGTCAGTGTCAGCTGATCAGAGACTGACACACCTTACACAAATCATCAAATTATATTAAGTTGTATAGTTTCAATCTTTAAGAGCAATATACAGTCAGCAATAGCGTTCAAATACTGTACGTGTAGCACCATTATCACAAATTTACTTACTAACTTAAATGCATACTTACAGACTTGTTTCATCATGCTTAACAACGATTTCACCACAAAAAGTAATTCAGGATTGTTGACATTATCTCCAATATGAAGAGTATTGAAATGATGCAGCGGTTACTTCCCTTTGCCTTTACGGCAAGGGAGAGTTCATTGCGATGGGAGACTGCGCTTAAATTATCCTCGGCCATTTCCCAGGTATGATTGCGCTTAAAGGGCAGGCTACATGGGAAGGCTACACGGGAAAGGATAGTTATAACCCGGATAACGCGAGAAATTTCACACGATCGGATTTTACGGATATGATTAAATGGTTTAGAACTGTAAATATATCTAATCAAAGATAATTATATTCTTTTCAAATGACTTTTTAAAATTATAACTTTGTTTGTTTCAATCGAAAGCGGTCATTTATATTCAAGTTTAACATTCTGTTTTTCACTTACCAAGACGAGCCAGGTTAATGCGAATGAAGCTTCCAGAGTAATTGTTAATGTTTTTCATTTTAAATTGAAACATAAGATATTTCTCATTAGCTACAATTTATTATTGAGTTTAGGATGAACGTTTCGCCCACAGTTTCATATGCGGGTTAAAATTGTCACAATTTAATTAACAGTCTGTTATTCGTTGAAAATGTTCCTATGCGTCTTCCGTTGCAGTACTTAAAAATGTTGTGATCTGGGAACCAGTCATATTATTCATTTATGATAACCAGTCTAATAGAAGCTGATGTAGGGAACCAGCTAGCAGGAAACAGATAGACTTTGACTGACCACGACTGAGACCTGACGGACTTATTACTTCTTGACGATCATCTTATATCCATCATCATCCGATACATAGATTCGACGCTAGTGCTCATCTTTATCAGGTATGTTTGTATGGATATTAGTTATTATGTCGGGATCACAATAAAAACATGGAAGTAAAGAGTGAGATGATGGTCTGGTGTTTTCTGTTTTCAGAAGTTTTTACTCGAAAATTTAAGAAAACAAACAAACTTGTAATCAAATGTAATTTTACATAGATTTAACTACATGTACATGCACATGTTCTGTTGATGTAAACGTCCTGAAATAAGAAAACAAATTTCAGATCGTCTATAGAACTTGCACAACTTGCTAGAACGCAATATTGAAAACGTAAACATCTGAAACAGTGGTAGTGGGATCGGGGTTTGGGGGCACATTGACCATGGATGGTTCGTTCAATATGCGCTCGAAGAAGCAAAAACGCATATTGTAAGCTAATTTCAATTTGAAAAACAAAAGCTGTTTTTTCATAGATGATGCATGTCTGACCATGAAAACAAACATTCCGTCTTCGTTGCCATGGGAGAGCGATAAAGATTGTCCTGTGTGGTTTAACATGGTCCGGCTCCGCCACTTTCCACAAAACATTCGTTGAACAATTCATTAGAGCTCCGTCTGATATGCATTTCTGCGTTACTGTGAGTATGGTTCGAGCCGAGAGAGTGCGAGAAAGATTACCGGTAGGGCCATCGTGTCTTCGCCCTTACTGGAAGGAGCGAAGACGCGAAGGGACGAAGGCGAGGACAGGAAAGTACGAAGGCGAAGGAGCGAAGGGACGAAGGCGAAGACAGGAAAGTACGAAGGCGAAGGAGCGAAGGGACGAAGGCGAAGACAGGAAAGTACGATGGCGAAGGAGCGAAGGGACGAAGGCGAAGACAGGAAGATACGAAGGCGAAGGAGCGACGAAACGAAGGCGAAAACAGGAACCTTTGTACGAATTGTATTTCTTGTGCACGGGTCCATAATAAGTAACCATTTAATACGCATCCGCTATCCGCCTGTAAAATTATATTGTGTAAAACTTAAGAACTAGAAAACATTTTAACTGTATATGGCTTATGCAATTGTATGTGTTATTTTTACCACCCATGTATATATATAGAGCCCGTAATCTACAAGCTCAAATTAACCTTATCGATAGGTTCTGTGACAGCACAGGTATGAACATTAATACGGACAAATCAAAAGTAATGGTTTTCCGAAACGGGGGCACGTTGCGGCATTATGAAAGATGGTGGTACAGGGAAATACAACTTGAAGTTGTGTCATCATATATGTACCTCGGCTCATTTTTTACGCCTAAATTAAGATGGGCTATGACAACCGATCATCTTTCAAAACAGGTAACGAAAGCAATTTCAGTTATATTCCGCTACCAAAATCATTTTGGTCATTTTCATATCAAAGATGCGTTTAAACTATTCGACTCTATGGTAACGCCAATTTTATGTTACTCGTCAGAAATTTGGGGATACAAATACTGCCAGAACATAGAAAAAGTGCATTATAACTTCTGCAAGAAACTGTGTGGGCTAAATAGAACAGTTTCAAACTTTTTTGCTTTGAGCGAGTGTGGTAGACTACCAATGCTGACAATTTATCTTCCAAAATGTGTTAGATATTGGATCAAAATTATGAACATGACCAGTAATAGATATCCACGTCAGTGTTACATTATGCTTTTGAATATGGATAATGCTGGTCGTAGTAGTTGGGTAACACACATTAAAAATATCATATTTGAACACGGCTTTGGATACGCATGGATAGCGCAAGATGTTGGTCAACCAAACATATTCATGAAAATGTTCACGAACAGGTTGAAAGACTGTTCCATACAGAACTTGTATGCAAATATTGAGTCGTCACCAAAAGCTGAACATTATAAACACTATAAAACTCTTCTTGACCCAGAACGTTATTTGTCAATAGACCTACCATATCCTTGGAAAAAATGTTTTGCAAACTTAAGATGCTCAGGTCATACGCTTGATATGATAGAAAAAGGAAGACACTAGAATATTGCACGGGAAATCCGATCCTGTCCATTATGCTCGAGTACTGGTTACAATGTAATAGAAGATGAGTACCACTTTCTTCTGGTCTGTCCTTCTTACGATGGTTTACGACGTGAACTGTTCCGGACTACCTGGCTCACTCATTCAAGCTTTCAATTGTTCAATAATATAATGTGCACTGATGCCACTAGTGAGATATTCTCGCTAACTAAATTCGTGTATAAAGCATTCGATTTGAGAAAGCAACTGATCTTACACAGATAATTTATTGTACAACTACTAATACATGAAATGGAACTATCTATATGTATATGTGAGTGTGTGTGTGTGTGTGTGTGTGGTTATATGTTTACATATATTTGTATATGACCATTACTTTGATATGCTTGATTTGTGCAACAACATAAAACATGTTTTATAAATATCCAATATAGTTCATATTTGACGTACTAAATACTACAATTTGTTACATGTATTCTGGGCTGGTGGCCTTATATTACAATAAACACAATGTTATGTTATGTTATGCTATGTTATATATATATATATAGAAGCGTACATACATATTATAGGCCTTGTAGGCCTGGGCCTACAACGTTTTGTAAAAACGACAAAATTTAAATAACCCCCAAAACGCAATAAAATCTAATAGCTATTCAAACACTTTGAAACAACTTAATATTTTGTTTAATATTAATCAATTTTTTGCGTTTATTTAAACTACATGCAGGGTTTTTTGCTTGATTTTATTGCTATCATTGCAAATATAACTAAGTGTGTCTAATGCACATAAAAAAAGTCCCAAAACTCACAGAAAACGATCGGGCCTACAAGTTTTTAAGCCTATATACGCCACTGACGGTTTGCAGCATATGCTGTCAACAACATTTAGGCTGTACTTGTCTGGTTAACCTAATAAAAGAGAAAGGAATTGACATGCTAACTACCTTTTTTTTACAAAAGGGACGCTACTGACAAAAACTCGATGTGAGTCAGCACTTTAACTGGATTGAGTTATAACGGCAACGGAAAATCGGGAAAGGAGGTATTTATCAATTAATCGTTGTTCATGATTTTAATGTTTCGATATTTTACAAAACATTTTGTTGTATGTTACTGTTTTAAAAAAATAATAAAGGAATGTGCATAACGCAAAGTAGCATTATTGTCACTATCAAATCTTTTCAAAGGTGCGAAGGTGTGAAAAACACCCGCTGTCTGTCATTAGAAAAACATCAATAGAACGAACTATTGCGATGGTAATACCGTATTGTTGTTTGTTCGCACTTTACCCAAGGTGCCTTCTGCTGGCAACGCTAATTACCGACACGCAATAATTATGCTGACATGCTTTAATCCGCGCAGCGACAAGCCTTATCAAAACAATCATTAGTTTTGACAATACACAGTTTTGCAACGGTTGCAACGGTTGACTGTCATTCAGAAGGCATGTCGGGAGATGCAACGGTTGCAACGATTGACTGTCAGTCAGAACTAGTCTATTACAGCATTTGTACAAGTCTTATATTATGCGTGAATGTTCGCAAAATGTCAAGACATATATCATTGTTGTGTACGCTTAATTACCGAAATACGACGATAATTATCGAAATACACAAGACACTTATCGAAATATGCCTTATATACAATTTTTGTTTGTGTTTTTACTTCAATATATATTATAAATACTTTACCAACCTCAATTTTTCGGCTCCGATTTTGACATTTTTCCGCTGCGTCCTATCTTATATATTAAGGGGTTTTACCCGTTTTCTCGACATTTTTTTTTGCCTGCGTCCTATCTATGCTAGCGTCCTATACATGATATAATACGGTAGCTAAAACGTGGGGGGCGTTTGACTTTTCCCGAATCCATAATGGTGTGTGGGAACATTAAAACTATCCTCTTAATACGACTGATTATACGCCTACTGACGGGATAATCATATCTGACTCTTTCAGACGTATAACGACTGTCTAGTCTTCATTTACAAAGAGTCTGTGTTCAGTTTGTGAAACATTTGTATTCTATATAAATAAAGTATGTGTTTTTACATTATCTGGAATGGCAATCCCTAGGCAGTGATAGAAAGTTCACAGACAAGGTGAAATGTGTACTACTTTCTTAAGATTATTGTAGGATACATAAGACGAAATAGGTTTCCTCCTTATTAGTTAAATCATTTAGAAACTGTACATTTATTCACCAGAATTATGGCTGTTGAAAACAATAGAGAGATTTACATTGAAGCAAAATTTGTATATGAATGTAGTAAACAACGGGAAGAGTTCATGAAGAGGTTGATTTCTGGCGGCCTTTCATACAAATACACATTCGTATTCGTATTCGTAGAAATATCGGCCTGATATAATAAAATGAACGGTTAGGTTCAACACATTCGTTTTAGCATTATGTTCATTCTGATTTCAGTTATACTTTATAAATACATGAAGCACAATACAACATTATAATACGGTCGGACCCCGTTGGCTCGAAATCGTTTGACTCGAATTATTCGTTGGCTCGAACTACATGTAAAGGACCGGTCTTTACAAACTGAAGGTAAGTTTTCCCGCTTGGCTCGATCTTTGCGAGTCTCGAAGTAAATTCGCCGGTCCCTGTAAGTTCGACCCAACGGGTTTCGACTGTACAAATGTACTACATTATTTTGAAATAAATCTTGATATATCTGTTTATACATGGTACTAGAATATCGAATGAAAGTTGGTTTTCAGAAACCACGTTTTCGTAAATATGTACATTCTTTCGGTGGTAGTGTTCCACGGCTACTGCTATAGTTTCCCAAAATTTTAGGCTAGAGTAAGATTGACGTAATTGTTGATTATCATCCAGTCTGGCATGCTACATAAAAAAGAACACGACCTGAAATTTATCTAAAAATATTTATACCGTACGAGTTCGAACGAACACTTTCCTGAAAGACCCTTTTGATATATACGTCATCTACGATATGTCTTGTATATTGCGCTTGGTTACCATGTTGACCAAAATGGTACATTTCTATGGGTTTGGTATTTTGTACACAAATAATCTAACAAATCATTCATTTTATTAGCTGCTCGAATTTCCCCACCAACATACGCATCAGGTAGTTGTGCAATATCAAATGTTAAAGAGGAGGGGGGGGGGGGGGGGGAGTTGGGGTGTTAGTAGTTTATACTCCGGGTCCCGGCGTGAGCACATTGAAGGGTCCCAGAGTGACAGTTCGACCACCGCACACCTATCCTGGGCAGAACCAGTACTAGGTGCCTTCACCTCTGCAAGGAACTGACAACTTCTTTACATGCCATGGGCAGTGGTACAGTGCGAATGGTTGTAGAAAGAATTTCATAACCAATCACAACAGAAGTGACCTGGCCCGCCCGGGAATCTCTACCGATTGAGCTAACCGGGCGGACCGTTAAAGAGGCTAACTTCCTCAGTTATTTATTTCCAAAGCAAAGATTACAAAAATGAAACAGCTGTTTTGACTGGTCAGACTAGTCGCACAAGGTGCTAAGTTGTGGCCTCGGGTTACTAAGTTGTCGCCTCAAGTTACCAAGTTGCAAGTTACTAAGTTGTGGTCTCAAGTTACTAAGTTGTGGCCTCAAATTACTAAGTTGTGACCACAAGGTACTAAGTTGTAGGCACACTATAAATAAAGTGTTGCGGATGTCAAAAAAGAGCTCGTCTACTTTTGTTCATTATAAATTTCGTTCCCATAATTTTAACCGATTAAATTAATGTGACAAGGCGGAGAAACCGAGCACGTTAAAGAGGTCTCTTATCAAAGAGCTATGGTATCGCACCCGGATCTCTTGAATCTCACTCTGTTTCTTCAAGTCTTCCAATCTTTGGATTTGACTGCGAATTGCTGTCACTTCTATCTCATGTCACTTACGGCATTTAAACACAATTTAAGTCGTGATAGCGTCACGGCGGGGTCAAGCCATAATGCAGCCAATGGGCGCGGGCAGACCTTGATAAACTCTAATAAACATACATGTTTATTCATTCAAACCAAAACATAAAGTGAAATACAATACCGACCACAAGCATAGCTATATATGAAACATAGTATTCACTATGAATAACTTACTACAATAGAGAAATACGCTGTAGTGTATCAAGAATTGTGTTCCTTAGATACATTAGATTAAGAATGTAACAGCGAAAGGAATGTACATATATAAAAAAGGGTTTCTTTAAGCCAACTTACATCCGGTATACTGTGCATTAACAGTGTGTTTTTCTAGACACAGCAATGTAGTAATAAAGTGTCGTTGTTCAACAGTTGTATTGTTCTGTTTAAAACGTGAAACTGGAAATACAATTTTTTAAAACCACTGTGTTCAACTGTGAATTGTTAATTTAATCATTTCAGGTCGACATTAGTTTTTAAGTTTTAGACAATATAATTGTAAGATGGGAAAATTATGTGTGATGAAACCCGTATTCTTATTGCAGTTGTTAAAGTGTTGATTGCATTTTTCTTGCCTTTATGCTGTTAAAACGCAATAGGGCACGCGAGCAAATTGCAATTTAAATAATTATTCATTACGATTCAAAATTAGCGGTAATTTCTGTATTTGAGTATTTTGTTCATAGAGAAATGTTTACGTTTTTATAAAGGAATAGCTAATTTTCAAAACGTCTTATGTTATAATATAAATGACGGCGCGCTTATCCATTTGGAGGGCAATATTAAAATTAAAAATAACGCCATTGCACCCTTCAAGTTTTATCAACATAAACAATTGGCAAATGTAAATATACATAAAATACGAGTACGTCTTTTTCTGAGGGTTTTGCTTTTTTACATCTTTTGCATTGTTCAAATGTCAGCAACCACTTATAAAATTACTGTAGTTGATTTATTTTGTTAAACGCAAAGATGCATTTTGAAGTTTATTAATGTACATTTTCGTTTTCTTTTCCTATTTTGTAACTTCAAGAATAAAAGTCGTGAAATTGAGAAAAGCTAAAAAATAATCTTAAATATTTCATTGAATTTATAACTTCATGTTGCACAAAAAGAATTGTTAAATTGCCTGCGATCTATTGCGCGATTAATCAAAACATAAGAGACCAGTCTCACACGATAACAGTTTAGGTCTAGACTATATATATATTAATAAATTCATACGCACTGCCAGATTAATAATTCCCAACGACGGCAATAACCTGTGATTTGCTAACCTGTTATTTTCTTTAAAGATGCACTCTTACTCCCAAAT
This sequence comes from Mya arenaria, assembly GCF_026914265.1. Classification (NCBI taxonomy): domain Eukaryota; kingdom Metazoa; phylum Mollusca; class Bivalvia; order Myida; family Myidae; genus Mya; species Mya arenaria. The sequence goes on along the minus strand of NC_069133.1, from coordinate 48,611,367 downwards.
AAGATTTACCATAATTTGTAGTACTGTTTTAATATCAAAAAGGATTGATATATGTCGAAAACAATGGTTTTTATGAAGAATACCGAGTTTAATTTGAAAGAAATGTTCATAAAACATGGTATTTCTACCTTTTGGGGCTATAGTAGACCACAGTAAATCTTTAAGCATTCACCAATCGTTTAAAAAAAGAACTTTCTGCTAATAAATACACGGTTACAGTTTTGTTATCAGTAATTAATATTTTCCATTACTAAGTGTCACTTTAAGAGTCTCCCATATGTTGGAACGCCATGGTTTGGTTATTGTTTAATTGGCAATCAAGACAATTGCTCACAGTCTAACCGAATATTTGTTTTTTAGTGTTAATGCCTCATGAATCATATCACTGCCTGCGTAGCTACACGGTCTTTACTTTGGTTGACGTTGGTAGAGGTGCACTTTGGTTTGCCAATGAACAACCATAAAATGATATCTTATATACAACAGTCTGTCATGAGTGCTGTGCGGCGGCCCGTATTTCGTGCCCAGTGGATGCACATATCATGCATGGTCCCTCTTATAAGATATCAGCCCATGCCATTCACATGTACTATTTTATTCGTTGAATAATTGCACGATATGCCATGGAAACGGATCCGCTGTGGCAAAAATCAGAGCATATTTTTGCTGTACATTTATGGATAGTTGACTATTAAATTAATTCTTAAAATCCATGATCTATTTTTGTTAAATTTGGTTTTTATTTGATGTATATCGATATATTTTGCATTTGAATTGTTTATAACTAATGTCATGTTTATAAATATTGTCATATTGTAATATAAGATATCTTTGTTTAAGCTACATTCTCATTGCATGTCCTACAGTCCTAATGAAACGGTGAATTGAATTAGTCTAACACGTGTTACCAAAATATAGAACTTACAAAAACATTTCCAAAACAGAAAATATTATAAGCTTATATTTTTCTGACAACACATGCGCTGTTTTAAGACTTTCAAAGTGGCACGACAGGGAATCCACGTGACCAAATGGTTGGTTTCAGTGCAAGATGGCGTCACCAAACCGCTCGACTCGAGACGAAAATCAAGTTAATACCTATAATTATTATAGTTTCTTGGTATTTAAACATAGCCTGTCATATGCCCATCTACCTAATGTGTATAAGCATATCCATATTTTCATTGAAACTGTAAACGTTTTCGAGAACACTTCTGCAATGTTTCCAACATGTACGCACTCCGACTGGTAGGTTACAGGCCCATTTATCATTTCGGCTCGGATTTAGCAGAAAATGAGGTAATGGTTTGTGAAAAACGCATATAACAAAAGTTTTGTTTAAATATAACAAGTACGTGTACTTGTGAACAAATATTTAAAAGATTTTAAAAGATTGTACAGAGATAGGTTGCAGCTCCATATATAGGTTGCCGTCTTGACTGCAAATTCTTTGGCTTCTTTTTAGTGTTCAAGCCAAATATTTACCTTCACATAAAACTATACTGATATTTTTCTATACCATTATCAATTTTACAATATTTTCAATTGACAATATAGGTTGACGCATTTTTTTATATTTATTTTACTGTTATGGCAATATTACATTTTACTCATTTGACTTAATGATCAAAACAAAAAAGCATATTATTTGTGTAAATGCTAAAACAATATCAGCTTTGATTTATCAATTAATAGCTACGTGGCCACAAATTATCCAGGTAAAAGAGCGCAAACACAACGCTTATAAGATATTATAAATATTTTTTAATGTGTGCACAAATCATTTGCTTATGCACCAGTCAATTGTAACCACGCCCCCCCCCCCCCAGGTCCGGGGAATAGCGGGGACTTTGACTTTCGGTCCAGCCAACCCCGGCTAAAATCCCAGCCCTGCGGGAACGAACAGATGGCTAAATCCCCGCCAAATGCCCCCGCACCCAAGGGACCCTAGGTAAGGCCCATTCCCCGCTATATTTAAAGCGAAGACAAAACCATCGCATTCATCCGGCACTGCGGGGCCACCTGAAAGGTAAAAACACGGCCCATTCCCCCGGCTATCCCCGGTATACCCCCGGACCTGGGGGGGGGGGGCGTGGTTACAATTGACTGGTGCATTATTTATTTTGATAATTGAACTAAAATGAGTTAAACGTAATTAATAATGCATTAAAAAACCTATCTGTTTGCATCAAGGTATATGGTGCCCATTTAAAGGCATATAGACACGACATAATTGAGTGTGAGTAGGTACAGTAACTTTTCGTTTAAACAAGTGTGTACATCTATCTAGCCTGTTCAGGTGATGGTCAATTTTTGTCCGTTACACCGTATATTGTATTTCGATAACATGATAAAACCCGTCGCTATTCTTCCCCCGGATGTTAAATATGTTTAAAAGGAAATGGCTTTAAACGCGTCTGGTCGTTGAGGTTATGTCTAAAAATAAGTAGTCAGTTTCCCCCTTCTTCTCATTCTGGTGCCAATTGTTAAATTTCATGTTGGTCCGAAGCTCCACATGACCTGTCTCATATTACCAAGTGAATCCCAATGACAAACGTGTGGACAACAAAAGATCGGAAATATCCCATACATGCCACGCCCTGCTGTGAACAGCCCTGTTCGTGATTGCAATTCTACCTAAGTGTGCTGTTTTTTCCCTTCTTTTTATTTCTTTGATACTTTAAATGTTGCGGTTATTGCTTAACATTATTGCTGTTGAAACTAATGCTATCGGAAAGGGGCACACATTAAATGCAGAGTCAACGTGCACTTACAATCATACCATGTATTTTGTTATGCTATTTTTCTACAGGACAGACACATACAAGCAAATGCGTCATTTTAGCTGTTGCTTGTTTCAAACAGATTGATAGGTATGTTTTTTTTTTTTAATGAATTAATGCGTTTCGTATGGGAAATTTGTTTGTATGGTATAATTTGTCTTCATAGCCATCTTCGTTTTTGTATTATGATGTACATGGTACATAATTAATTCTACAGCACAAGAACAAAACAACTTGGCAATGCTTTTGCAACAATGTAAAAGTGTTTATACATGTCTTAGGAACGCCAAATTCCATCAACGTGTCAAAGTCTCATCCTTCTAGGTATTTTTTTAACTTCTTATAGAATATTATTGTCAATAATACAACGGGAACTTCAGACAGTTTATAGGCAATACTAAACGACAACTTTGTTAAGGGGTTCATAATATGTTTAAGGCCTAAGGAGACAATAGCACTTGGACATGATGGCAATCTAGAAGCTAAAATATAGTTCAACAAAACAAGGAACGAGATACTAATAGCACCTCTAGTTTACAAATGATATTCTGTTTTAAGCAACTATGACTGTATTAATAATATATTTAAAGTGTTTCATTCATTTAAAAAACACACTTCTGAACATTGATTATCGTTTTAATATTTGGAAATTAATAATTTCCCATTATCAGATAAGTAACTTCATATACAGCGAAAGCCTTAACATTTTTACTTCATTGCATATAAGGTGATGTACTTTTATTTAATTAAACGTTAGAATAAGCACCCATATAAATCTTTATTAGTTTAAACAGTACTGTACCTTTCAAGCTGTCGAGACATGACCTCGAGATTGTATCAAAGTGTCGACTGTTCGCAACCGAATGAGGAAATTTTCCGTATTGTTTGTTTTCAAAATAATTAGATATACGGATGCTGATACGGTGAGAAAATTAATAGTAATAAAAACAAGACTTTAATAAGGCAGTTTTCACGTAAATGACTACCTAATTTAGCTGGTGGCTGTATCTGGCTAACTCGTTGATTATTTTATGTTCTTGAGACCCAAACTCGTAATACAGCTTATTCGTCCTATATGCTATATAGCTGTTTCTCATTTGGAAGAAACTGCAGGTGATTGATACATATTACTCCTTCTGAAACCAACGCGTAAGATTACGCAATATATTCTGAATAATTTTATTTACATTAAGTGTCAATACAGGGAAAACATAACGTTCAATAACGTTCTTTTGTTAATACATGCACTCGATAATACTGGTTGTCTCTTAAAAAAATGTAAACTTCTTAAAGATGCACTCTTACTCCAAGATAAGATTTACCACAATTAATAATATTGTTTTAATATTCCATAAAGGATGAATACATGTCGAAAACAATGGTTCTTGTGAAGGATACCGAGTTTAATTTGATAGAAATGAGCATGAACGACGGTATTTCTATCTTATAAGACTATAGTAGACCACAGTAAATCTTTTAACATTCACCAATCATTTAATATTTTGCGCTTTCTGCTATTGAATACACGGTTACAATATCGTTATCAGTGATTAATATTTTCCATAAATGCATTATTTAGTAAGTAGCTAAAAGGTTTATCAGTCAAAACTGATGTTTGGTATACAAGTGTATGTATTGATTTTGAATAAGAGTGTCACTTTAAGTGAAATTCAGCTGAAAATTAATGCAATTGTCTACTTTTATTTGTAAACATGCATGTGTTTGATGCGAGAATCGCTCTTCTTTCTCCATGAACAGTATGTTTACAAAATACCGGTAGTGCGTGTGAAGATTAAACATATTTAAATGGCAATGCAATCTCCGATTTCTCAAATTATAAACAAACACTATCAAAAGAACTTACCAAATGCCCCCGAAAGTTTTCGTTGGACAAAAAGCCGTTAGTATTTGGACATTTATTGGACGTTTATTGACAGACAGTTTTTAAACCTAAGTCACACATCCAGGATTTGTATTGCCGTACTTGAAAGAACCAGTTCCGATTAAAAATTAAACTTTATAATATAATTTTTAAAACGTTTATCGAATGACGACAACAAATAAATATTGTTCATTGTAAAGAACAAACCTGTCCCGACAGCGTCCTGATTCTCCGATCTGATGCTGACGGAAGACGTCCTTAAAAAACCGTTACACGTGATGATGGGTAAGGGTAACGCAATGATTTTTTTTATCTTGATCATGTCCGTTCAATAGGACGACGTCCAAATAACACAGAATATTATTACGATTTTCTGGAGTGCTTGGCCGACCTATCCGATCCGTAGGACTGCGATCAATGATAGGACATTTTATATCATTGAGGATAGTAATACATGTTGTTTTTTCACTATTCGTTCCGTAGTGCTGTCTAATCTTAATGGAGAGCCATTATCGGTATTCTAGCACACCGGAAAGGCATTGCCGGTGAATTTAGCCGTGCTGGAAAACTCTATCTGGTACCCCCACCCCATGCTAGCCAAGTCACGCGCTGTGACGCAATACTTTCTATTTCTTTTATTATGCACTTTATGTAAACATAATTATGACATTTCAGAGTAAAATAATCCTTTAAAGACGTTATATTGAAGGAACTTCTTGACGTTTGCAGTGAATACAAAATACTGGGCGTCATGACGTCAGTAATCATAATCGCATACGCTTGTTGGTGAAATTTACAAAAAAATGTTTTTCTTAGCCTGTTTTTCACAAAAAACGTAATCTAATGTATGCTAGAAAAATATCGGCAATCCGCGTTACCTGGCAACGCAGTCTCGGGTCGGATTTTTCTCAAGTTTTTCCCGACAATGAACACTTATTTTTTTCATATTTTATCATTATTTTAAGCAAGGATATCGAAATTGCAGAAAAAGTACAGTTATAGTATAAACACTATTTTGGTTCTAGTGGGGTTGAAAGTCCCTTGCCGGTCAAATCGATATTTTGACATCTTTGCAATACATTAATAACATCAAGTGATAATGTAAATCAACCAATAGCTCAACAACAAACCATGAAAATTGTTGTCTTCAAAAACGATCTTTTAGCAAATATTTGCTGAAGGGTTCCAGGTTTACTGAGTATCTTAGTTTTAACGCTCCTTATAATGTGTCACACTATATTTCGGTATACACAAAACATACATTTTACAAAAATATGAGCGAGTACCTAGTTGCCTCTCAAAAATGACACCATTTCTCGTTTTTAACTATACAACATTGATGCTATGATCCGCTCACTTTTCTGCCTCATTAGCATATAGTCAGTGGACCAGTTTGGAATTTCGTTGGTGTTTTCCATTGATTTCGTTTTTATATAACCTCGAGAATTCATCAGATAATATATGAGTCTCTATCATAGTTATTTACTCTTTTATTTTTTTCTCTAATTACTTAATTTTAAGTGACACTGAGGCTTTAATATATATTATCGCTATTTCGAGAAAAAAATATGTCCCGATTTTATTCTTTCTTGTTAAACTAAATCATGTTTTAATCAATTATCCGAAATCGCTATTTCGAAGTAAAAAATACGGTCCGGAATTGGTATTTCACACCTATTTATCAATCCTTATTTTGAACTCGATCATCTCATTGTTTTTCACAACATACTGCAATAGCACTCGGGCATAGGCTTAAGGTGATAATGAACCACAATAAGCGCTTGTTAAGGAATGGCATTATAAAAATATCATATTATATTTATGTTATTATACCGAACAAAATTAACAACATAAAACAGTTTTAAAATGTTTTTAATTCATTTAATTAAACAATTTTAACAATGTAGACAAAATATAACATATACAAATAATAATTTCTAGTACAAAAGTCCACTGTTTCATTTCTGATAGTTCCTATCGTCTGAGATTTTGTGTACACATTGAACAATGACGTCACTGCTGTATCTGTATAAGGGAGGCAATCACGTCATGATTTAGCTAAAATATTGAAGCAGTAATTTGCTCTTGTATGACATTCAAAATATCACTGCGGTCACATGACCTGACAGTGAATTTTCGCTTGGTCACGTGTCAAAAAGATGGAAAATGTTTCTGAAAAACATAATATCTCTTTTTCGGGTAATGGGATTTGACCATATTGTAATAATTGAAAATCAACAACAGAAATCAACAATAACACGATTATCAAACAGACATTTTTTGTTGGTTTTAGAAGTTTTAAAATGAAATGTATAATGTTGTTTCAATAAAACAAGTATTAAAGGGGCTGTACTCCGTATGATGAAATAGCGAAAAAAAATAACATTGTCGAAAACTGATATAAACTTGGTATCGATGTGTAACAATGCTTTGAAACTTACTAACTGAAGTACCACATAGTTTACAATTAATTCATTGTTCGCAGTTTTTTTCGTATTTTTCAATTAAAAAGATTACTAGGTATGTCTACCTAGTAGAATTCATTCCTTATGCGTGATTGGCTAGTCGATTTTATCACGTAATATTACCAAGTTAGGTATATAGCTTAAATATTCCAAATGTATAGTGTAAGCCTTCGTGGCACAATGGTTACAACACTGGACTGCAATTTTGGCGACACCGATTCGAACCTGGTGTCCGACTCGATTTGATTTTACATTTTGGTATTTGTTTTCCAATTATGATATTAAAGAGAAAAACATTTTATTAAATAATTGTCCTGAGATTCGTTACAGAAAAAAACACTTTTTTTTGGTGCCAATCTGGTGTACAGTCCCTTATAAGAAGTATAATAGCAAACTATTATTCATTAATGATCTCTCAAACTAAATGTAACCTGTTGGTAACGTGTAGCCGACATTGCACTCTTCACGACTTAATAATTTACATTATCTATAAATCGCAAACGTTGTTATTTTCTAAAAATTGTTAATCGGAAATATTGCTTTTCAGAATTTTTTTTTATCTGGGTCCAGATGATTTCGGATAAACGGTGTTTGAATGTAGTCATACACATGACTGGTTCACAGAATATTAAGAAGATTACTGGCTGCAATATTTTAACAGATAACATATTACAAAGAAACCCGGGCAGATATTGATACAACCTGGTCTCGAGGATCATCAAGGTAACTCATTTAATTCACTCATTAATTACGCTATTATTCTTAATCATTGTTGCAAAACATGTACAAATAATTGTTTTACTAACGTCGTATGAAAATACGAGTAAAACTAATGAATAGTGTTTTATGATCAACTTTTCAAAATTTACTTTTGGAATATTGATTGATATTTGATAAACAAGGAAGTAGTTAAGTTTTTCAAATTCTTTAAGGTCTAATTTATTCCTTTCATAGATCGAAAGCACTTGTCGTTTAAAAACATGCTTTATTAAAATATTAAACTAAACGAAAACACGATCTAAAACATTAATGGTGTAATGTTTGATTGTATATTCGTTTTTTAGGACTGCAATGTTTTTTAACCGTGAATCAGAATTACCATCGGCAGATCGACACATTTTAAATAATTCAAGTATTAATGCACCACGGGCGTATCAACCCCAGCACTGTGAGAACTGCGGTGGTCAACAACATATTTTACATTATTAATCTGCTCTAATAACTACGAATCTGCTTTATGCTTCAGTAGCTACTTAAGTAGCTCTGTAATAAATATTCATACAATGTTTTGTGTGGTTAAGATAAAAAAAAAATGCGTATAAGCACCGTACTTGCGTTATAACGCAATTAAAATCCTAGAAAACGCAATTATTTCAATAATGATAAGGACCAAAAAGGAATTCTTAAAGCAGACTATGTAAAAAATCAAAATGAACGCGTTCTGAACCAAAATGAATATAGGATACTCCATCCCGCTTGCATTTATATATCTATGTTTACATTTTATAATACTTGCGGGGATCTAGAAACTATCGGTTAAAAAAAATCTGTGTCTTTGTTTTTTTGTGATTGGCTGTTTTATCGGAACCAAACAGAATGTCAACTTAGATCTCGACGTATGACACAAGAAGCTTATCGTTGACGGCTTGGTAAAAACGATTATATCCGGAAACAGGCGAGAAATCCCATAATTATTTTATGCAAGCGTTTTAGAATAGTGATCAGTTTCCAGCAAAATGCCATATAGATAGGAAGAAAAAGGTGTTTAATATCACAATCAAATAATTTTGTAAAGTGGCCTCAGATTTGGAATGAAAGTGTTTAAAGCGTCGAAAGACTTGAGGCCTGCTATGTTTTGTGAGTTTAGTCATGTAATTGTAAAACAAATAAAACATCTACGATAGTATATGCATGTTCATGATTTTTTCCGCAAATATTTATAGATTGTTTTATGCTGAACTCAACTAAATCAAAATCATTGAGTTACTGTTTCTTGAAATACTCAATGACTTTATGTAATACCAAATTAATTGCAAAAGTAAAGAATTATCATCAATTGTATATGAAACCTTATCTGGAACGTTGGTTTCATAAATAACGGCTTGACACAGATAAAGCATTTAGGCATTTGTTTAGCAAACAAAATCTACACTTCAAACATGAGTCGTATTAAATTTACAATGCTCGACCACATGCATCAATCTAAATACATTAGACATGTTAATAACGTCTAAGGTTTCGCTCTACAATGATAGGATTATCGCGCAAAATTCCTCTGGATCGAAACACCTACGTATAATGTATTCCTTAAATGTATTGATGTATCTAAATATTGCTCCAAAGGTATATTACTCGTGGACACAATGAATTTAGATTTATATCAGTCTGTGGTTTAAACATTAAATACATATGCAACATGCTTATGAGTCTGGGTTGAAATTACTGAGACAAACTGGGAAATCTGCATACACTTTCCGCTGCATTCGGCATTACATGACTTTACTCTCAAAACGTAGTAGGCAGCTGTCTACGCTTTAAGCGCTTTAATTGATGAAATTATCTACTTAAAACAATCAATAAATGTAGCATAAACACCTGGTCCCAATAATAAGGGACTTAAGCCTGTTAAGCTTAAGAAGTTTCGAGAAATTGGGGCCCGATTCACGCACCCTGAGTAGGATACGAGAAACATTTGCGTTTGCGACTCTATCTAAAACACTCTTTCACATTATTCCTTGTTCGCGGACGTACACAATTAAAGGCGATAAATCAGTTTCTGGAAACGTTGTTATTACCTTGTTAAATTTAATTGAATTAAAAGTCAGAACTTAACGTCGGGGATGATAACTGACTTACAATATTTGCTGCTCCATGTGTGAACATCTAAATCATCTATTACTATGGCACGCGCGTGAACATTCGTTCAAAAGCTTTCTGTTGAAATAACCGCAAAATGAAATGAGTGCTCATTAAAAAAATCCTAACCGTCAGTGGGATTGAAACCTTTTCTTAAATATACCAAAAGTAAATAAAAGAATGTCGCATACAGATTATTTCTTAGTCTATTGAAGATACTTTGAAACGCATGGTGAACTAATGGCTCAGAAGCGGTAACTACAAAATCACCTTCAGCCTTACATGTCTGTCTTGTTTTAGAGTGGCGTGTTGTTTTACTTAGCCATGGCAAGCGATGCTCAAAGCCTGACCCTGCTGGTTGCCGCTTTCGACTTCGGAACCACTTACAGTGGCTATGCTTTCTCTTTCCGAGACGACCCAAACAAGATTCAGACAAACCAGAGCTGGTACGCAGGGGGTGTGACATCAAGATTGGTCTCTTTAAAGACCCCAACATCTGTCCTATTAAACACAATTGGAGAGTTTGACAAATTTGGTTACGAGGCCGAAGACAAGTACGCAAACCTAGCTGACGACGATGAGCACCACGGCTGGAGGCTTTTTAGGAGGTTTAAGATGATGTTGCATAATAATAAGGTAAGCTAATTTAGAAATATGTTTACTTGTTTAAATTGTTTTTTTTTGTTCGACTTTGGCCTGTATATGCGACATATGTCAACAGAATAATGTTAAATATGTAAAATTATCTGCGAAAACAAGTCATATGGAAGCATTTACACTCATCAAAAACTAAAACTTAAAGAAACGATTGGATCAGAAGTGACACAATGTGTAAAGTTCCATTTCCAGATTAATGTTATGTTTAATAGGCACACTATTTTTAACGTGCAACGACCCATTTTCGCATAATACGTCACGTATATTTTTAACCATCATGGATATTATGGATACTACTGAGTCAAGTCATGTAGCTAGTAGCCAAGTGGCCAGTAGCCCAATTTCCATATAGCCAAGTTACCATGAAGGCAAAAAGCCAAGTAGTCAAACAACAGAACGCCAAGTAGCCAACGAAACGATTCAAGGCCTCAACACGTTCATTGAGAAACACACCTGTAGAGTCATCATTATAGATACACAGATTACATAACCAATCATATCCTCATCCATATATGTTCTTTTTGTCGCCTAGGAACGGATAGTCAGTAAACCAGGGGGTCACTTGGGATCCGGGAGTGTTCACTATATGGGTCGGGTTGGGTTCACTGAGGATTGGTTGGGGTTCGCTGTGGATCGGAAGGGGTTTAAACTGTTTAAGAATATTAAATCTCACATCTATCATAATATCAAAAACCGAAAACTTTACGGCTTTACTTGAGCCAACATGAACTTGAAGACAATAAAGCCAAACGATTAATAGCTTACACAAATACTGTCATCTCTAGCACTTGACAAAAGATGTTACGGTTGAGGACGTTTGCGGAAAACAGATGACCGCTTTCCCGTTGTTTGTTATGTCGTTAAAATATCTGAGAGAACACCTACTGGAGGCGGTTACCAAACAAAAGATTGGAATCGAAGAGACGGACATTTTGTACGTGTTGACCGTCCCGGCTATCTGGGATGAGAATGCAAAGAGATTTATGAGGGATGCGGCGGAAGAAGTAAGACTTTCCCCTCAGTTTGTTTGTAATTAAAAGTATGCACACCACTGAGTTTCGGTTGGAATAATAATGATCTACCAGTCCGCCCTGACGAAGTAGATTGACTGAGGTCCGTTTAATGTCGTGGGATACTTGTCTGTCTTTATAGTTACATCCGACCCAAAGAGGAAAATGTTCTATTTATCATATCAAACCAAACAAATTGCATTCTTAGAAAAAAAAACTTTCCTTACAACCTACATAAATTCATATATTTCATTTCGATTATGGCTACATTATAACAGACCTGTTTTGTTCCGCATTTCATGCTTCTACGAAAATATATGTACTCTCCTAATATAATGCAATGTAAACAAATGGAACGCCAAAGTAATAATATAAATGACTGCCTTCAAATAGCTTTGCCAAAAGTATATTATATATCATATACTACATATATTAAATGAAACCTGTTAGAAAAAGTATACAAGGGCATAACTCTTCGCATTAATTTTTCATTACCCATTGCAATACAGGTGTTAAACAAGTATTAGTGAATAGCAAACGGTTGGAAAATGTGGCTACTATGGTTTAAGTAAAATTGTGTTTCAATATGATGATAAGTTTCTAAACTTTGTTGTAAAGGCTGGAATTGACCCAAATCGCCTTAAGCTGGCCCTGGAGTCGGAGTGTGCCTCGATCTGGTGCGAAACGTTGGATATGGACGTTAAGGGCGCTCTGGCTGATCAAGGAGCACAGTACATGGTCATCGATCTTGGAGGTCGGGAACATTTATTAAATCATGTTTTTTAAGTATTATATCTGTCGCAAAGCTTCACTCGTTCACGGTTTCTTGTCGCAATTCTCTAATTTATTTGATTGCAATATAATGAAACGCTCGAAAGTTTTTTTTTTCTGGAATGTTGCTCAACCAGTCACCTATACATACATATATAAAACGAAAACAAATATATTTATTTTAAATCAAGGAGGAACGGCCGATATATCTGTTCATGAGAGGAAACCAGACGGAACCCTGAAGGAAATCCACAAAGCCAGTGGAGGTCCATGGGGAGGCATATCTGTGGATGAAAATTATGTGAAAATGTTGAATGAACTTTTCGGAGAAAAAGCTCTCACTGACCTCCGAAATACGGAAATGAGCGATTATTTTGACGTCACTCGGGAATTTGAATACAAGAAACGGTCATTTGAACCTGACAAAACAACGCAGATAATTGTTCGTATTTCTGCTTCACTGAGGGACCTTGCGTGCAAGTATTCATCGATTTCCCTAGAGGAACGAATTACGGCCTTAAAAGTACAGGAACATTCCATCACACAAAAGGGCAAAGACAAGCTAAAGATTGATTCAGTACTTGTCCAATCATGGTTTGAACGACCAATAGATAAGTTGGTTCATCATATAAAGTCTCTTTTAGCAGAACCAAATATGAAAAGCGTGCAAACAGCTATTCTTGTCGGCGGCTTCGGTGAAAGCCTTTACGTTCATAAGAGAATGAGGAATGAATTACCCGGCGTGAGACTGATCGTTCCTCCTGACGCGGGCCTCGCCGTGTTGAAAGGCGCCGTAAGGTTTGGACACAACCCCTTCATTGTCTCTTCTAGGCTGATGAAGTACACGTATGGGACAGAAGTGTATCGAATGTTTGATGAAAAGAAATATCAGGAGGAGACGGTTTGGATGAATGGAAATTGGTATGTTCCTAAATGTTTCGATGTGTACGTGAGGATAAACGAGGAGGTGAGAGTAGACCAACAGGTTACCATGGAGAGTATTCCTAACAGTGAAATATCCATCACACCCATCTACAGGACCACACAGGTGAGCCCCGAGTACACAACAGACCCCGAATGTGAACTAATAGGGACAATTACACTGGAAAACAGCTTGGACATTCCGTTTGAAGAACAAGATATAACAACTACGTTTATGTTCGGGGATACGGAGTTGCTAGTGATGACAAAGAACGCATTCACGGGAAAAGAAGCGTTAATGACGTTTGAGTGTTTCACTGAATAAATATTTTGTCAGACGACGAGTTTGAAAATGCAAACTTAACACTCATGTCACAAAATATTTAATTATTTTAGACGTTTCACAAAACTCTTTTTCGAGAATGTTTTGGACATATTGTTTGTACATATCTCTACTAGGTTAATAAATATAATTTCTCTATTGCCATGTGTTAGAACGCCCTAATTGTATTAGTACAGTCTTTATACTAAACTTGGATGAGCCTTTGATTGCAACGTTTAAGCATATAATCATAAAAAAATAATGTTTTGTTCCATGTGAAATCGCAGTGTATTTCTCCTCGTAGATACCAACGTTATACATTTCACTCGTGGCTACGCAACTCGCGAGATATCAAATTTGGTGCTGACTCTGTGAAATATATCATGGTCTTACACTGAAACAAACAAGTATCCTCTTCTAAGTATCTGAACGTGTTCTTTCGTGAAACGTCATTCGTTTCGTTTCAAGTTAGAATAGTTTTAAATGCAGAAAATCTTGCAACGCATAGCTTTCTCTACTAAAATTCTGATTTCTTGAAGTGTATCTAACAGGGTCAAACCATTAAGGGCAGGGCGAATGTTTATTAAGATACTTTTTAGGAAGTGAAACAAAAACCTACGGAATATGTCCTTTCATATAGTTTAAAAACATGAATAGTTTTTATACAGCAAAAAATCTTCAAGCGATGCTTGTTTTTACTGATGGCACATCTACACAATTTTTATATATGATATTAAAATTTCATGTCTTTAAAGTTTCAAGGTTTTGAACATATTCGGGTGAGATACCGTTCAGACATTGGTAGGCTTTAATAGCGATGTATCTTACCCTGCTCAGATTCTATGTTGGATATTGAACTCTATGAAGAAGACGTTCGTAAGTTGAGGTGTAATCTTTAAAAACAATTTAAAGAGCTCTGTATTGAATCTTTTCTAAAGTTTCTGTGTTGGTCGTGTTACAAAAATGCCAAACAACAGAACAATAGTTGAGTTTGGATCAGATAAAAGATTTAAAGATAATGAGCCTAGTATTGCTATCAAAAGTTTGCTTAGTCTTTGAAGGATATTCAGTTGCATAGCTGCTTTTTCGCACATTTTAGAAATCTAGGCACCAACATTTAATAAACTATCTACCTCAACGCCTAAAAATTTATCTAGCTTTTCACAAACAATAGTGTGATTAAGTATATTTAGTTGTTTTATTTCAGACTTTGAGCCCACAGAAATTGCTTGGTATTTGTCAGGGTAAGCCTGCATTTGATTGGAAGTAAACCAGTTGATCAAACTGTTTCTCTCTTCTTCAATAGTGGTATTTACAACATCAGGATATCTATCACACACATAAAGAATTTTGTCATCTGCATAATTATACAAAGCTGCATTACTGATAAAGTAGATGATGTCGTTGAAAAAGATGTTGAAAACTCGAGGCCCTATTAATGATCCTTGTGACACGTCTTTCAGTATGTAGTCCTACGCACTGGTTATTTGACCAAGTTTGACACGTTGTTTTCTGTTTGTAAGATAGCTGTGCATAAGTTTACATGCTGGGGCTGAGATACCATATACATTAAGCTTGCCTAAGATGAGATCATGGGGCAGGCAGTCAAATGCTTTTGAAAGGTCATCATGGACTTTTTCTCAAGTCTACCACCAGCCTTAACAGAGTAATTTGACATCAAAATGCAGTTTTAAAAGCTGCCAAGAAAGGGCAAAAAATGACAAATCAGTTGCTCACTAATGACCCGTTCATATATATTGGAAAGTGCTGGTAAATACTTATTGTTCTATAGTTCTTTTCAATAAAGGGGTCATCTTTCTTGAAAATAGGGGTAGCTTGTGCTAGTTCGGAGGAATTAGATCTATTCCAGTTTCTTTTTTGGATTTACCTGTCACTATATATTCCAATATCTATATCGGTAAAATGAAAGTCAGGTGACATTTGGCAATTTCCCTGTATTTTGTCAAGACTAGGGTGTTAACCTTTAAGTTGAGTTCCAGATATTCCAATATATATATATACGACCAGAAGTCTTTAGATACGGGTCTTCCACTACACCTTTCTTGTAAATAAACAGCTATAGATTCTCCTTCGACCATGGTTTCAAGATTTCTGAACATAAGATAGCTTAACCAGTAAGCCATGATCTGGTTTCCGTAATAGGTGTTTCTTGCTTGACGAGCCTTGTAAATAGGTTAAGGTACCTAGATTACATTTAAGGTGGTGGATTCCTTTTTTGGGGTTTTCTGTTTTACTGAAGCATGCTCGTCAATGACTTGTTGCAATAGGTATTCGTAAGCCTAATATATATCATCCATGTCCTCAAAGATATGGGCGAGATGGAACGGTACATATGACTTACCTACACGAGTATGCGTTGCTAAATATGACATATCAATAATATAATACTTAAATATTAAGTAATGCATGAATTCTTAATATAGAAACAACATAACACACACATATATATATATATATATATATATATATATATATATATATATATATATATATATATATATATATATATATATATATATAACTCTTTTGTTACTTGAAAGCCAGTTTACTTATTTTTTCATATGTTCATACATATTCTTTGATTGTGTTGTATTCATATCTGTCCAACTGTCAAGGTGTTTTATTATTTTCCATTTATAGTTGTTTTTTTTTTTTTCAAATATGACACCAGTACACTATTATAATATGGTTGCCATGTCATTCTCAGTGAGTTCCATTTATGGGTATGCAGCTGTTACCTGCTCGTATCATCATTGTAGATCGGCTTTGGTGAAACAAAATAATAAACATCGATATGATTAAAATAGGCACATTTAATGTTAGAGGCTTAGGAATGTCAAGAAAAGAGCCCAGATTTTTAATTGGTTAAAACAGCATAATTATGATATATTCTTTTACAAGAATTACACAAGAATTGTACAAGTTCTGATCTAACGGTATGGCAAAGAGAATGGGGCAATATTATTTATTTAAGCGGCAATTGTTCAAATAATCAAGGAGTAGGCATCTTGTTAAATAGAGATTATGAGATAATAGAGCTTAACGAATTAATAATTGGAAGATTACAATATCTAAAGTTAAACATCCAAGAAAAAACGTGTTTTTTTAAATGTATATGGACTAAATAATGACGATGACGATTTCTTTAAAATAATACAAAATTTTGTTAACGATAAAGAAGATGAAACCATGATTATTGGAGGTGATTTTAATGTAGTAATTGATGTTGAAAACGATAAAAAGAACAGTCACAATAAAACACATTGTAAAAGTAGAGATATAATTCAAAAATTAATCAATAATTATGATATTAAAGATGTGTGGCGGTTAAATAACCCAGACATTCGCCATTTTACTTGGCATTCAAACCACAGGCCTCCTATATTTTGCAGGTTGGACTATTTTTTGGTCTCTACAAATATTTTAAATTGCATCTCGAAATGTAAAATATCTACTGGTCTAAGGTCAGACCACTCAATAGTATCTTTTGAAATGAACTTTTTATCTGAACCACGTGGTCCAGGATATTTCAAAATAAATAATTCAGTTTTACTTGATGATAAATATCAAAAAGAAATTAAAAGAAATATGCTACTATTAAATATTGTTCTTTCAAAAAGAAAACAGAAGCTTTAGAAGAAACAAAGTTGATTAATGATATTGAAGAACTTGAATTTTCAATAAGTTACACTGATACGGACTATACTACCTTAGATACTCTTACAGAAATGAAAAATCGTTTAGAAGAAATACACCGAATTAAAACACAGGGTTTATATATAAGGTCGTAGGCAGCTCAAATTGATGGTATGGATAAAAACTCAAAATATTGTCAAATTTAGAGAAAAAAAAGAAGTGAAACGAAGTGAAACGAAAACTATAACATGTCTATCTGTAAATGGAAATGAAATTACAAAAACTAAAGATATACTAACATACAAACCTTTTTTACAGTAAACTCTATAAACATGATAATATTGATGTTAACGATATAAATAAATTCTTTGGTGAACGTGAAAATATAATTCAACTAAAAGACACACAGAGACAATCATGTGAAGGCTTATTGACGGAAAATGAATGTGCAACAGCCCGTTTAGATATGCCAAATAACAAGAGCCCAGGATCAGATGGAATAACAACTGAGTTTTATAAAATATTTTGGCAGGATCTGAAAGTTTACCTTCTGAATTTTATCAATTACTCTTTCGAAAACAAAACTTTAACTGGCCTTCAAAAGCAAGGTATTATTAACCTTATTCCTAAAAAAGACAAAGAACATCACTAAATAACTGGAGACTAATTTCATTCTTAACATTGACTACAAAAAAACCACAAAGGCAATAGCAAACCGTATAAAATGTGTTGCCTTCTATTATACATAAATCTCAAACTGGATTTGTTAAAAGCAGATACATACTAGATGAAAACATTAGGCTTCTCTTTGAGACGATCGATAATTTAAACGAAAATAACAATCCAGGACTGCTATTCTTCGCAGACTTTGAAAAAGCTTTTGACAGTTTAAATCACACTTTTTTAATGAAGACACTTGATTCCTTCAATTTCGGCAGCTCACTAATACAATGGATTTTTACGTTTTATAATGGAATTAAAAGTTGTGTTTCGAATAATGGTCACCTGTCCGATTTCTTCGACATTGAAAGAGGTGTACGACAAGGCTGTCCACTATCCCCTTACCTGTTCATTATATCTATAGAAATGTTATCCATTGCCGTACGATCAAACAACTCAATTAAAGGTATAACTGTAGCAATTGAAGATTTAAAAAATACTATGTTTGCCGATGATGCAACGTTTATCACTGACGACACAAAAAAGTCATTTGAAAAACTTGTAGAAACTATTGACAAATTTAGTAGTATATCTGGTCTAAAACTAAACATAAAGAAATCTTTTATTCTTAGAATTGGTTCTTTAAAAGACACTAATGTTGTTTATTGCAAACGCAATAATTTTACATGGACATCTGATAAAGCATGCACTCTCGGAATGATATTCACAAATGAAAAACACAAAACCTTTGATCTTAACTATTTCTCCAAACTACGTGAATTATACACCTGCTTAGATAGATGGAGGAAACACAACCTTTCATTACTTGGCAAAGTGACTTTTATTAAGACATACGCGTTGCCAAAGATAATCTATCCATTGACTGTTCTTTGAAACCCACCAGATAATATCCTTAAAGTACTTAATCAAAAACTGTTTAATTTTATTTGGGATGGGAAACCTGATAAAATATCTAGACACACATTAATCAATAATCATGAAGGGGGAGGAATTAAAATGACTGATATTTTTTCATATATACATTCGCTGAAAGCAGGGTGGTTAACACGTCTATTAGATGAAAACAATGAAGGCGACTGGAAAAAGTTTTATTTACAAGAATTTCAGGATCACGGAAGTAAAATATTGCTCGAATCAAATTTAAAAGAAAACGTATAATAAAGAATACTTTTCTGAGAGATATACTCTTAGGTTGGACATCGATAAATTTCGACTAAAATCCGAAATCTATTCCGAAACAAATACTTCCGAAATGGAATAACTCGTTTATTAATATAAATAGCAAGCCGGCTTTTTTTAAGACCTAGTTTATGCGAAGAATTAAGTATATTGAACACTTCTATGATTTTAGAAGACACAGATTTTATGATTTTGAGCAATTTAGAAATTTATATGATCTACACCCTTCAGAATTTTTAAACTACCATGCTTTAATTTCTTGCATTCCAACTAACTGGAAAGACGAACTTAAAAATATTGATTTACATACCATTACACAACCGCTTACAAATAATCTACTGCTTGACAGAATGCTAAGAATAAAGAAACCGAACAGACTTTTATATGAAAACTACATAAACAAGCATAAAGGCCAAATAGTCAACAAACCAGAAGTAAAATGGGAAAATGAATTCATGCTTTTAGAATGGAAAAGTATATATCTAAACTGTTTTTATTGCACTATCGAAAACAGATTAAGGAGCTTTCAGTATAAATATATTAAGAGGATTTTGCCAGTAAACAAAATGTTGTTTAAATATAAACTCGCAAATTCAAACCTCTGCGGTTTCTGCAATATGTATATTGAGGATATAAATCATCTTTATGGGAGTGTTCCAAAGTACAACATTTCTGGTCAAAATTTAAATTATTCCTTGACAGGAACAATATTCAAACTGAAATAACATTAAAAAATGTCTCTTTTGGAATTATAGAGAAACAGACTCCGAGAGTGATGCTTATCAATTTTATTTTCCTATTATCAAAATTTTATATTCATAAATGTAAACTTATAAACGATATTCCAGCTTTTGAAAGCTTTGTCATATATCTCAAACAAAGAAAACAAAAAAGAGAGATGTTTGGCAGAATCTAAGGGCAAAATACAGCTACATGACCTAAAATGGAACCAAATCAATATAAATTGAAATAATTTTTCAAGGTAACCTTTCATGTTTTATTACATGTTTTATTATTTTACTTACATCTCTTACTTTATTGGATTTTTATTTTCTTATTTGACTTAAAAAAACAACATGTTTGCCCCTTTTTTTACAAAACTTTATTTTTTCCTTAGGTAACTAAACGAAAAACAAACATTTCCATCTCATGTGCAACATATACCAATATCAATATTGGAGTAATATCTATATAACAGACACCTCTAAACTTATTTTTTATTGATATAAAATATATGATATTGTAAAATGTATGTTATGCATGATGCCAGAATAAAAGTTTATCACAAAAACAACATAACATATAGTCATATTAAAAGTCATAAAGATTAGGATGGCCTTAAATTTGATTATTTCGGATGTCTTGTACATGAATATCTGTAAGGCTGTATAAACTGTTTAACTTATTTGATATGATTATATTCTAAACTGATGAACCAATACCACATCACATTTACAACTCTTCTAGTCCCTGATGGTGTTATACCTAGTTCTCTATGCTCAAAATTAATTTGAGTTATTCTTTCAACACTAAGAATTTCTTGACAAAAGTTTAAACATACTCTTTCTATGTTAAAGCTATTTTAACCCTAAACTTAACAGCCATAGTATAATTTTCAATAAGTTGTATGTATACACTCATATAAACATGCATGAAGACAAGTTCTAAAGATGAATTATCTGTACAATTTGATATAATTATTTGTTTTGAGCTGAAGCAATATGATGGATAATGTTGAATGTGAAGTTAAATTACACAATGGTATACTTATATCTTAATACAGACGCTACTATAACAGCTGAAATGATATGCGTACAATTATACAACGAAGACTGATGTGACAATGTCAGTAGTTGAAAATTAAAAAAAATAAACCCACTTTAGAGGCATAAGGTAAGGGCCCAAACGATAAATATAAACAAAAACACATGAACACCACATACACATATACTACAAATGCTCGCCAGTAATTGCACATGTTTAGCAATATCTGATATAAAAATACCATTGTGAATTCATTTAATAAACGCAGTTTGACTGCAGAAAGCAATTGATTAGGCATAAGCAGATACACAAACATATTTACAGGGACTCGCTCATGTGTTGTAGGGTCTGACCATGCGAACAAGATGATAGATGATCGCAATAATAGTCAAACATCATTAACAATTTAAATAACAGCTGTTAACATGTATTTTAAAATGTCACAAAACAATACTTAGTATGCCCAAAACATTTTGTTCAAATTAATATATGTTTGAAGTTTGTTCTTAAAAGTAGGAAACATTACCCAGTTTGAGCAAGTTTCATAAACTCATGCCAACATACCCACGACTGACCCATTTTGATACACTCAAAGACGATGGGCACATACACATCACTGAGGTTGCATGGCTGTAATGGAATAACGTACAGCTGCGTTTAAATGTTGCCTTCTTCAAGAATTGTCCAAATTCCGTTTATTATAATTAAACTATATTGTGTGCTAATAGTTCACATGCTTCTTCATGATTAGCCAATCAGCAGATGACGACCACTTTAAAAAATTGCATATATCCATTATGACGAATTCATTTTTGTACATGGAAACAATTCTTGCCATCATCATTTACAACATTTGCAGCTTCTTTGAATTATAATCTAAGAAGTGTTTGACCACTCGTGTATTTGCTGCACAGCACAATGTTCGACACCAATACTACTTTCCAAGAATCCGACTGTTGATTTCTGATTGCACTTAATATATATTTTGGGTTTCTATCTAAATTTTTCTGCTAAAACAATATGGCACAATTAGGACATCTGACTTGAAGGCTCTTGAGTCTCGCCAAAAAAAATGCTGTCCTTTGGGTCCCGGGACACGGCTAGTGTCGAAACCTGCGACAGTAACTTTTGTAACTTAAGAACTCATACACAACAAATGCAAACTTAATAAGTAGTGTTACATTTGAGTTTCATCTGTCCTTGATGTAGTAGCTATGCTACTAGTACTGACTATGCTGCTAGTACTGACACCGCTGCTACAAGCTGTCACCTTCAACATCGATATTGCTGTTCGTCTCAATATCAATAAAGACAGCGTTTCGGTCACCATCGCCCGTAGTGTCATTCGAGACAGCGTTAATGCCTAGCTCATCCGTAGAATCATTCAAGACAGCGTTTGGGCCACGTTCGTCCGTAGAATCATTGAATACAGCGTTTGGCTCACGCACGACCGTACAATCATTCAAGACAGCGCTTCGGCAACGTTCGTCTGTAGTATCATTTAAAACAGCGTTTGGCTCACGCTCGACCGTAGATTCATTCAAGACAGCGTTTCGGCCACGTTCGTCTGTAGTATCATTTAAAACAGCGTTTGGCTCACGCTCGACCGTAGAATCATTCAAGACAGCGCTTCGGCCACGTTCGTCTGTACTATCATTGAAAACAGCGTTTGGCTCACGCTCGACCGTAGAATCATTCAAGACAGCGTTTCGGCCACGTTCGTCTGTAGTATCTTTGAAAACAGCGTTTGGCTCACGTTCGACCGTAGTATCATTCAAGACAGCGTTTTGGCCACATTCGTCCGTAGTATCTTTGAAAACAGCGTTTGGCTCACGTTCGACCGTAGTATCATTCAAGACAGCGTTTCGGCCACGTTCGTCCGTAGAATCGTTGAAGACAGCGTTTGGCTCACGTTCGACCGTAGTATCATTCAAGACAGTGTTTTGGCCACGTTCGTCCGTAGAATCGTTGAAGACAGCGTTTGGCTCACGTTCGACCGTAGTATCATTCAAGACAGCGTTTTGGCCACGTTCGTCAGTATAATCATTGAAAACAGCGTTTGGCTCCTGTTCATCCATAGAATCATTCAAGACAGCGTTTTGGTCATGTTCGTCTGTAGTATCATTCAAAGCAGCGTTTTGATCACGCTCGTCTATGTTTTAAAAGAAGTAATTGATAAACAATAGTATATAGAAATACAAGTATTTTATACAGATGAACTAATTGGGAAAGAAGGGGTTATCGGAATTTTACAGGGACGGTCGTGAGAATGTGAAACAAACTATATATTACAATATAAAGTTGTTATGAAAAGGAAATAAACTCTTGATCTGGTTCAATCTAATGTAATTAAAATGTGGTCACAAAAGCGAAATCGGCCAAACATTTTACCTATATTTGAAACACCGGCAAATGCTTAGTTTTAAGAAAAGATAAAACTGGAACACCTACCGTAAAGCTCCTGATTTTTTTCAGAGCCCCAGTTAAAGTCAACGCCTGACCGAATAATTGCTTCCTTTAAATCATTTAGTGTTGCATCAGGTCTGGAGTTGCGCAATTCTATCAGCATACGATGAACAACATCAATATGACCATTTATATTGTTGTCATATTCAATGTGGTGTATCGTGACTCTGCTGAGCCCCAGATCTAAACCCAAACCTTTCCAGTTTTCTCCAATGAGCGACGCAACGTTCCATAGTTCTCGGTCACTTGGTATTTTTCTTTTCCAAGAAACTAAAATATGAATCATGAAACTTTCAAAAATCAATTAATAATATTAATAATTGTTTCTCAAGACAATCGTTTGTACTACGTAAGTCAATCTCTAAAGAAACAAATTGTTGAAACATTTACATGTATTTAATGTTTCAACAATTTGTTTCTTTATATAAATTATATATAACTAATTTCGACTGCCTGTTGGTATAAATAAATCTTACTTAACAATATGTCTTTAACATTTCGAACGACAAGATTTTCGTTTCGGTTTCTTCGTTTTGAAAGTACTTTCAAACAATTATTTGAAAAAATAAACATTATTGCAGTTACCTCCCCTGCCTTCTTGTTCGACGTGTGTAAGAAGATTAACACGATTCTGGTTGTTTTCATCCGAGTCTCCCTGTGACTCTTTAAAAAATATTACATAGATATAAGCAATTTAGTTAACATATAATATATGCCCAGGAGGTCAGGAAAATATGTTTTTAAAGTTTTACGAGGGTTGTTCAGAAAGTTTGCGGAATTTTGAAATAAAAATAATGTCCCTGTTGATAACGTTTATAAATTGGTACACATTTTATTGATAAAAACTTACTTAAACAGGAAGAGTATTGGCAGAGTGCTTTTTCCACCATTAATCTGGCTGCCTCTTTCCTTCCATTTTCGTTGTACTCCTTCCTAATAATTTCTTTGTGCCAATCTAAAAATCATAGGGAAAAATATACGTTGGAAGTCTTGATGATATTGAATAACCAAATGTATATATAGTACGTATATGATTCACTTATAATATGCCTCTATATTTTCTGAACAAATATATGTAAACATTTAAAGATTAATTTGGTAAATTCATACACAGTCAAAGCCTTTGGGATCTTGGAAAATATTTTGAGATAACGAACATTCGATATAACCGAAATGTATTAAGTGTATGATTAAACGGAAAAAATCGAATGAAGTTCAACATATTCAGAGCATCGAGATAACGGAGTTCGACATAGCGAATTTCGACAATATTTGATGACAATCACGACAAATAACAAGTATATTTTCCTAAGATATGATTCAAGGTTAAAAGATTAAACGTTTAATTAATTATTTATTTACTTGCCCAGAAATACATTATTTTTTATGATTAAATTTTGACTGGCAGAATTTCAAGTATATGCGCATGCATTTCTATTTTTGAATGCAATTATGTGACGGAGGAACTATCTTTAAGTTGGTCAAACCAAATTTATACAATTATTTATAGCTATGTTATTACGCTAGATTACTGACCGTATACTATATTATTTATATATTATCTCTCTATATTTTACAATATTTTATATTCTATTTTCATATGACGCATTTATTATAGTTGAAGCACATGTTTATATTTTACTATATTTATCTGCCCCAAGAAAGGACATTGTGCATGCAGATATAGTCTTCAAAATGCATTATGAAAAACGTGCGTGTGGATGTATTTATTATGGTTATACAACTCTAATATCGCCAGAAAGATGAAAGACTCAGCTACAAGAAAAACACAACCTTAATGATAGTTCCTGCTACTAATTATTGCATAATTAGACGAAATGCGCAGACTCGTCTCTGAAAATACATATAACGAAAAAATAAAGAGGTTTGAAAACTTAGTTTCAACAATTCCCCTCTAAAACACGATTCATAGAGGCTAACATGCATATTTTGCGAATGCATTTAAAAAAAGTAGCTTAAAATATCATCCCTACCATTATGACCTCGATGATTAAGGCGCGTATTTACCCGAATCGAATCATTCTTGTTTCAGTATAGCTACTTTCACTTTCAATACCCATGTTGCAATTTCGACCTTTTGTCCAGTGTTCGTATTACAACATTTATAACTTTTTTTCAAGAAGTTTTTTGTTAAACGTAAAGAACAAACAGTGTTTTTTTTAAACTGATCGGCGCAAATATTTGGCAGTTCATGTGTCGTGATCATCTTTCTCGCAGTTAAACCTCGCGCGCGCAAGTTTCTCGATGGAGAATCATTCTCCGAAATAAAATTTTCGCGATAAGATGACATGGAGTAGAATCCTATTTGCTAGGAATGGGCTGATTTAGCGTATCGAACGAGCTCTTGTTAATCAAGATAATACTTCTGGTCATTAAACTGACTTGGAATACAACCTCATTGGCTGACATATTGTCAATGCCAAGTCTGTCACAGAGAGTGTGTTATTAGATGGGTAACAGTAGACGGACGTTCAAACACCCGCAAAAAATATCTCAATGATTTAGTCTATGTCTTAATGACTTAATTTTTGCAAATGTAGGTTGTATTCTAATGTGAGACAATTCCTAATATATCAAAGCGTGCCGAAAATCGGCAAAAAACAACCAAACACAGTATAGTTAAATATGTCATATTAAAGTTATTAATTGGAATTTATCGAACAATGTGACAGATACCCTTATCATACTAGTAAAGATATAAAGCATATTCAAGTATTTCTTAAAAACGAAAACAGTCACCGAGGCTTACCGTTAATAAATTGTATTTACTTACAGATCTTCATCAATATCCATGCAATAAGGCCTACGACAACTGTTCCAAGTACTACTCCAATGACTATACCCAGAACATTTGTCTTCTTTGTACTGACGACAACTTTCTCTGAATTAGACGAGAAAAAGCAAATGTCATAAATGTGATATACATTAATACACATAAATGCAATTCAGTTAATTCGGAACAAATGCATTTCCATGCTAGCCACTCAAAAGACCCTGTAAAGGCTTGTTTATGGTGATATTTTGATGTTTTTTAGTACGAAAGATCTTATAGATATAATTTGAATACTTCAAATTATAGTAATTAAAAGCGTATATACTTGAGATAAGAAGCTACAATGAAAAGGATAAAGGATCTTGAAAACATTTTTGTTCAAACAATTATAGATGTGTTTCAATGTGAAAAAAAACCCAACAACATAACATTAGAATACAATTATGCTATGGTGGCATATTACTGATAACTGGTAACACGAATCGTATCTAGTCGCTTGGTTATGATGTTACGTATTAAGTGGTATTCACAAATTATAACAAGATAACCAAATACTGCAAAGAGACAGAAATGTATTTATAGATAATTGGTTACACGAATCTTATCTAGTTAACCAGTGTTTATGTTACTTATTACGTAGAATTCGTAAACAATAACGAGATAACCTGTTAGTATTGTAAAGCATGAAAAGGTAACAAGTTGCAGTTCCGAGAACTGTCAAGCCTGTCTCTAGCCTTATGTAATTTAATTTACCAAAACGTTTCGCGAATATTAACTAGATAGCTAGATAATTATCGCGAAAGTAAAGTAGTTAACACAAAACAATTCGAGAACGGTATCAGGCTATCTTACTGCAGTATTATGCCACAACAATATCCAAATACAACATACCATTTTCAGTTGTGGTGGCGATTGTAACCTGAGTGTGTGTTTGATCAGCTGTAGAAGAAGCTGTCTTTGGCGTCTTCGTTTTGGCTCTAAAATAATTATGCTGATAAAAGTTTGAATTTTGAAATGCATGCGAGTTAATCCACAAGCGTTTACTGACTTGACAAGAGTATCATACAAACGAGGAAATCATTATGCGTTTACTGACTTCACAAGAGTATCATACAAACGAGGAAATCAACAAGCGTTTACTTACTTAGTATCATACAAACGAGGAAATAAACAAGCGTTTACTGACTTGACAAGAGTATCATACAAACGAGGAAATCAACAAGCGTTTACTGACTTGACAAGAGTATCATACAAACGAGGAAATCAACACGTGTTTACTGACTTGACAAGAGTATCATACAAACGAGGAAATCAACACGTGCTTACTTACTTGACAAGAGTATCATACAAACGAGAAAATCAACAAGCGTTTACTGACTTGACAAGAGAATAATACAAACGATGAAATCAACACGTGTTTACTGATAAGACAAACATTTCAAACACACGGGGAAATAAACAAGCGTTTACTGACTAGATAAAAGTATAAAAAAATGAGGAAGTCAACAAGCGTTAACTGATTAGACAAAACGTATCAAACATACGAGGAAATCAACAAGCGTTTACTGATTAGACAAACATATCATGCATACAATGTACATGAAAAAAAACAACGTTTACTGACTACAAAACATAGCATTTACAAACGAAAGTGGAGTACTATCAAGTAAAACAAACTAAATCTAATACGCACACTTAGAAAATCAGTATAGTTTATTTGGATTTTTTAAGGAGTTTCTTTGTTATAGTTACGATAAAATGTCATCTCATGAAGATTTTAATAGTCCTATACGGAAATCAAGCCCCGCGCTTTTGTACGGACCAGTTTCGTTTCGGCGATTGTTCAATAAAGGGTCACCCAATAATCATTGAGTGAAATAATACTGATTTTTAAAAATTGGTTTCAGAGGGAAAATCGGTCCTGCCTCTGGTAGATGTTTTTATCGATTAAGTTGTTAAATGTTTTAATGTTTAGCAAATTATATAAATGGTTCCCATAATTGCCATTTCTGTCCAATTAATTTGAATTCTAACCATTTATTTCAGAGAAGATCTTTTAATATAGTCAAATAGGGACAACAGTTTCATTCTTATATCGGCCTTGCATTTTGACGTACAGGATCATTTTAGCAATTTTGAGAAAGGGTCTGATTTCTGTCCATTGACTTAAGAGGTGAATTTTTTTGGGAAAAGTTAAAAATGTAACTATTTTGTTTGATCAATGTATGATCCTTAAAAATGATCACGCGGGCTAATATGAGATGTCGTTTGTTGGAATTATATCGGACATACAAGGGGCACAGTATGAATGGAAATAGAAGCAATTCTTACGTGGCGCTTGCTCTCTCAACACATTTATCTGAATCGTCCGTTCTGTGGTAACCGTCTGGACAATGGCTGATGCAGGTGTAATCTACAAATAACATAAATAAAGTTAAAGTAATAATAATAATAATAATAATAATAATAATAATAATAATAATAATAATAAAAATAATAATAATTTGTATTGTTGTATACATGTTTAACAAATGGCTTGTACGTTTTGAATTAAAACTAGTCATTTGAAATACGTAGCACTTAACTGAAGGTATGACAGACATTCATGCAACACATGGGTTAGCTGCTGTAACAACTTTGTTATATATGAAATTGTTGCAATTCTATTTGTTGGATGTATTCTTTACAATAATCCCCTTTGACACCAGATTCAATACGTTCATTTGAAGGATTTTATTAAACAATCCATCAAGTGAACTCAGGTCTGTGTGCGCCATTTTGCTGCATTATGGCTTGTTCATTGTCATTTAGACCATTGCCTTGTGTCTAATAACAGGGCTGGACTTGTCCCTGTAGTTTTCATTTTATTATTTACCACCACGAATTGTGTTAAAAGCCATCATTGACCTGGCAAATTATGATGAGGACATACAGGAAGGTCATTTCACTAGGGTCTCATAACCAAGTGTTCTAGTCATTATCATAATTATTGTTCTTTTGGTAAGTTTAATTCTAACGTTTCTGTCTTATTAAAGTTTGTATCCTTCAATGTGTGTTGTTTGTTAGATATATTGTTTTTTGTGATTTTTATAACTTTATCATTGAATATGATGCCACTGGTTTGTCTGAAACAAAGCTTGATGATTTGGATACTGTAAACATCGATGAATATAATATCTTTGGCTTTTACCATCAAATATGTCAACATTAATCTGTCGGGTTGGTGTTTTGATCAAAACTATTTTAGCTCCCTTCATAAGAGTTTTAAACTATGACAACTGAAACTATTTTTGTTAACATTTGATTAAACTGTATTTTTGCAAATGTTATATTCTGATTAGTTTATATTCCTCCTGAAGGGTCAATATCAAGTTCTGTAGAATTATTTGATGAGTCTTTTGTAAATGATATTTTAACAAATGCTTCTGAAAATTGTCATGTATGCCTAATTGATTGATGATTTGAATGATATATTTGGAACAAAGTTGGAATATTTACATATAGAAGAAAACATTGGTCATGATAAATGTGTGGTTTATACCAATTTCGTTTAAAAAAGACAACATTTAGCTGAGTAAATTAGCCATTTCTGTATAAAGACACTCCTGTGATTAATCACTTATAACCATGGTTATAGACTTATTGAGATGTGCAATTCATTTGATATCCATATTGCTAACGGAAGATGTGGCAATGTAAAAAAGTTTCAAAATAGAAGGATAAGTCCTATTGATTATGTGCGTTGTTCTCCCGAGTTATTGATTATCTTTGCCATGAAAACAAAGAAGGCATAACACAAAAACGAATCCAGGACAAGATCAAACAACATATTTTGATAATTGGTATGATTTGAATGCAATACAATATATGTAAATTGTTCGATCTTATTTTGGATACAAGTCTTAGTCCCGAAGAATGGTACATTGTATAAAGTTACAATGCTTTCCAAACATTACAAGAACGGGGAATTAAATAAATCTGATAATTATAGAGGTATAACCATATTTAGCTGTTTTAGAAAATTATTTACAAGTATTATAAATAGAAAGATAGTATATTTTTAGAAGATTCAGGCCATTTGTGCGAGAAACAGGTTGGTTTTAGAAAAATTTACAGCACTGTGGTCTGTGAATCATGTATTTCCTCTAAAGATATTAGTGGGTGCCTACAAGGGTGCAATTGTTGATAACCGTAAGGCGTTTGTCTCAGTTAGACGTGTGTCACTCTAGCACATTTATTACGTAATGCTATTAAAAATAAAGTATTCAAAAGTATATACTTTATTTATGGAAATGCAACGTGTTGCGTAATAAGACATGGCGGCTTATCTTATTAATTTTTAAGTTCTTTTTGGGAACTTCAAGGAGAAATGTTATCTCTGATTTTGTTTTTATTTCTTAAATGACTTGGTGGCACATTTGACTGAGCTTCATAAGGATTTATCTGAGTCAATTCAAAACATTTTAAGGCTTTATATGTTGGTGAATGCTGAAAGCACTGCTACTTTGTCAGAATCAGCCTCTGGTTTACAGTATGCTTTATGTGCCATACATTGTTTTGTAATTGGTGAAAATTAGCAATCAATTCCAATATTATTTTGTTATATTCTCTAAAGAAGAATGTAGTAATCTACCATTTTTACTTATTTATATCAATAACAGATTGGACATATTTTTTTTACAACTCCAGTAGCTACCTGAGTGTCTGTTTCAACTATAGCGCCAAGTTAAATAAACGAAAAGGCTCTTGTGCGTCCATGTTCTCTTTTTTGTAACTTCAAGGTCATTGTTTTTTACCTTGATCTACAACTCGATGTAATTGATGCTATGATCATTTCTATATTAATATATAGCTCTGAGTTATGAGGTTTTAAGAAAAAAATAAATGATTGCTTAGTTTCAACTCTACTCATTATGAATATTAAAAGGTCAACACCAAATATCACAATATTCGGTGAATTACGTGTTTTATCTTATGATCAGCTGATGCAAAGCATAGTTTTATATATGGTTTTGTAATCATAGGTTGCCTATTGAAAAAGTACATTTAATTATATATAATGAACCTTTTGATAGAATATGTCACATGTGCTCTAAACATGACTTTCCAATGTACAAAATCTAATTTAATAAAAAGTAAAGACATAAACAATTCCATATGCAGACAGAATACTCTTATTTTTCAAAACTATTGATATAAATATCCTCCTAAAATTATTTAGTTTTGCGAAACATTAGTGCAAGTTGTTAATCAATTCCTTCTGTCCATCTTCCTAATTCAGCGGAAAAAACAACATCAATATAATACATTTCATACTCCACTAGAATAACTAATATCTAAATATCACTTTGCCTTTTTAACGAAATATATGCAGATATGCGTTTTCTTATTTCTGTTTCATGTATCACTAAACTGTTTTGTTATCATTTGCCATACATCCTTGTGTTTATCTTGGTATATATTTGTTATGAAACTGATGCCCACATGGACATAGCCCTTGAATAAAACTGGTAAACCTAAAGTAACCTACAATTTAATTTGCCAAACATTTCTTTAAGATCTTTTTTCAATATCTTTTTTATTGTTTTGCTACGATTGAAAATAGCTACAATTATTCCGTTTAAAAACGATACAGAAGAGTGGCAGTGTCCAAAACACAGATGCGTTTACCTCTTACATTTTTATACATGGCCCTGAAAGCAGATAAGCCTAACTTCTCAAGACAACTTTTTCTCTCTCTCCAGGTTTGATATATATGTCTTGACTCATAGCATTACTGTTAAATAATTATCAAGCTCTACTAAATCTTTGTATATGCTTAATTTCGATTTTACTGAATTTCCTCCTATCATTTTTGAAGCGTGCAAACCTGCCTTCTCGTTAAAGTTAAACATATACTCATAGAAACAAGCTTCGGGCCCCAATTTCTCGAAACTTCTTAAGCTTGACAGGCTTAAGTAGCTTATTTCAATTAGATAAAATACATACTGAAATTGAATTTTGATAAATGAAAAATGGTTCATTAGATCATCATAAATATAACTCCTATGCGAAGAATAAAACCTCTTTAAGAAGTTAATATTATGCAAATTATTGAAGAACAAAAATAGCGAGTTTAGCTTAATCCTGTTATAAGGGACTTAAGAAGTTTCGAGAAATTGGGGCCGGATGCATAACATACTGAATGCCCATCGTACTTTGAAAATGCTATATGCATATAAATATACGAGTTTGATTATCTATATGATATATAATATCTTATAACAATATTTGTTTAATTTTCCTTAAAAACACTTACTTAAAGCCAGCTCCTGTGTAGACGGACATTTCCTCAACGTACAAAGTTCAGAAGCGAAGAAACATTTTGTTTCGATGTTTTCATTCTCAGGAGCGAACCCTCTCCTTGCATCGCACCTGCAGAAGCCGTCAGTCATCTTTCGTTCAAGCCAGGACTCACCACAGTTTATTTTGTTGCGCTCCCGAATGCACTTGTTAAACTTTTGCCTGAAACACCTGCTATATGACGAGGACAATCTGCCGTCTATGTTGTTGAAGAAGAGTTTGTTTGAGCAAGGTATACAATTTATCCTGGCTTTGTTCGGGGGAAGTTTTTCTCCATTGGCGTATAAAGTGATACTTGGTTCTTCACCTAAAACAAATACATTCGATATGAATCGAAATACATTTTTTATAAGATGCGTATATCAACTGAGCCTCTCACCTAGTACAAAATATAAAACATTGATGTTTGCTTATTAGCCCCTAGCAGCAGTTTGAATTGAAGAACGGCGACATTTAGAATGTAAATCCTAATACAGTAGAGCAGGCAAGGTGTTACGTATGAGTTCGTTACTACAAACCTCTCTTGCAGGGCTTTTCCAGGGCACATTCTTCCAAGTAGTTGATATTACCGGTATGCAGTTCAAAGTCCTCGTAGTCAGCCGCGCAGTGATACGTCAGGCCCTCTGGACAATCCTTCCTCTGGGCCGCACACTGCCAGTCACATGTGGTATTGTCCCCATCACAGTTGAAGGACCAGCCCATCTCCTGTCTCGAACATGTTTTGGCACACCGAGACTCCACAGGTATAAAACCTCCACTGACCTCGTGGATCTGACATAAATTTGTAAACCCGTACTCACTCTGTGCATTAATACTAGTTTAAGGTAACACTGCGCTTTATTGTCATTAAACTTTTATGTCTCAAGCTTTCTTTTTTCTGATAACCGTTAAATACAATCATTACGATCATTAGCTGTATTGTTATCATTATACATTCAAAGTATTACTTCATCATTTTAATGCATTTGGAATAATTTTAAATCCAAAGCATAGACGAACGGATGGCCGTTAATTTATATTATAATTCTATAATCATAACATTCGACCTGGTAACCTCGAAAACAATAGGGGTCATCTACTCGTCATCTTACCACTCAAGTTTGATAGAGCTAGGTGAAACCATTCAGGAGTAATTGTGCAGACACATTTTTGTAACAGCCGAACTAACGGAATTAAGACCGGTTACACGGACGTCCGGATGGACAGACTGTGAGAATATTGTATGACACCCTTCGGGGACTTAGGAACTAATTATCATACTTACTACTCGTAGAATTAGGCATATTCGTAGAATCATTGATACGTTCATTCATGTCTCCATCCTGAAACAATAATAAATGTTCATAGGACATCGTAGAAAATCGACACATGGAGATACATAAGAACAAAGTAAGTTTATCATCTAAAATGTAAATACACAGAAAATACTTTTAAGAAAATATTTACCGAAAAGTGAGGGAGTGCTGGTTCAAGAAATTATAAATAAAATTTAAAAAATCACATGGGGTTTTCCTGTATTATTTGCCAAACGGTTTAACGCAAATTATGTCTTACCTTTACACCAATAGTTCATTATTCCTTTTCAGAATTGTTAAAAAAATACCTAACTATTTAAAAAACCTAACAGTTATTCTTTCTCACCCATTCTGTAAGTAGAACGACACGAGCGCAACCAAACACACTTTATCATATGATGTAATAATAACGTGGGAAAAATAATCACATTTATAGTTGATTTTAACGTACCATTGACACGCGTATGACGACATTCATATACCTTTTTTACACTTTTCAAAATGTTGATTTAAGTTTGTCGTTGCCTGCTTACACAATACAGTTAATAATAAGATAAACAATTTTCAGTGGGTATAAACACGCGATGATTCGTGATCCGAACATATCCGTAGGTGTTGGGTTCATCGTTAAATAATCGCAATTGCCGTAAGGCCGTTCATTAAAGGAATGGATGTTGAGGTGTTAATATTCTCGCATAATATTGTACCTCTTAACTTAGAAGAAAAAATACATTTTGAAGCGTTTTAAATTTAAAGACTTCCCTACCCACTTTGCATTGTGAAGTGCGTTAAACAAAATATTTATAATGTTAGCAAATAAATTCTGTAGGATATTGTTATGTATAATGTATATTTTCTGTAATGGATAAATCCAGAGGCAAATATTAATAAGGAATTATGTATACGAAGAATTGGATGACATGATCTGCAAAAATATGTGTTGAAAGGTTGGGTTAGTCATGATTGCGTGTTCTATTGCTAATAGTTCGTAATATTTGGTTATACGTGCTTACGTCATGATAAAGCCATTACATGATATTAAATAATGACCTTAGCAAGATGGCATGCTAAATAACCTTGATTTTCGCCTTACTATCAAATATCATAAACAACTTATTATAAATAAACCAAAATTGGAATCAATACTAACAGCTATATATAGTATACACTTAAAAAACAATTGACACATGTCCTGGTCTCCCAAATCTGTAAATATTATATATATTTATTAAATGAAATAAAAAACAAACTTTAATAACCTTTTCCCTTCTTTGAATAATAGCTGAGTATCGATTTAATACGAAATAATCACTAGATCATATAGAACTGAAGTAGACATGCAGTTTTCAGTTCATAGAACAATATTTACACCTCAACTTCCATTCCTTACATGAAATGCCTTTTGGCAATTGCGTTCATGAATCGATGACCGCAACATCTTCGGATATGTTCGGATCGCAATTCATCGCATAACAATATACATGAAAACTATTGATCTTGTTATTGTTTGTATTTTGTCAGCAGGTCCCGTAAAATATAAATCAACATTTAAGAAAGTGTTAATTTATTATATTTTAAATGTATTGTTGCCAAAAGGGTTGCAATTTTACGTTTAAAAGTCATTTCAAGTGGTTGTTCTTTTCCCGCGTTATTGTGACGTCATTTAAAAAGATGTTTCCGGTTACAGTCGGGTCGTTCTATTTACAGAATGGGTAAGAAAGGATTACTGAAAGATTTTCTAAACTGAAATGAATTAATTTTTTAACAATTCTTGAATGAATTAAAGAACTATTGGTGTAAATATACTCCACACACTTTGACCAGCCCAATTGCGTTCATACCCTGAAAATGACATCAACCCCGCAATTCATTCCTCAAGTTAAAAGAGTACAAAGATTGAAACATAGTATGACGTTGTGAAACTTGTATGAACGATAGTGACTGATACACCACTACTACTTAATAATAATAATAATAATAATAATAATAATAATAATAATAATAATAATAATAATAATAATAATAATAAACTTTAAATAACTTACTGCGTTTATACAACCATTTAACGAATGAAGTCACTATGATTGATAGGTTATACCCTGCATATAAACACTCCTACATAAGACCAATTACGGGAAACGGCACAGAGGTTAAATCCGACAATGTTCTTATGAATAACAAACATAATTTAATTCCATTAATTTATAATATGAAACTTTTTAAGACTGTTTTTCTCCTTTAAATAATAAAATTGAACATTAACTTAAAACAGATTTTTACTTCCTTGTTAGTATTTTCTACTTCATATCTATTTATACGGATGACTGTATAGGGATTGGTTTGTTAGCGACCTGTACACCTCTGTAAATGACAGTATGAATGCACAGACGTGTGAGCTCAAATTTAATCGATCAGATTTCGTAACATGAGTTGTAATTGTAAATTTATACCTTATCCAAAGAACTGCTTACAATAAGGCCAATATAATGATTTGCTAAATTCTTTTAAATTTGGGCGGAGGTGACATATGTTTTTGTTCTTAGATGTTCGTCTGTTTTACCGTTGAATATATGTATAAGCCCTTTTTTATTTCATTAGGGACCATATAGATGCTTCATAACATTATTCCTTTGTAACATTTGAATGTTACACATCGACACCGTAGGTATGATTAAACGCCGTCCCCGGACAGTTCCTGACCGATGCGCAAATACAGATCACGGGCTCGCCGTGTTTACATAACCCATGTGTGGCGCTCGCAGTGTATACATAACCCGTGTGTCGCGATCGCCGTGTATACATAATCCGTGTGTCACGCTCGCCTTGTATACATAACCCGTGTGCCGCGATCGCCGTGTATACATGATCCGTGTGTCACGCTCGCCTTGTATACATAACCCGTGTGTCGCGATCGCCGTGTATACATAATCCGTGTGTCGAGCTCGCCTTGTATACATAATCCGTGTGTCGCGATCGCCGTGTATACATAACGCGTGTGTCACGCTCGCCGTGTATACAAAACGCGTGTGTCGCGATCGCCGTGTATACATAACGCGTGTGTCACGCTCGCCGTATATACAAAACGCGTGTGTCGCGATCGCCGTGTATACATAACCCGTGTGTCGCGATCGCCGCGTATACATAACCCATGTGTCGCGCTCGCAGTGTATATATAACGCGTGTATTACGCTGGCCGTGTGTCCAAAACCGAGTGTCGCGCTTGTTGTATACACATAACTCGTGTGTCGCGCTCGCCGTGGATACATAATTCGACCATATATATGTTTCTAGACGATCAACGAACAGGATAATAACAATTTTCATTCGACACCGTAGGTATGATTAAACGCCGTTCCCGGACAGTTCCTGACCGATGCGCAAGTACAGACCATTGTTCAACTTTTTAATTTGAGTCATAAAATTTAAGGGGCGGTGGAAAAAGAGGGGGCGGGCGGGGATAAAAAAACAGCAATTAATTTATAGTCGCCTCAGGCATTAATATAAAGTAGACTGTAAATGGATTATTACATTGTGCTTAATTCGTTGTTACTTCAGAGCTCATGCATCCGTTATCTAACATAAGTTACTGTCAGGAAAATTTCTGTACTAGCGTATAATAGATATTTACCTCCTTTAAATCGTCCAAATTAACTTTTTATATCAATTCCTGGCAAAATAAGTAATAAAATACTCTGAAAATGTCCCTTTTCGGCCTAGAAATTATTACATTTGCCTTGGAGGAGTACCAAAATGTACCCTGTCAACATGTTAAACTATTTAAATTTCTGTTCTGAGGGAAGGTTTGTTCCCCTAAATTACACACCCTTTGGTTTAAGTTATTGACATTAAAATGAGGTAAAAACTCTTTGTTCCAAATATAGACGTCTAATTGCTTTCTTTAGCGTTGTTCTTTTTGGTATATTGAAGGTTATAATTGCAAATTCTATATTTTATTCGTTAAGATAATAATAGGATTTTCAAATACATACAGCACGTTATGGGAATATATGTTTGTGGTATAATATATATATATATATATATATATATATATATATATATATATATATATATATATATATATATATATATATATATATATATTGTATTGAGACACAGACTAGAAAACGTATTTCAGGAGCTGTATATAATGGAGACCGGTAGCTTAATTTGAAAGAGCTTTTCAGCTTGCAGAGCAGATACACATTCTCGGTATTCCTACGGTGTCCATGTCTTGCATGGATAATTCACACCCAGAGAGTACTGCTTTCGTTTTGAAACAAACAAGTGCCGGTGTTCGATGCATGGTTATTTTGTACGACCATTAAGCACGGATTTCTAGTGCACCCGTCATTGGGATTTAGGGCGCTCCGAACATTAACGGGATGCTTATTTACTGGAAGCGTAATTAGTGTGCTAACTCTTACTGCCACTCTCTCTACATAACTATCCACTGACTATAGGCTCTACCTTTGCTATACTTTTATCACAGTAATGTAGACACTAATACAAAGTAACCATAACCCTAACCTTATGTCTACTACCTATCTAGTACCAGAACTTGACACCATTACTATAACTCTTTACAGCGTACTTAATACGCAAAATCACGCTACATATTCACATCAACGTCTCAAAATCACCTCAAACACCGTGTATTTCTTTTAAAATATATGGTATAATCCTTCATCGCAAAAAATCAATTGCGTCTACGCAATATCATTGAGTTACAGCACACATACAAACGAACAAATAGTTATGTTATATGAAGTGAATTAAAAGAAACAGTAACAAATTAATGACTTAATATATTTCTAAAGAAATGGTAAAACAACATCATATCATGTAATCACTTATTGTAATAGCATCTAACAGCCTATAAGCCTTATCACTACTTACTTTATTCAAAACACCAGATTCAACCAAAGCGTTGATTGCTTGAACTGTGTCGCTCATAGGCACCATCTGGTTAATGTGGTAGTCTTCAACATTTTTATGTAGTTTTTGCTCTCTTCCTAAACCTCTTGGTTGAGGTACAGGTATATCCTTATCTATCTCAGGATTCACCTCTATCTTATGTTCGAGTTCTACCTGTATTGCTTCGACGTCAGGCTCCGGTTCTATATCATCTAAGCGTCTGTTGTCAGCATGGGGTGTCGACTGAACATCTTCAGTTATATCATTATCTTTCACATCATGAGCTTACGTACTTCTTGCAAACAACCTTTCTTCGATTTCTAGTGTTCCTAGCATACTTAACAATGTCCTGTTGAAGCGCTCGGGTCCGGCGTTGCCGTGAGGATGGTATGGTGTTGGGTGACTTTTCTTAATGTTCATGCTGTAACAGACTTCTCTATTTAAACCGCTCTTGGTATAATGGTCAGTGATATTCAACACATTACTCACACCTTATGCTGGCTCCTTATCAAATATTTCTCGTCTAGTCTCTGTTTTGGTATGAATTGGTAAATGACCGCTCGTCTCCACTTCTCAATTGATGCCTCTTGTCGTTGCATTGCTCTAATTTTTCGGAGTTCTTTTTGAGCTAAAACTTGGCCTTGATCCTGAAAGGCTTCCTCAATGTTCAAGCTGAATGTTGGCAAGCTTTCAATGTATGGTTGTAAAATAATGCAAGATCAAATGGCCTTAACTGTTGAATCATCAAATTTTACAATTTCTTCGTTGTTCTCAGCTTCTAATCATAAGGGATACCCCTATGATTCGTGTCGTTCGCATCATGTTCTTTAATCTAGCTCTGTATTCTATGTCAAAAGAAAACTGACCTAGAGCAGATGCCCATCTCTGACCCGTTGCGTCAAGTTTGGCTGTTTTTGATATGTGAGTGGATTGTTTTCCGTCAAAACCGAAAAATGAATCAGAGCTAAATAATCAGATTTTTTTTCAGTGATGACAAGGTCTGTGAGGACTCTTGGTACTGTGTTCCACATAAAAGCATTATACCTTTCGTTATTCTCTCGAATAAGGTCGGCTAGTCGCCTTCTAACCCGGTACAGGCTCGTGACCTGGTACAGTCGCATGACTTGGTAAATACGAAGGACCTAGTACACGTGCAGGACCTGGTACACTGTATACCTGGTATAGGCGCACGACGTGGTATAGGCGTGGGATCTGGTGCAGGCGTGGGACCTGTTACAGGCACAAGATGTGGTAAAGGTGCGCGGCCTGGTAACGCGCGGGACCTGGTATAGGCGTTGGACCTGGTACAGGCGAGGCAACTGGTACAGGCACGGGAACTGGTACAGGCGAGGGATCTGGAACAGGCGAGGGGTCTGGTATAGGCGTGGGACCTGGTACAGGCGCGGGATCTAGTACATGCCAGGTATCGGGTACAAGCGAATGATCTGGTATAGGCACGGGACCTGGTACAGACGTTGGACCTGGTACAGGAGAGGGATCTGGTAGAGGCGAGGGGTCTGGTATAGGCGTGGGACCTGGTACAGGCGCGGGACCTGGTACAGGCGATGGATCTGGTATAGGAACGGGACCTGGTACAGGCGATGGATCTGGTATAAGCACGGGACCTGGTACAAGCGATCGGCACGGGACCTGGTATAGGCGTGGGACCTGGTACAGGCAATGGATCTGGTATAGGCACGGGACCTGCTACAGGCGATTGATCTGGTATAGGCACTGGACCTGGTACAGGTAAGTGATCTGGTATAGGCACTGGACCTGGTACAGGTAAGTGATCTGGTATAGGCGCGGGACCTGGTACAGGCGTGAGACCTGGTACAGGTGTGGGACCTGGTACAGGCTTGGGACCTGGTTCAGGCGTGGGACCTGGTACAGGCGCTTGACCTGGTACAGTGAGACCTGGTTCTGGCGTGGGACCTGGTACAGGCGTGGGACCTGGTACATGCGCGGGACCTGGTACATGTGTGAGACCTGGTACAAGCGTGGGACCTGGTACAGGCGCAAGATGTGATTAAGGTGCAGAGCCATCAGTTTCGCGAGTTTAACGGACATCCGGTCTCAGAGTTGCTTCACTACACCACCTTTATAAGGTTATTTTTCTGGCTCAGGAACTCGTTTCAGGTTCTGCCTGGCAAGGTTCTGACAAATACACGAGCTGATCGACTTGAATGTTCCCCGTATGAGTGCAAAATTAGTTTCGTCTCTTTTTAGAGACTTTACAAATGCTTTTTTTTCGTCAAAGAATAGTGCCTGTAAAGCCAACGAATAAATATACTTGCTTGGCCTTAACAGCGTAATACGATGCATGCAGGCTAGGTTGAATCGAAATGAAATGTCACGAGATAATCATGTACAGCCAAAGTATTGTTCTTACATGTAAACACCCGTACACAATTTTTCGCCCGATTAAGTGAACGTGTGTATTTTTATACATTATGTCACATGGAGTTTAATTGATTTTAATTGTATGTGCGCAATGATTTATAGGAGAAAAAATGGAATAAAAAGACATGTGAACAACCATACAAAAAGCTTGCTCAATTAATTCTGCATTTCAAATATTAATACCAAGTATAATAAAATTTACACTATTTTATCATATTGGGTATAAAATATAATTGCAGTCACTAGAACACTTCACAGTCGGTTATGTTTCAACCGTTATCACGCATACGTGTTGCTTTCAGTGGTGGACCAATTTAATTCTACTTTAGAGAACGTCATGGCAGCATTTTCCGTAATATCACATAATCTGCAAAAAAAACATATTTTTGGTAAATGTCCTTCAACGGAAATCACAAACGTTCTTATCATAAGAAAAACGAAAGTTTTTTTTCAAAAAGAAAACACACTTATGAAAGGCAGAGTTATGAGAAGAGTGTTATAATGCTGAACTCTGTGTATGGTAAGCTAAGTCCTAGGTAGATTATTTTTCACAATGACTTTTAAAAGGGTAATCATGAGTCTTGACTTCTGTCTCATGCTTATATTTTATGCAGCCATACCTAAAATGGTATTTATTAATCTACACTTGAAATACAGTATTTACCTTCAAGTATCGCCAGTAATCTAGATATTATTTCTTTTTCTTTATTTTCCTCTTCAGGGCGGAGAAGCCCAATACCTGTCTCCCATGGAGTTCGCCAGGTTAGTAATGGTGAACAATTGGTCAAGGAGGTCGTACATCAAGTAGTCTCTTTTTGTCCCTTTTCGGAGAGCATTGTTGCATATTTCGTTCTATAAACCCCACTGTGAGGTAATAGCCTCACCTGTAAATAAGTTGAAACCTTAGTGTTTGCTTATACTGTAAACTGTAAACACAGTTTTAATGGTACCCTTTGATAGAAATTGTATACTTCAGGTTTATTTGATATTATTGTATATTTACACCCCTGAATTGAAACATGATCTATGGATAACCCTGTAACACATGCTGTCAACAATTACAGAAATAAAGTCATACGTCACATGCTGCATTACAAGGCTGGCTGAATTGTATTTCAAATAAATGCCCTTTGAAGTAAGTTTTTTTTTACTAAGTCACAAACTTTTGGGCTTAAGGATTTATTTGCCGTTATATAGAGGATCTCAAATGAGTGTTTATTTTGTATCAAATGTATGAAACGAGTTCATTTAAAAACGTCATTTCATCGATTTTAAATGACCAGTTTTATAAATTTGATACAAAATAATTACGAATTTGAGATTTTATTTATAACATAACCCAATTACGGTCGAAATATAGGTTAAAGTTTCTTCTATACACATTCTCGTGTCCTAGAGCGAAGAATTTACATTGAGTGTTATTAGGTGCCTAATCCGCAGGAAAGAAAATAGTCCGACATAAAACATTTTATTTACAATAAAAAACATAGTTCATGTCTCAACTATCAAAAATGTTTTAAAATCCAAAAAGAAATCGAGATTTCATGTGGAATCAGTGACTGTGTTAACTTGAGCATTCCTGTCGAACTGTGTGCATAGACTGAACATTGTGCAGGTATTTTCACTGAAGTACAGGATGTTGGATATTTCCTTGTGTTGATTTGGATTTATGTGGCTTTGGTTGTTTAAAGATGCAATGTTCTTGTGTCCCGATATTTGCATAATCTGGTTCGCAGGAACATTGTTGTCATTCATAATTCAATTCCTGGACGAGATATTTTCTGGCGCTGTGATCAGGGGGTCGTTTGTTTGGATTAAGCCCAGCCTTCTTCCCCATTCGTTTCATCGTGGAGCTGAGTTTGTTGAGACCGACAAGATTTATTTTGAAACATTGTTTCTGATGTTTGTTCACGTTTTTTGACAGCGCGTATGAATACATATTTTGTGATGCGGTTACCTAATTTGCATAGTTATTACACTAGTTATATATGAAAAATATTGCATGGGGTTATATCACTCCTGCGCTGTAAGTTATGTTATAAAGTACCATATAGTATCATAACTATATTATTAAAAAACAGGTAT
This sequence comes from Mya arenaria, assembly GCF_026914265.1. Taxonomy (NCBI): domain Eukaryota; kingdom Metazoa; phylum Mollusca; class Bivalvia; order Myida; family Myidae; genus Mya; species Mya arenaria. The sequence goes on along the minus strand of NC_069133.1, from coordinate 48,568,120 downwards.
AACAAAATTTCAAAATTTGGAGTGTTTCTTGTAGCACACACATTAAAACAGTTAAGCGTTAAATGCGGGGTTCATTATTTCTAATAAATATTGTTCATAAAACATTTCATTAGTAACTGAAATTTCATGGATATACCCATTAAGCTAACATCGACTTCTGTTACAACCGTTTGATTAACTTTATTGTTATTTATGACAATAAAAAGTTAAGAACAAGCTTATGTTTCGGGAAGCCAGAGGACGTGATGACAGAAGGTCAAGCAATATTGAGTGTTAAGCGTCAAGCAATATTGAAATGTATTCTTACCACAGAGTTGCCTGGGGTTACAGGAGTGGAGATGACTGACATGAATTTTCTTGCGAAGTTGACCTTCTAGGTTGCTCCGATAACTGTAAAAATAGTTTGATTAATTGCAACAGTTACCTTATAACAGTTAAATGATATTAAGTTGTTTAAACAATCCATATTATTTTGATATAACTATGTTCTCCTTTCTACCCTTACTATAATATATAGGGTACATGTAAACTATTTAAGCACTTAAGAGGTTTAATCAAGAAAGCCATTTAATACCTTTGCTGCCAAATCTGTTGATGGAGATGCAGTCGAATTCTGCGTGTGAATGTGGCTGCTGAAATATTATGAATAACGCATGCATATGTAATACTTTCCATTTCATGAATTTATTAGTTTGAATACTTGTTTTAAAAATACGACCAAAACCCTGAAATCAGCATAATGTAAAACTTTATTATCATTTTGTTGATTATACGAACATATTAAAATGAAGATAATAATTGTCAAGTTTCATTATGATAACACCGACAGCAATTGTTACTTCTCGGAAACGTTCGCGGAAAGCCAAGGTTTAATGCTGATAGTTTTTTTTCCTGGCACATATGAATTCCTTTGTGAAGTGTAATGATTGCGAGATATCACAGAAGGAAAGGATAAACTAATGTTTTCGGGCGAACAATTATGAAACAAGGCAGAATATAAGGTAGAATGGTCGTATGCAACATGATATTGATAACCAACAAAACATTTTGTTAAACATAAAGCATTCTTAATCGCACAGAACTACTACTCGATGCAAATCAAACAAAATAGTTAAAAAGTGAGAACAGACAAATACAATTTCAGAACAAGTCCTGGTGAAACGAGTAATAGAAAAGTTACCTCCATCTTTCATGACCATACCCCTTCGAATTATTGTTGTTGATTATCCACCAGTCGTACACAGCATATATCTTATTTCGCGATTCAAAATTCATATGAAGTGCGCATAATTTTCATCAATCATGGCCTAGTAAGTTCCAACTTTTTGGAAAATACACACAACAAATACAGTTTTAACTATAACATTAGTCACGCAAGTTCAAATGTTTTTTAAATAAAAAATTCTAGTTATCCGTTGTTAATGACGGCTCGAAAGCGTGCATGTATGCCTTATCAGTAATGGTCTCCGTGTGGGCATCTTGAGAAACACACGACAAGAATAAATAAAGGTTAAGGTTCGCGGAGGAAAATCTGAAAAGATAAGGCGAGGTTTTATAAACAGCTGGATCTTGTACCCCATTAAAAGCCCTTGAGGCTTATCAGTGAGTCAAATATTGATATTGTAGCACAGTATTTTACACGATGGCCTCGAATCGAGTGAAAGTTACTTATGCTCAATTGCTTTAAGTAATTAATGTTGTAATATTCCAACAACTGTCATAAGTAAGTGGACTTTAAAGTTCATAAAAATGAGTGTATTTTATATCATGGGGTCATGTTTTTTCTTTCATGTTTTTGCTTCCCTTTGTAGTTTTATATTTTTGTTTGCATCTTTTATTTTAAAACAAGGAGTTTGCAGTGTACAGATAATAACATGGAAGATGTTTACCTTTTACCTCGCTATGTGAAATGTAAATGATAAAGGGAACACAAACAATTCAATAATTTCCCAATGCATTCGAATGAGTGTGGATTTGTTGTCTGAAACTTTAGGCTAAGTTCGAAATTACGCTCCACTAAAATGTTTAAGTAGGATATTCCGCCCCATAGTTTGTATAGAAAAACCGAAGTACGAAATTCCATGTCACACAAATGTTAAAGTATATAAATACGCACGTAATTTGTTTACGCCTGAAACTTCCAATAATTTTACGCCCAGAATCTACAAGAAACATGAATTGATATCGGGCAAAAATAATGATTCCGTCCCTACTTCAGGCGGAATTCACTGATTCCGTGCCGATTCCGCATAAATTCCGCCTTAATTTCGTACGAGCATTGAATATAATAAAGGTTTAAATTTGTTAACAAGTTTAGATATTTACATTGGTCAATAACTGAAAAGCATTATATATAAAATAAAAATAAACTACATGAACAATACACATTACTTACCAGTATTCATTATTTTCTTTTTTTATAAAAATATACACATTTTTTTTTGTATTTACTACAGTATTCTAGTACACGGAAAACTCGTGCGATTTAAATACTGATACGTTAAGGTGTATCTTAGCATTCTTAAGGACCTGTTGACAATTTTGTATTTTATATGGCAAATCATCGTATAATCCTGATGTATTTCACATCAATGTTGTGAAAACAAAATTATGAAATAAACACCGCAGTGGGGATTTAAACACGGGTCACAAGTTTGAGAAAATCCCCATTAATTCTTAATAATTTATCGCCATCCGACATCAAAAGTAGGCCTCGCTATACGTTAGAAATACCTAATAACCCGCAAACCCGCAAACCCTAAAACGGATCTCAGTTCGTCTGAATTGGATGGTTTTAGCCAGTTCTTCACCTTCACAATCTTGTCAGGGTCTGTCGCAATGCTATTGCATCATAAGACATGTCCAAGAAATAGAGTTTTTGGTCTAAAGAAGTGGCATTTTTCAGGAGCTAGTTTCATATTGCGGGCTTTAATTATTTTAATACAAGATCTAATCATTCAAAGCGTTGTTCAAAAGCTACGCTAAAAATCATAACACCATCCATATAGACAAGGCAGATTTTCCCATTGTGTTCTCCTAGACACTCCTGGATTACGCGCTGATATGTAGCAGGTGTATTTTTCAACCCAAGTGTCATAAGATTACACTTAAAGAACCCAATGCTGTGCGTGGTGTATGAATTTCTTCTTGTTCCAGTTGATGATACCCTGACTTCATATCAAGGCTAGTGAAATACTTTGCTCCATGAAGGCTGTCTAATGTCTCCTCGATGTGTGGAAGTGCAAAAGAATCATCGCCAGTGCGCTTGTTCAGCATGCGATAGTCACTCCACTTACAAGTAAACTTTCAATATGCTGTCTCGCTTCACTTAGCATGGTTGGTGGAATAAGCCTATGCCTCTGTTTTAATGGGATGACATTCACCAAGTCTTTCCCTTCCTATTATACTGCAAAGACCAATGCGCGTATTATCTACGGAAGATAAATCTTAATGCTTTAACAAAAGCTCTATGAAATGGCCCTTCTGTTCTGTAGATATAATGTCAAATTCTTCAATCCAACCTTATTCTGTATCCTGTATAATGGCAGTAGTTGTTGGGTAAGCCATCTCCTTGTCAAGATATGAGGCTACTTCAAAAGTTTCATTTGGCCTTATGGTAATCTTTAATGATGATGCACTCTTAATTACAGCTATCCTTTCTTTTAAATGCTCTAACTTCTTTTCTCTTATGTCAATGTTTCTAAAGCTCAAGTACCATGGGTTATGTAAGCTTTCTGGAGAAATTGTTTGCCGAAGTTCTCTTTCCTATCATTTATTCATATAAAATGTTTGTACCAATAATGATTGGGTTGATTGCAGAATACTAAGTATCTGGTGAAACTAAAAACTGACACACGAGTGTGAAGTAGACTAAGTTAACCCTTCACATGTTCTCATATCAACTTCAATGTAACCTAGATATGGCAAACTGTTTCCATTAGCACACTCAATATTTAAAATATTATCAAGAGGTTGAATATCAATACCAAGCAATTGATCTTTATGATAACTTTCGGACACAACTGCCAGTATCTAAAACAGCAAACTATATATTCAATAGTGCGCTCATTAGTTTCACCAACTAACTTAGGACCTGAATAATGCGCACCCGGGTTCGATCCCACACTTTGGGCACTAACTCTTTTGTGGCCGATACTAGCAAACTCAGATAACAAATAACAATACAATCACGTGGCAACAATAGACATATAAGAACATATAAAACATATACAAAGCATGACAACAATTTCACAAGTTTACACAAAACCTTACAATTCAGGATCAGGTTATCATTTACTAGCCCCTTCACCGTCTCTCTCAATCTGTACGTGTGGATTTTGTTCTACTACAACATTATAAATAGTGATCTAGATAGAGGTAGTGACTCTATTATATAATTCATGCAATACATAACTAGATAATTAGAAATAAGCCGTCATACTGAACTACACATGTACACGGTCATGTACACAAACTATTACCAAAACGTAAACAAACAAATGAATTATTGTATAATCACAACTTACGGTTACTGTAGGCTGGTCGTATACTAGGATGAATCCCTCAAACACGTCTTGTTGGGTCCAGGGTTAGCGGTTTAAGAGCCCCCCTCGCTGCCACGCATGCGCGAAGTTAACTGGATTGCTATACCGAATTATAACCGGCTAACTTATAATAATACTTTTACCACATAATGCTCATTTGCAACACACTTCAAATGCAAAAGATAAATAGATACAAAACGAACCTCATCATCCACAAATATCTAACAAATAAAATAATACTTTGATTTCATTAAGGGACAAAGAATGGATGTCCGCTTTCTCCAAAACTTTCATAAAACAGCACAATGTCACAAGACAAAGTTTAGGATTAAAACCACACAAATGCGCGATGTTTTCACGCCTGACTTTATATAAACACAAATCATAAAACTAATGGTCAGAGGGAGACAATTTGTAAGTCTTGCAAAACCATAGTTTAACAACTACCAAAATGGGAAGTACATGAAAATAACGAATTGTTAAGGCGGTTACACTTCTATAACATTTGAATACACAATATTCAAAATCAGACTCAACCTTTACTAATAGCTTGACAGGGTGAGCATTAACCAACCTCTACATCGTCATCAAGACATATAATATGCTACACTAAACAATAAAAGTTAATTATTACACGGTCCGATGCACATGCAGACATTGCGAAACAGTGACAGACGCCATCCGCGTGCATTACATTCCCGAATGTCTTAATCCCAGTGAAGCCAAGAACAATATCAGTAACTGTTACAGCCTTACAGGTATCCTTCACTTCGTCTGGCAGGACTCTGAAACGCATCTATCATGTGAAAAAACGGTACATACATTGGAGTATTAAGAAGAAATCTTGTATCAATGTAAGTTTTTGGCAGGAATACTATGATATAGTATTACAATAGTGCTTCTTTGTATTGCCACTCTGAAGGAACAACCATCCGGCGTATGATACTTTTATATATGATCTGAATGATCTGCAATTTAGCTTGTATAATCAGTCTGAATCAATCCCAAATTATGTGCGCAAAAAATCAAACAACGGCTATTAAACCATTGACACTTTAAACAGCGACAAATGACATGTAAACTGATTGTGTGTTTCACATACATACATTTAAACTAATCTGTTTGGTGATATTTTAAAATGTTTTCAGAAATGTCTGAAATGCTCGCTCCATATTCGAAAAATATTTTCAAAAAATATATCAAGCCATGAGACCAATTTCTTAAACCATTTGGGATAATATTCTAATACCCTTTCCATTACCTCCCTGTAATCTTCTCAATGCATCTCATCACCATATTTCACACCTCTACCAACGATGACGTTGTTTCCCCTTCCCATCATATCGCCGTTGTTGCACGTCTCCGTTGTATCCATTCCTGCCGCATGATTCGCCTTCCTTTGTTCGTTGTTACCGACCAAATCACCGCAATCCCTTCCAATACCGATGGTTCAATTTGTGTTGCTATTACTTGTATTATCATTGCTTTTGTTTCCACTTACGTCGTTGCGTTCTCATATATCGTCATCGTTGTTTACAGTTTCTATGTTTCCCTTTGCTGTAGTATTTTCTTCTCCCGTCGTTATTTGAAATGCCGTCGCTGTAAACTAACCCTAACCTATTCGTTGTTTCAAACTAGCTTGCGTTGAGTAGTCTCATTTGAATGTTCTTCAAACTCCTGTCGCCATTGTCACTTCTTTCTAGTCGATGTGACTGTTAATATCTTCTAATCTTTCGTAAATGCTTCAAGCGCCGTCGAAATAACTAAAAGGTACATCATAGGTATTGCGTCTTCCGTTATCGTTGTTACAATTCATGTCTGGGTCTCTGTCATCTATGTCATTTAGTGACCAGTTTATGTGTTTTTCGTTATTGCATTAATAAATCTTCATCATAAATCCTTGTTTTATTTGAATCGTTGCATAATTCTAATTTCATACTATATTTTTTCTTGTTGACTGTAATAGAAATTGTCAGATCATATGTTTATAGAATTGTTTGCCATATTTTGGTACGTGACTCATTTATTTACCGAAATAACATTCGTTCACCGTTCATCCCGTGTGTCCCCGATAGAATAAGAGCCATAAGAATAGCCACAACGATGTCCGACTACTAGTATAGGCTTATGCTCATGTTGACAATGAGCACGAATAAGGCAAGGTTAAAAAAAACCATCTACTTTTTGAAAGAACTGTTTAAAATAGTAAAGAAGAAAGGCGACTGGCTATATCAGCTCTTTCGACTGTCCTAGCCATGATAAGTTTCATACAAAATGCGGTTTCTTACTATTGTTGATTTCTATTTGGTATTCAATATTCAACTTAAGTTAATCTTAGGGTCATACATGATTGAATTCATTCACTATATTTGTCGGTTATAAAAAGCAAGTAATCCGATTCTTAGATATAATAAAGACCAATATGTAATACCAGCTCTTATTCGCTGAACTGTTCATTCCTTGATGATATACATCATATTCGAAAACTTGCAATCATTACCATGCATAATCAATGTTTAAGCCAATGCATGTGGTAAAAGCAGCTTTATTTATGAAGAATCAACGTGCATTCACAAGATAGATATAAGCAAATGATTTAGGCTTTGGCCATCTTACACGTTTTCATTTTCACAACACACGCTGACACTTTGATTGTTTAGATCTTTGTTCAAGCTAAGAACAAGGGTAAAGTCATCGTTGTTAACTTTCAAATAATTAATGCTCTGTGTTTTGGATAAACTAGTGATCTGCTGTATTTCCTATTAGATCTGAGGACATTTTTTCAGCTGTACTGTTTATATTTAAATATTTAATCACATCATCAACAAAATAACGTTTGGCAAGTAGCCCAATGCTTTATGTCTTTTTGTGATTATTTGACTTTATAAGTTCACAACTCGTAGGCGCATGTATAATTTATCAACTTGTTTTATTTCATTGCATTTAAAAGATAAAGACAGTCTTCTTATAAGGTCGGAATTCATAAAAAAGAAGACCCAACCCACTGTTAAACAATGCAACGATTCGCGTTGCGGACGTTTCAGTATTTGATTTAATGGACCATCTTTTACATTTAAACACAATAAAATATTTTATATAAAAGAATTACGGGTGATACTGTTTAAAATGTTTTTTATGCATTGGTATACAATGGTATTAATTAAAATATGCATATGGCTACTGTAATATAAGATCAGTTATGAATTGAATAATAACTGCATTTATTTTGCGAGCCTTGCTAGCGTTGTTGTAAGCTGACTGAGACGGATGTCGATTATCATTAATTATGTTAATTAGTTAAGACACTAATTGGCAAATCACGAGATGCTACGTCATCACTGACATGCTATTCTGTGACGTCATCAAAAGAACGCCTGCCAGCAATTCCGTTTAAAACATTGAAGTAGAATGTTTAAAGTTTTGTTGCAGAGCAGTCTACGAAAATTCAAAAGTTAAGAATATTAGGCATCCGTCTCATTACAATTAGTTTATAATATTAAATTTGAAGTGACGAACTTTACATAGATCGTGATAAGAATCTTCAGCAATGTCGGGGAGAGGCAAACCAAGGGGCAAGAGAAGGACGTCGTCGCCCCCCCCCCCTCGTGATTCTTCAGCAGCAACACTGCCAGTGAGTGAAGAGCAGCAGCAGAGCAGACAGGAGTCGAGGTCGTGTGAGATGGAGACGTTGTGTTTGGCTAGCGCCGGAGAAGAAGCTTCAGGTGATGGTGATATTGTTGATTTAGATCCTTACAGAGCATTGTTAAAAGAATCAAGATCCATCAATAATAATACCGATAGCAATGTCACGCAACGGTCTCATGTCTGTCATGATTACGCAAGGAATGTAACTGGGTGCGGGGGTTTTATTTTATGTTTAACGCCAGTTATTACGGCTGATAGTCCAAATGTAGGTATTTGTGCTAGCTCGCAGGTGGAGGCAAGCATTTTAACTGAGCGCATACCTGTCGCGGGTAAGGGGTTTGAACCAGCCCGTGGGTTGTTGTTCGTTCGAGCAGACACGTCCATGTAGGTTCCTCTGTCTATATATTTTGGATACAAGCATAGACGAATGTTTTGTGCAGTGACACACATGTGGTTGTGTCGACACACATGTGGTTGTGTCGGTTTACATGTTGTAGTAGTTGCATTGTCTATATGCACGATCATACAGAATGACGGGATTTGTCAAAATTTGTCCGTGTACAGTCCCCGTTGTAGTAGTTGTATTGGGGCATATATACATGATAATACAAACAATAGTTTACGGTAGTACTAGTAGGCTGTCAGTGGTAGCGTAGGCCAGTGTGCGGTGGTTCTCAAATCCCAAATACATAACAAGTTCAGTGCCATTCATAACCGTGCACTGGGGCTCGGATCTGACCGTTGGGAATTTTTCTTCAGGGTCTCAGCTATGGTGACGAACGATCCTAGCGAGGCTATCCGATTTCGCGATCAAACTATCCCAAAAAACTTAATTTACAACTGAATTCGATTTCATGCATTTATATCCATAATATGTATACAATGATGTATGAAAAGAAGTATATGTCAACAATAACAAATGAAATGTTAGTTGGTCTTTGTCCTTATTTTCCTAGGCAAGTCATATAATAAACATGTTAATCAATAACTAGTTACATACATATACGTACATGAAGTCGCATTATAAATATATATTATACAGTATATGGTGACCGTTAGGAGTTTGTGTTACCAGTACCATTAGAACATTTTATATAAACTTATTAAATATAAAAAGGTGGAGTTTTTACACATAGTTTTGTTCGTATTTGTAATGAGTCCAAAAATCTTTGGTTCACTCATGCTATTAATATTCATGCGAAAAGCTACAGAAACCAGCTCAGTGGCAAACAGTTTAAACATAAACCCGAGTTAATGACACTGGGTAATCGCCAAAAATATAGAACATAAAATCACAAACAAGAAACATGGACAGCCCACAAGCAGCACAGTGCATATATACTATATATATATAAAAAAACTAGGTATGTTTATCAAGGATTGTTAGGTACCGCGTTGAAACGGTCAGTAAAATGTAAATTTACTGGGGTTTTTAACCAGTTTGTGTGCACAACCTCGCTCTTGAGAAGATTTAAAAAGGAAATTAAAGTCATCTTCTAAAAGCATTACATATTTGGCAGTTTATATCATTAAAGATGCACTCTCACAGATTTACCGTTTTTACATTTTTTATTCTTTGTCTTGGAATGAGTCTTTGTTTGCGTACATATCTGTAAACCAGTGATAGAAGACTGCTGAAATAAGATCTGATCGCAGATTTTCATATTTCTGTTCCAAAAAGTAATGCTTTATGGCTAAAACCGTTACTAACGCTTTTAGAAAAAATGCATAAAACATTAATTTTTGAACTTAAATATAACAAACTGCAATCTAGTGTTTTGTCAGCAGTCTTATATTACTGGTTTACATGCATTTCGCATAAATTGGATCGTTCTAAGACCAAAAATTAAAAATGTTGTCAAAATGTTCAATCTGTGAGAGTGCAGATTTAACAGGTACAGGATTTGAATCGATATGAAATGAATATTTAAACTTGAAATAAATTCAGATTATAATGCCTAACGGCTTCAAATTCTAGCACTTATTGTCCTTAATTTACAGTAAGCGTCTAAATCTCTTAACAATAAACAATAACTATAAACTGTTTGGAACATTTGATATGTAAAGTGTTAAACCAATGCTCTATCACATTTACAACTCTTCTAGTCATTAATGGTGTTCTACCGAGTTTTATGTTAACAAAAACAGTATATATTTACTTGAGTTAGAGTTCTAATGCCTTTCTTTACAAAACTTCAACTGCACTATTTCTTTATATATGCTTTTTACACCCCAAACTTCACAGCCATGGTGTAAATATCAATGAGTTATATGTTTGTATAATTTAATCATACATGAAGGAGAATTCACTGAACAATACTCAGTCAAATTGATTGCATAAAATGATGACTTTTGAGGAGAGGCAATATGATTGATAATGAATTAAGTGTAGATAAATCACATATTAAGATATTTTCTTCTCCAATCCAAGAAAAGTAGATTTGGGCATGCTGGAAATCCTTATCTTGCCCACGGGCAAAGTTAAATAAGGACCCATTTGGAACTTATTTTGTATTGTCATCACACAATTATCTCCCTTGTAAAAGATCGTCGTCTGTAGCACCATGGGAACCTTGTCTAGTGGTAATGTTTAAAATCCAAATAAATCATTCCTCACTTTAACTGACACAAAAAGGTTTTAACGCTACTTTCAAGAAATTATGTTGCAATCCCCTTAGAACTATTTAAAGAACGACTTGACTATTTAAATATTTGAATTACTGCACGCATATCTATGAAAACAACATATTATCACATATCTATACGCGAACTATTTTCACTACGCACAAAAGGATTCCAGTGAAATAGTACGTTTCAACTTTATTTAGTTTAACTGAGGTGAAAGAAAACGTATCTTTCATGGCTAATCGGGTAGGATAGATTCGCCTGAGCCCTCGGGGAGGGTGTTCTGCGGAAACTCGGTAAACCTCACGCTCGGGTTGGAATGAACCTATCTTACACGAGCGGCCATGGAAGATACTTTTAATCTTCATTCAAACGCATCTAGCAAAACTGAAATGAGTATTAAAATATATTTGTTATATCATATAATGATAATTTGGATCAATTTCACAACGGAACCGCTGTTTGACTGACGGCAAGAAGCAGTTTCAGACTTCAACTTTGATACACACACGGTGGATATAGGCAATAGTCCAAAACAAATTGATACACTGCCCCGTACATAAGGGTCTCGCTCACGTTTTATTAAGTCAGACATCAATCTGACAATGGACACATACACATCATTGACGTCAATGAATAGTTTGCCAACTTGCAGGTTGTTTTCTTCTAAAGTTATTTAAATTCCATTTATAACAATGAAACTATATCGTTAACTAATAGTTTTAGTGTTTCTACGTGATTAGTCAATCACCAGATAAAAAAACTCCGCCCTTGAAGCAAATGAAGGATATATTGCATTCACAAATTTTCCCACAATTCAATTATGATATATATTTTTGTATATAAGAAACAATTCTTGACAACGTAATTTTATAACATATGCAGCTTCCTTTAAATATAATCTAAGAAAAGTCTTTGCTCTACACCGCAATGGTCGAAATTAACTATATTTCCAAGGGATCCAGAAGGGACACAAACATACAATTTCTTATCGATTGTTAATTAATTCTTATTGAACTTAACATGTATTTTGGGTTTCAATCTATTTTTCTGCCAAAACAATATTGCACAATATGGACACCTGACTTCGAGGTTATTTAGTCCCTCCAAAAAATGCTGTGTCCTAGGGATCCTTGGACTCAGTAAGTTTCAAACGCTGCGACGGTAACTTCAGTAATAACTTAAGTACTCTTACACAACATATGCAAACTGAGAAGTATTGTTAAAATTGTGTTTCGTCTGTCCTGCTTCTACTGGCTATGTTGCAAGAACTGGCTATGCTTCTACCAGATAAATGTGCCTCTACTCTAGCATTGAGAGTGTTGTTCATCTCATTATCAACCGAGACAGCATTTTTGTCACCCTCGTCCGGAATATCATTCGTGGCAGCGTTTTTTTCACCCTCGTCCGGAGTATTATTCAAGGCAGCATTTTGGTGACGCTTGTCTTTGTTTTAAAGAATTGATTAATAATGAATAGTATTGGTAAATACTAGTATATATTTACATATATATATATATGATACAGACTTACTGAAAGGAAAAACAATTAGAATTTAACAATAAAAGCAAAATAAAAATATGACAATATAATGCTTGGATGAAAAGTAAATAAACTTAATATTATTCAATACTATAAAATTAATTGAAATGTGGTCACAAAAAGGAAAAAAACAACAACAACAAACAATGGCATATGGTTTATTTAAAGAAAAGGTGAAAGTGGGAGACCTACCTAAAATATCCTGTTTTACAAAGTCCCAGTCAAACACAACGCCTGACTCACGAATTGCATCCTCTAAATGACTCAATGTTGGTTGAGAGCTGGAATTTCGCCATTCTCTCAGCATTTCATAAACAATATCTTTATGGCCACAGTTATTTTTTTCTATTTGGTCTAATAGGGAGGTTCTGATGTCCAGATGAGCACCCAAACCTCTCCAGCCTTTTCCAATTAGCGACGCAACGTGCAATAGTTCTATGTCACTTGGACTTTTTTTCTTCCAGGGAGCTAAAATATGAATTGTGCTTCTTTCAAAAATCAAATGATATTGTTTTTCAAGACAATCGTTTGTACTACGTAAGTCAGTCTATAAACAAACAATGTTTAGGAACATTCAGTACAGGTAATTGCATTATAAATATGGCATGATTATTGTGGAAAAACAACAACAAACTGTAGTCCCTTATAAACTGAACGATGAAAAATATAGAGCCAAATACTAAAACATAAATAAATTAATGAAGCTGTTCAGATCTGTCAAAACCATGCGACTATGTGAACTTTTATCTAGTTTTTTTTAAATGCTATTTTCGGATCAATCCTCTCATAAGAGGGACAAATGTGTGCATTGACGACTTCAATATATGCTATACGAGTATATTTAGTTAATTTTGACGTACTGTCGGTATGAATAAATCTTTCTAAACAGTATATTTTCAAAATTTTGAACCACAAGTTCATTTCCGTTTGTTTCGGATTCTTTGTTTTTAAAGTACTTTAAAACACATTTTTAAAAAAATAAATATGATTGCAGTTACCTTTCCTGCCCTCTTGTTCGACGCCTGAAAGAAGTTTCACTCGACTCAGGTTGTCCACCTCCGTTTCTTTCTGTGACCCGGCAGTGTGTGTACTAACAGCTTCACCGGAGGTCTCCACTGTTTTGCAGAACAAAGAGACAAAGCTTACGAAGATGGTTTGACTATATACCAATGTCGTTGAATGCACTTCTATTAAGCAAAACTACGACACACTAAAGAGTCGTCGTTCCTTTAAAAATGTTTTACATAAATATAAGCAGTTTAGTTTAAATAACATATAGTCCCAGTTTTGACCCACACGTTTTTATCGTTTGTTTCGGATTCTTTGTTTTTAAAGTACTTTAAAACACATTTTTAAGAAATAAATATCATTGCAGTTACCTTTCCTACCCTCTTGTTCGACGCCTGAAAGAAGTTTCACTCGACTCTGTTTGTCCTCCTCCGTGTTTTGCTGTGACTCGGCATTGTGTGTACTAACAGCTTCGCCGGAGGTTTCCACTTTTTTGCAGAACAAAGAGACAAAGCTTACGAAGATGTTATGATATATATATATATACCAATCTCGATGTATGCACTTCCAGTAAGCAAAACTACGACACACTCAAGAGTCGTCATTTCCTTTAAAATTATTATTACATAAATATAAGTAATTTAGTTATGATAACATATAGGCCCAGTGGTTAAAAGAAATCAACCTCGCTAATCAAGGGTTTACAAAAAAGTTGCTGTTAACGTTTCACGAGGATTGTTCAAAAAGTTTGCGGAGTTTTGAAAAAGAAATAAAGTCCTTGTTAAAAACGTTAATAAATTGGTACACTTTTAATTGATAAAAACTTACTTAAACTAGTAGAGCGTTGGCAGAGTGCTAATTTCACGATTAATCTGGCTGCCTTCATAAGGCCTTTTTCGTTTTTTTCTTTCAAAATCCTTCCTTTGTGACAACCTAGAAATAATGATATAAACCAACTATATATACAGTACTTAATGTATTTAGCGGGATAAGAGAACAATGGCCTGTCAACAAAGTAGCTTAAAATATTATTCCTACCATTATGATTTAGACGAGTCTCTATCCGATCCGAAATAATTTTGTTACAGTATCTACTTTCACTATCAAAACCCGTGTTGCAATGTTGATCTTGACCGCGCACCGGTTATGCTTTGAATGCAAGAAGAGTGGACTGTTTCATTGCTGACCAATGAATTCGGCTTTACAACATTAATAAATTAATTAGATGGCTCTCAAATTTCGGCCAAAACTAAAAGTAAAAACAAACGTTCAATCCCGGCTATGTTACTATCACCTGTGGTTGACCTATATGATACATTTTATGGATTTAATACATTTTACTACAAGGAGGGACCATTTAATTTGCCGTAAAGAGTATTAAGATTATACATTATCGCGTGTTGTAAAATGTAGAGAAGTGTTTTTCTAAAAATGAAAATATATAATAGTTGTGGATATGCTTGGCGCGGAATTCATCTTTCTCTTTTTTAAACCTCCCGCGCGCATGCTTTGCTATGGAAAATCATTTCCCGAAATAAAATATTCGCGAATATTTATTTATTATAATAAGATGGCATGAAGTCGAATCTTGATGACTAAGAATGGGTTGATAAAACGAAGCGAATGAGCTCTTTTTTATCAAATATTAATTCTGGTCATCTAGATAGCTAAAAATACAAACTCATTGGCTGGCACATTTTTAACGCAAAATTTGACGCAGAGAGTATGAATTAGAAGAGTGGCAGTAGGCAAACGTTTAAAACACCCGCGAAAGTTGAAATTCTCAATGTTTACGCCTAGTACTTTATGACTGCCTATGTGCAATTTCATTGACTAGAAATATATGTTGAATTCTAACATGTGATACTTCAAATTATTCGATTAGATCAAAGCTTACGCGTGTCGAAAAACTGCAAATAAGAAATACTGTTCCGCTAAAATGTTCTGTTTAGGTAATTTATGGGTATTTGTCGAAAATTAAGAAATGTGGCCGATACCATTGTCATAAGTGTTAAATTATGAAGCATATACAATAACTTTACTACAATAACAAAAACTATAAACGAATACTGGCACCTGGATAAACCGTGAGAAAGTTGTTTTCACTTACATATCGTTATCAATAGCCATGCAATTATGACGACAAATGGTGCAAATTCTGCTCCTGTTACTTTGTCTGTCTTCTTCGAGCTGATGACAACTTTCTCTAGATTATATGAGAAAAAAAGGCCATAAATAAAATATACATTAAATCACATATTCACATTTTCAGTTATTTCGGAACAAATGCATTTCCATGCTTGCCACTCAAAGGAACTTGTTTTTGGAGAAATGTTGTTGTTGTTGTTATTTAAGTATAAAGGATTCATTATGATTTAAATATGTAAACTTATTTGATTGTTTGTATATCCAAATGACTTCTTTTCAACTTTTACATTTTTTAACCCCAATAAATGGATTTATCTCGATTAAAAAATGCAACAAAACCGAAAGATACTCTAAGTATATGTTTATGATTTATCGCACACAACGTCAATAAGAAATTTGCTTATCACGTGACTTTCTGAAAACCTAATGATTTACAGTTTTTAACTAGAAAGATGTTCTTAGAAGTCAAGAAAAAATAACCCAATATAATCAACCTTTGGACCACTAGACCGCCACGACTTTGCTTCAACAATAATATATTTTGACGTGCTAACCAAACATTGATAACATCACATAATGATGGTAAACAACCAATTTCGCAACAACAAAGCTGTTTACGCTATTTAAAATTGTCTTCAAAAACGATATTTGAGCAAATATCAACATTTGCTGAAGGGTTCCAGATTTTGGTATCTTAGATTTGCCACCCTTTATCTCGTCATGCACAAAAAAACACGAGCGTAAAGAAATCTACGATTTTATACTAAACACCATTATTAAGTTTTCATTCGAAAACTCTTACATCACATTTATTTTAAAAACAGGAGCTTAATTTCTTTATGCGAAATCGATTTGAAAATGTTCAGTATTTCTCTAGTATCTTCTTTAGACTGTTCCGGCGATTGTTCAGGTACTGTTAGCAAAGCGCTATGCTCCACCCACATATCTACCTCATTGGCATATTGTGAGTCGGTGATCCAGTTGAGAATTTCAGGTTTATTTTCTTAAAATATCTTTTTACTAAAGTATCGTATCGCGTGGACCTCGGTAAATTATCAGACATCATATGAGACTCAATTATAATAGTAACATGCACGATATTTTTTTTTCTCAAATTATTTAATCCTAGGTTGCACTAAGGATTTAACATAGCATTTGAATACTTCCGTTTTTGAAGTCATTTAAGGCGATAGTTCTTGAGAAAGGATGCTTCAATCAGAAGGATTCCAGCCATCATTGATGGTGTTTTTACGTAACCTTTAATTACACGTTTACTCGTATATGTTTCAATTTGAAGAACACCATTAGATTCGACTACAAGTATCCAAAAGAACCCACCTTTTCCGGTTGTGGAATCAATTGTAGACTGAGTGTATGTTTGATCAGTTGTTGAAGAAGCTGTCGTTGGTGGCTTCGTTTTTGCTCTAAACAAATCAAGCTGATAAAACTTTAAATAAATTTAATCAGTGAAGTGTATCATAAATCAAGGATGGTTTATGCCTTAAAGTTACAGATATCATGGACTGGAATAAATATTTGTGTATTTTTTCAAGATGATATCAAGTAAATGATAACATGATTTGCATTGTTAAATATGTATATCTATTTAGAACACATTGTGAAGTTTTTCAAACATCTGTACTACTAAATATTTCAGGTAAGTTTGGTGAGAAGATAGAGGAACAAACGAATATACGCTATACGCGGAAATGTTTCATACAATAATTAAAACGAAATCAACAAACGTTTACTGACTCGACAAAAGTATCAATCATACGAGAATACCAGTAAGCGTGTACTGAAGAGACAATAGTGTAAAATAAACGAGGAAATCAAATAGCATTAACTGACTAAGCAAACGTACCATACATATGAGTAAGTCAACTAGCGTTTGCAAACTATACAAAAGTATCATTCCTACAAGTAAATCAATAAACTTTAACTGACTTGACAAAAGTATCAAACATTCAATAAATCGACAGACGCTAACTGACTAGACATACGTACCAAACATTAAAGTTTTAAACATTCAAGGTGATAAACACACATTTGCATACCAGATAACTGTATCATGCAAACGAGGAAATTACTCTTTTACTGCTTAGACAAATGTATTTAACAATCGAAGAAATAAACTCACATTTACTGAAAATACAACTGCATCATAAGCACAAGAAATTTAACACACTTTTACTGACTAGACACAAGTATCATACGTACGAGAAAATCAACAAGCGTATACTGACTTGACCAAGGTATTATAAATTATGAAAAAGAAAATTATAGTCGTATAGGTAAAACAGGTCCCGTGTTCTAGCGGGAATGTTGTTGGATATACTAATTTTAGCATTTTTTATAAAAGGTCTAAATACTTATTATTGACTTCAGAGGTAATGATTTTAAGAGATTTCTATGAGTTTTAAATGTAATTGTTTTGTTAAAGCAATGTGGATTGAGGCTCCAATAAGGATGATTAATGTCAAGGTTCATAAAAACAGACCATACGGTTCTAGAGGAGATGTCAATTCAAGCAACTATTCACAGACCTAAAACGGGCTCAGATGGCCTTAAGATTGAATTAGACGATGTACTTACGTTGCGCTTGCTCTTTCAACACATGCATCTGAATCGTCCGTCCTGTAATAACCGTCTGGACAGTTGATTATGCAGGAGTAATCTAGGAGAAATCAAAGACTAATTAATTGAACTAGTAGGTCAAAACTTTAATCTATTAGCTTGTAACATGACACACACAGTCACCAAATCAACACACAGTGATAACATGTATATACATTTATATTGAGATATCGTTTATATAAAACACACACATTTATTTATTTGAAACGGGTCTTGCGACGGTAGCATACTCCGTGGACCCGATCTATCACCAGAACGGAACCGGTCTGGGCTCCCCCTGATGCCTATAAGATCATTATAAAGCTCTTCAAATAATTTGTTTTTTGCTTAATTGTGATTTTACTGAATGTCTTCCTGTACCGAAAAACTACCCGACAGCATTGCATACTAAATGCTCGTCGTACTTCCAAAGTGCTTAAAACTTAAAAATAGATGAGTTTGCTTATCTATATAATATACAATCTTCAATCACTATTCGTCTATATCTCTTTCTGTATTTTATAAAACAAAATACAATTTTCCTTAAAAGCACTTACTTAAAGCCAGCTCCTGTGCAGACGGACATTTCTTTAACATACAATGTGCGTCAGTGTAGAAGCACATGGAGTCGATGTTTTCATTCTCAGGAGCGAACCCTCTCCTCGCATCGCATCTGCAGTAGCCATCACTCTCCGTTCGCTTAAGCCACGACTCACCACAGTCAATTTTGTTGTCCTCCGGAATGCACTTGTTAAACTTTTCTTGGAAACACCTGCTATATGACGAGGACAATCTGCCGTCTTGGCTGTTGTAGAAATATTTGTTTGAGCAAGAAATACAATTAATCTTTGCCTCGTTCGGAGGTAGTTTTTCTCCATTGGCGTATAGAGTAATACTCGGTTCTTCGCCTGAAACAAATACATTCGATGAAATTTGAAATACATTTCTTAAATGTTGCGTTGATTATCTAAACACCTCACTAAAGTATCACCCTATACGGATTATAAAACATTGTTTGTTATTAAACCCGTAGCAACAGGTTATATTGTGGAACAGCAACAGCTTAAATGTAAATACTGCTGAAGTATAGAAGGTAAGAGCTACCGGATCCAGGGGTAAACCCGGCGCGCGCCCCCTCTTAAATATCCGCATGTTTATTTTTTATTTCGATATAGTAAAAGAGTAATAAAATACGCCCCAAATGCGATATTTCGGATAGGAAATTGTTTACATTTTCTTGTAATTTTCTGAGGGCGCAGTCAAAAGGCTTTGCCTCTTAATTATCCCACCCTCTCTAACGCCCAATCCTGGACTCGCCCCTGCCATGGTGTTATGTATAAGGATTTTTTTCTTATTCAACCTCTCTTGCATGGCTTTTCCAGCGCACATTCTTCCAAGTGGATGATATTGCCGGTATGTAGTTCAAAGTCCGCGTAGTCAGCCGCGCAGTGATACGTGAGGCCCTCTGGACACGCCTTCCTCTGGGCCGAACACTGCCAGTCACATGTGGTATTGTCCCCATCACAGTTGAAGGCCCAGTCTTTCACTTTCCGATTTGAACATATTGGGATACACTTAGTGTCCACAGGTCGAAAGACTCTATCTCCACCGACCTCCAGAAACTGAAATAAATTTGAAAGCCAGAACTCAACCTGTGCGTTAATAATGATTAAGTTACACTGCGCTTTATTGTCATAAAAGTTTCATGTCTCAAATTTTCTTTTTTTAGATAGTAGTTTAATACAATCAATTATTTTCTGCATTGTTATTATTACACAAATTTAAATTTATTTGAATGCATTTGTAATGATGTTATATCCAAATCATAATACTATTGAAAACTCCCTTGACTTAGTGATCCCCAAACCTATTATTCAATTTTGATAGTTCTAGGCGAGGCCATTCTAGAGTCTTTGTGCAGACACATTTTTGTAACAGACGTTAAGGACGGACAAATAGCCGGACTTTGAAAATACTGTATGACAGCCTACGGTGGCTTAGAAACGTATTCGCATACTTACTACTCGTAGAAGTATGCAGATAAGTAGAACCATTGATCCGGCCATTCATGTCAACCTGAAAAATTGACGAATGCTTTTAGAACACCGTACACTACTAAACGGAATCACACTAGTTTATACTATTTTATTTGCCAACTGGCTTCTTTTCACGATCTTAAGGACAAATTACAATCATATTATATATACAATAATTAAAATTATTATATACTTTACTTCTTTCAAAGTGATCTTCCTTACAAATGAAGACGACTATTTGGTCAATGGACTACTGCAGCCATTTATATAAAACGTGGTTAAGTTATCCACGAAATATATTTCGCTTAGTTTGCACATTTAAAGGATTTGATTGGTTAATGAAACTCATTGGATCACTTAAATTTTCGGCTAACTTTGACCAAAGAATTAGCCACTTTTATACCATCAGCTGAACATGTTATATTTTCGGTCATACATATATCCAGAAGCAAAAGCTAATAAGGAAAAAGGTATACGAAGAAGAAGATGACATGATCATTAAACATATGTGTTTTGGAAGGCTGTGTTTATTTGTGGTCGCGTTTTAATACTGATTGTGCGTAAGATTAGATAATAGATGATTGCGCAATGATAAAGTTATATCATAAATAATGACCTAAGCGAGAAGGAAGGTTTAAGCTTGAATCTCACCTCTCAATATCAAATAACAAAAACCTGAAATAAATAAACCGAACATATACATATAAAAAGAGTGTATTCTAGTATGGAACAACTGTCTCTCAAGGAAATAGTATACACTTGATAACCTTTTCTCTTCTTCTTATAGTTGACTAAGTATTGTTTTACAACATACGATTTAGAACTAAAATAGACATGCGGTGTACAGTCAATATAGTGCATACTACGACCACTTCTACTAATACTACTACTACTACAACAACAACTACCACTACCACTACCACTTCCATTTCTACTACTACTTGTACTACTACTACTGCTCCTCCTACTTCCGCTACTACCACTGATATTACCGCTACTACCACCACCGCCACCACTACCACTACTACCACCACTATCACTTCTCCTCCTCCTCCTCCTCCTCCTCCTCCTCCTACTACTACTACAACTACTACTACTACTACTACTACTTCTACTACTACTACTACTACTACTACTACTACTACTACTACTACTACTACTACTACTACTACTACTACTACTACTACTACTACTACTACTACCACTACCACCACCACCACCACCACCACTACTACTACTACTACTACTACTATTCTTACTACTATTACTACAACTTCTTCTACTACTTCTACTACTACTACTACTACTACTACTACTACTACTACTACTACTACTACTACTACTACTACTACTGCTACTGCTACTGTTAATAAAAATATAATAATAATAATAATAATAATAATAATAATAATAATAATAATAATAATAATAATAATAATAATCATAATTATTATTAATTTTATTATTATTTTTATATACAACTACTACTACTACTACTACTACTACTACTACTACTACTACTACTACTACTACTACTACTACTACTACTACTACTACTACTACTACTACTACTACTACTACTAATAATAATAATAATGATAATAATAATAATAATAAAAAACTTCCATCAACTTACTGCGTTTATACGACCATTTTCGTAACTGATATGTATCCAAAGGGTAAAGCCACTATGATAAATAAGTTATACCCTATATAAAACACTCCTTCATTAGCCACGTGATTACATACAATAAGTGAAACCGAAAACAGATAAAATCCGATATTTCTATAACAAGTTAAGACTTATTCCATTAATAATGAAATACTGTTTTTTTCTAATAAATAATAAAATAGTAAAATAACTGATAATATGTTTTACATCCTTGTTAGAGTACTTCGATTACTACAAATATGGGTTGAACAGCTTTATGAATAGATTACAGTCCTTTGGTCGGTTGAAGTTTACTTTAGGACACATGATAACATGATTGCACAGGCGTATGAGCTAATATTTATTGGAGTAGATTTCGTCACCTTTTTTGTTAGTGTAAATACCTGAACAAAACGTGTCCTTACAATACGATATTACATTAAAATCACGCAGAATGATATAAAACGTTAATTGAAAATGTACTTATTACATTGAGTTCCTTTTTTCGTTACTGCACAGCTCATGCATCCGTTATCCTACATAATCTTAGAGAACTGAAAGTTTGTACAGTGTTAACTAGCATATTAATCCCTATTATTCACAAGTGATGTAAGCCACCACCTCACTCTTAACACGTCGAAATTCTTTTAAAAATGATCCATTTCGTACCCCTATGTTCTGACCCATTTTATTTTATTTCATAGATCCGCCAATGAGATAGTTATTGACATTTAGAGCTATGTCCCTTTGTTCTAAATATTGCCATTTAGTTAATATTGGGTGCTGTGACAGTTTTAGCACTGTTCGTTTTAGTATATTCAAGGTTATAATTGCATGTTCTATATTTCATTCGTTAAGATAACAATATGACTTTCAAATACAGACAGCATTTGATGGGAATAAACGATCATTGCATTATCAGTAAATATATTTTGTATTGATGCAAAGACTATCAAATGAATTTCACGAGATGTATTTAATGGAGACCGGTAGCCGTGAGCTATGCGAACCTCTGAAATCAATTCAAAGTCACAGGCACTTTACGACCGACCCGTTTAACACTAAGTGCATAAAACCAGGCGGATTCACTAGGCCATGTGATGGTGTCAGAAATCGTATAGTTTATAGTTCGTGTATTTCGAAACACCTATATTATTCTATACAATTTGTCGCATGAATACAAACTACTTAGCAAAGAAAATTCCATTGCCCAGCGGGAAGTAATACTCAACCGCTACATCTCAATCAAGACATATGGTATGCTTCACTATACAAAGAAGGTTCAACTCTCTTTCAAAAATGAAAATAGAAATATATTGTGAATGGTTGTGTTGTTGACTATAAAAAACAACAATGGCATATCCGTACCGCTGGTGACCCAGACACTGTCCGGTTTTAAATGCTTTATCCAGTTCCACGCAAATTTACTATAGGGTCTGAATCTCAATTCTCCACCGATGTTCACAACGCTAATTAACCCACGTGTTAGGGTTCGATGCACGTGCAGGCATTGTTTAACATAGACAGACGACATCCACATTCATTACATTTACGAATGTGTAAATTCCAGTGAATTAGGAGCAATATCCCTCACTTCGTCTGGCAAGAACTCATGAAACTTTAACGCGCATTCTTTGTAAAAACACGCTAGATAGATTTAAAAAAAATGTGAAGAAAACACATACATAAATGATGTATTTAAGTGTTTGGAAGTACGCCTATGAGATAGCACTATGTTTTGCAACATAAAGAATGCCTCTTGGTATAACGAGTCTGTAGAAACAATAATCCGGCGAATTAGACTTAGATGATTAAATGATCTGCTTATTCGATAACTTAGTTTGTATCACCAGCCTGAATTATTGATACTTTTGTGCATAATAAACCTGTAGGGATTTAACACCATTGGAACTTAATAACGCGACACATGACAAGTATACTTATTGTTGTGTTCCATTTACCTAAGATTGAACTTATCTTTTTCGGTTATATGTTTTCATGTTATTAAAATTGGCTAAAAAGATAGCTTCGCATTACAGAAATATTTTCTAGAAAAAAATCTCATTTCCTGCAAAGCATACATACCAATTTCTTAAACCTTTTGTATATCTAAGTTAGGTTATGTGAAAATAAAGTATAGATTTAATAAGACAATAAATCATTTTTTAAATATTCTGTTTTTTAGTTTGAATGAAAATACCAAGACGTGACTTACATAACGGAAATTGACAACTCTTTCAACGAGTTCAAATTTGACAATTGGGCAGCAAAGATTAATTTGTCCAGAAAAGTTACATAAACTTTACGACAGGAAGATCTTATCTCTAAGGATATACTTGTGCTTTATCAAAATCTGATCTTAAAGGTCTAGGACTACCTCTTGGATGTGTTGAGAACATCGCACAGGAAATCCAAAAAATGGAAAACTGCAGATTCCATTGTGACAAATGAAATTCAGAGCACGATTGACAGAAGCTCGACTAACGAAGCTACACTGGAAGGCGCCGGTAAGTTATTTGACGAACTTTTATTGGCAACATCCCCGGACTCTGGCCAGCAAAAGGCAAAAGTTGAAGAAAGATCGAACTTCATGGACCCGAGGTCTATTCTCAAAATGAAGTCGCAATCAAAAGAAGGCCGTACATATAACACGTTTTCTGTCGGAACGAAATAAACGTCGGAGAGAGAATAAACGCAAAGAGTATATCCTCCGTTCTCACGACGAAGAAACGATAGTACTAAATACGGACGACGAGCACCCATTCTTAGGTATTTAAATGGACGAGTGGGGTGCCGCAAACATGAGGCTCCGTAACCATTTGCTTGCTTCAAATGAACTGACCAGATCTGATGTAGAACATTACCTTGCATATACGAGAATATTCGAATTTGCTGACACCTATGAATGTAATAGAGTTCTAAATGATGTCTCCCACTAAAGGGAGCTACAAGCTGAACATCGCTTTAACTGGGGAACCTTTTCCTTTCATATGAAGCTTTAAATGCTAGGACCGAAAGGTCCGAAATCAACGGTACAGCCGTCATACCAATCGCCAGAGTCGAGGGAAGACTACAAGATATTCAAGGCAAAAGGCTCATGCCCGTTTGGAAACAAATGCCGCTACAACCACCAGTCTAAAGACCAGCCGTCGTACCCAGTTCGTCAAGACAAACTCACAACAGCAAAAAACCTGTAAACCGACCTACATCACTTATATATGAAGCATGGGAAAAACATCTGCCGACGGGATACCAAGATCGTGAATATCTACTTACGGGAATTAAATATGGAATTAACATAGTTGACAATGATAAACTGTAAAAGTAGTGTGGAAGAGGAAAATTACTCATCGGCCTCATGTACTAAAATGCGCGCGCAAACGGAAGCCCAAATCGTATCAGAACTCGAAAACGGGCACTACGAAATCGTCGATGATAAGCCACTAATTGTCTCTGCTATCGGAGCTATACTCAAACGTGATTCTTCGAAAGTAAAACTTATTCACGATTGTAGTCGCCCGCCAGGATTTGCGTAAATGACTTTGCAGATACGGACCATTTTAAGTACCAGTCAATCAAGGATGATATTTAGCTTGTTACACCTAATTGTTATATGGCTAAACTTGATCTTGATCAAAGTGCATACCGAAGTGTTCCGATTCATCCCTCAAATTGAAATGGCGTTTTTACAAAAGCAAGAATTTAACTTATATGGTTGATACCAAACTTCCATTCGGGGCTTCACGGTCCCCAGAGATATTTACAAAAATAACACAAGCTGCGCGAGTGATAATGGAGAAAAGAGGCTACAAATTCTGATTTTCTGATTGTAGGCAAGACATTCGAGGAATGCAAACAAGCACTTCATGAATTGATGGCATTCTATACTACTGACCTACCCATACTTTTGGATTTGAACACTGTTTTAATGTTTTTCTCATTACGTTTCTATACATGCGTTTGTATTATGTCATATTATCTTTCTTTCATCCATTGTTTATTTGTAACATTTCATGCATATAATTACTGTATGCATAATTATATTCGTTTGCTTTTGTTTGCACGCTTATAACAGTCTATATATCATTATCAGTTGATATGCGCATAAATTAAGTAGTTTGGAGTTATAGTTAGTAAGTAAATAAAGTATTATGTCATATGTATCTTTCGTTCATGCATTGTTTATTAGTAACATTTCATGCATATAATTACTGTATGTATAATTATATGTGCATGCTTATTACAGTCTATATATCATTATCATTTGATATGCGCGCAATTATATTTAGTTTGGAGCTATAGTTAGTAGAGCTCCATATTCCTCTCTATACTGTTGTTGGCTTTTTCATTTAAATTAAACGTTGAGGCTTTTGATTACGTAAACAAAGACAAAATAACTTCTTTTAGAACAGTATCTTTTGTCATACATTTACCGTCTACGTGATAACAGTCTGGTACTTTTGGCACTCATTGCAGTTATGGAAAATATGTACAAGTCATCACTATGAATTACAAAATAAATCGGATGTCTGCTTACAAGGGCCCAATTCCCTAGATAATGTAGAAACCTACGTCAATAGCATAGAGGGAGCGGATAAAGATAAAAGTCTCCAAAATAGCGGATCATCAGGAATACTTTCCATGGGTGTACTGGAGAACAATATGACGGAAAAGTATTTGTAGATATATGTCGGCGAACAAGCACATGGAGGTGCGTGAAAACTGTTTTATGGTAACATTTGAAGCGAGAAATATTTTTTTAGCGTTCTAAATATTGCCATAAGACATGGTTATCATGATGCTACAGACAACAGTTTTCAACAAGGGAGGTAATTACAATGCGGCGACCATTAAAAAGGAGTTCCATACGGGCATTTTATCTTCGCCCATGGGCATGATAAGAATTTCTAGCATGGTTAAAATTCTGGATCTACTTATCTGAGGTGGGAGAATAAGGTATCTTTCTCTTCTATTAAGATATTTGTTTTGGATATATTTAAAATAAGTGTTAATTTTAAAACCTTTGTGACTGGTTCATATATTTATATTTATATGTAAACGAAGATTACTCGATCGACGTGCGTCACCAATCTAGGACATTTGGTTAATTGCTTAATGATTTTTAAAGGAGAATACCAGTCTTTGTGGGTAAAAAATCTATTCATGGCTTGTGTATGTAGTGCCAATGAAGTGAGGTTGTCTACGTTGTCAACGCTTCATAGATATATTTTTGTCGTCATTGTGCAATGCTGATGCATGTTATTTAAGAAGACACTGTATACAGTCGAACCCCGATGGCTCGAACACGTTGGGACCGGCTAAAATACCTCGAGCCTCGGGAAAATTAGAGACAAGCGGGAAAATTTACGTTCAGTGTAAAGATATCGGTCCTTAACATTCAATTCGAGCCAGCGAGGAATTCGAGCCAAGCGAGTTCGAGTCAACGGAGTTTGACTGTGTATTCTCTTTCGATTTATTCTACGACGAAACACACAACTTCTCAGGCGACGTTGAGGCTATCCAGCAACTTGATCTTGTCATTGATTAATATGTTTTATTTTAACCTCCGTAAATGGACAATACTAAATATAGTATTTATAAAGTTAGTAATCATATTGCCATAGTCTAATTCAACTTCTTGGATGGGATTTAGTATTTCTGGGCGTATATTGCAGTTCATCGTTAAGATTAATTCAAATCGTCATGTTGTATTGATTCGTACCCTGATAAACCTTAATTGAAGGTAAAAAAATCACCAATACTTTATTTGTTTTGTAACTTAACTGACCTGTTTAAACAGTATTCATTTTGTAATATATATTTATATTTATACAACATTACATATACAAGTAAAGGATTAAGGAGAAAGCCAAAGGCTTATATGGAACCGCTTTCCTCAAACTAAGCTGGTAATATTCAGAAGTTCAATCTAGAATGAATGATGTCTTGGAGTGTCCGCACTTGTAAGCATAATCTATGCGATATGTATGCCTTATTGACCATTCTCCTGTACTTCATCATTTTTGAAACGTTGTAAAAATTGAGGTTTCGATTTGCTAACATGGCATCCATTTTGGCAAGTTAAAAACTTAACTGATATACAGCAATATTCTGAAATAACTAAAACAATAATAATTAAATGCAGTATTGCTAGTTTTATCATTAAAAATACCATTTCAGAATGCTAGTATTTTAATAATGGATTTATATTGAAACATAAATGCAACCCATCGACCGAATTTCAAAACTGCAGTGTATTCATTCTCTGATTGAACATGTGTTTATGTATTTATTTCGTTATTTTTTATTATTTGATTTATAGAAAAGGCATGCATATTTGTTTCGGAGGCCATATTGTAAACTACCCGGCCACATGGGTCCATGTGTTCATAACACTTACAGTTGTGGACAATATCAGTTCTTCAATGGAAACGGTTAGCACTTAATAGGTGACAATCCGTTATATCATATTGCAATATCTGCCTTTACAAATGCGGTGCAGCTATTGCACCATTTACGTCCAATGCGACTCCAGATATCTAAACTATGATTAAAGTTCTACGTTTTTTTTAGATAGTAGATCCGACCTCATGTTATAATGTATTCCGATTATACAGCAAACGCACCCACATCTAAATGAAATATAAAAAAAAAACCCACTACATCAATGTATTAGAACATGTAAAGTGAATAAATCCTGTGTCATGGTGAAAAAATACATTTTTGAAAACTTTAATGAATTGATACGTTAGACTAGTCCAACGGTCAGTGGCTGTTTGGCTGTTAAGTTATTGGCTTTAAACATGTGTTTACATTTTGGCTTCTGTGTATTTCCACGTAGTTTTCATTGAATCTTGAAAGTAAATGTCCGATGGTTCTTCATGAGTATATATTCAAATTGTGTTTACAACTGAGAAAAACACCTACATTCAAAATATGTGGTGAACATTGTTGGTCACCATGTCTCAACGTTCCGTTCCGTGTGGTGCTGTCTTGTAACGATATCTGCTACAGGGTGTGATAAAAGCCGTTCGATGTCGGACTTCCTTAAAAATTGGTATAATGTGATAGACATTCCATGCATCGAATACCGTCTTCTAACCATGTGGAACAGAACGGACCTGACGAAAGGAAGAGGTTGTGTGAGGAGTTTCCCTGGTAGCATGCGAGTTCAAATGCTAGTATCAACTGTAAGACGAGGCATACTATTTTTCTTGGCACAGACAACCATGCAAAGAAACTAAGAAACAGGTTTTCTGACAGGTTTAGTTTCAAACACACAAGTTTTACATCCTGTTCAATTGCACCCTTGACAACCAACTCGATCAGTGCTACAGCCCTTGTACCTTATACAGGCACTATGGAGGTGTCAGTCATTTTGTATGCCGTGACCTCTCAGGACGCATTGAGCTTGAAATCTGTCATCTGGAATAGAAAAAGATCAACAGCAGCCAATGACAATGATATGCGAATCAGCATGGTCGAACAAGGTTTCCGATAATTTCGCCATGAGTAACCTAACGCATTTCGCCAGTACTTCCAGTTTAGTCGTGGTCTCCACAACTGTCGACTGGGGCGTGTCCATTATTGACTGTCTTCTGTCTCCCACACAGCAGTGGTCGGGCTGAGGTTGGAGTCAATACTGTCGAACTGCTTATAGCTGTCAACACCTGTCCTATCAGCGACCTGAACACTGATGGTATTTAACGAACCATGCTCTGAAACAGGAAAGCTCCTGACAGGTACACCAGATTTTCCCCAGCAAAGTGTGTGTTTGGACGTCCAATCAGAGACTTCGTTCCTATCCCACTTGGCAAAAACCGACCATATGATGGGTGGCGTGAAACACCTTTTACACGTGAGACTGTTTTGTTGCAGCGCTATATCAAGAAGGTGAACGTTTTATCCGCTATCGGAGATCATATCATGGTACAGAATCAAGTCTGGCCACATCCCTTGAACTTGGACAGTACTGTTGGGGGAATCGAGTTTCGCAAATGTCATCAATATTCTGTCAAGGTTATTGACGAGTCAGTCTACGCTACTCTTCGTATAAGCAAACTCAAACGCAAATTCATACCAGTAAACCTAATCTCAACAAGCTGACCATTGGCACATATGTCTTCAGAGAGTGATAGAAGGTAAGTCCCGTACCCCTACCTGCCATGATGGCAAGCCACGCATTGACCCACTTTGACGGCCAACCTCGTGTCGACAACCAAAAGTCCCCCCCCCCCCCTTCAAACCAGTACGGCTACCTCCATCAGCGATTCGCACAGCTGCCACAGGCAGCACGGGCGTTGCCATATAACCACTTGCACTATTCCTATATGTGCCGCTTGTCCTATAACTGCATAGTGGGACGTCCTTACCCCCGGAATTTAAACCCTGGTCAGACGATCACACTTCAGGCTTGTGTCTCCACGACAACCGACCAGCAAGGTCCAATTGTGAATCGAAATGCCTCCATCCGTGCAACATCCAAATCTGCCTGGCACTCGGATTATAAGATGTGACATTGATATTGTGTAAGTATTCATCCATGTATAACGGAGGTTGTATATGCCCAAATATGACAGTTTCTGTTTCGAATGATACAAGTTCATCTAGTTTGCTGTATTTCTGCTGTTTACTTTCCAGTAAATATATACATGTTTTAAATTCAGTTTGTATTCAGTCTTTGGGGGAGATAGAGGATAATTAGTTATATAAGTTTATAATGTCTGTTCATAACATGTTCAATAATCTTTCTGGCCTTGTTCAGTGACTCGGAATACATATCTCAAATATACCCTCATTTTTATTTAAAGGTCTCTTTCACTCTCCTGTAGCAAAAGAAGCAAAGGCGAGTCTAAGAACCTTGAACTACAACTATGCATTTCATAACCAACTTTTGCTATTAACAATAACTTCAAATATTGTATTAAATAATCTAACAGTGCCAACTGCCTGTCCTAAACTCATCAAACAATATTTAATAGTTACAACATCGTTCAGTGCTGATTTCAGTGCTGATTTCAACTGATTACTCCCCTTAACTGGAGCAAGTTGTTTACAAGTTTAAAGTAATTAGAATTTTCTATGTAAAACTTTCACAAATGCAATTTTAGTAATGCTGACAAATTTGCAAAACACCAAGCTTATAAATTAATTTAGAACATGTAAATACGTTTGTAATGATTAGTTCTATAATATGTACACATGTTTTGCAGTTATGCCATATATAGTTTTGTGGCGACGAAATTTATGTAAATTTCTATATATAATCATTATTGATTTCGAAATGATCTTTATATTGTCGTCAAAGTCATTGACCTCTTACTAGTCAGCATATACATCTTATAACAACATCTTGTAAAATCTACTGTTACGTTGCTTTTTTGTCGTGTTAAACGCGATATTATTCTAACAGGAATTCTTTTCCCGATGTACACTTTAACACCATTAGGACTACACTTAATTAAACAAAACAGAAGAACAGAATAGACGTTTATTGAGACTTATACATTTTAATACGACATAACATCGTCCAAACACATGGAATTAAGTATATGCCAAGTGTGTGCACATGAAAGGTGCAAAAATAAAACATAAATGATATATTACATAAATAATGTATCAATTACAGTATTATTGATTAAGGTATATATAAAAACAATAATGCCACCCGGGAAAACAGCATGTTAAAAGAGGATGAACATTATTTAAAAGAATGCTAAAGAATAGCATTACGAATGCATAGTGACTCTTTAACAGTATCAGCACATATTTCTTAAAAGAGCTTAAATAATGTTTTTATTTAAACACAGAGGCGTATAT
The DNA here is from genome assembly GCF_026914265.1 of Mya arenaria. Lineage (NCBI taxonomy): Eukaryota > Metazoa > Mollusca > Bivalvia > Myida > Myidae > Mya > Mya arenaria. The sequence continues at coordinate 48,536,486 of NC_069133.1, read as the reverse complement.
ATAAAGAAAACAATGCTTGAAACAAACGCTTGTGAAAAACAGGCCTTAATGAAAAGTAAACCTTAATATATTAAATTCTAAAAATAAGACTTCTACGAACCAAATATCACATTGGACACTTTTAGATGATATTTTGAAGGTCTTGGAAGTGAGCTTTTTGAAAGGCTAGACACCAGATGATATTATTACAATAATTGTTTTGTTGAAGCATAAAAGTGACATCGTTGTGAACAACGCATTGCATCTTAATTCTTAATGAATCACGTCGCTTTAAATCGCCACATACATCTTTTACAGTTTTTGCGCATTTTTCCAATTCGAAATTTTCTAGGGTTGTCTACCACGTAATCCCAGTAAGTTTAAAAACAACGTCGGTGTATTTACCTTTACTCATCAACATACTGGGTAGTTGCCTAATTCCGGATCAATGTTGAAGTTTTCTTAAAATATTGTCATAATTACTGAACAAAAGTGCATACAATTTTAATAGAGAAATGTTGGGTACTATATTAACCAAAATGGAAAAAAGAATAAAAGAAAAAAAAAACATTAATTATAATATAGTAGTCAGTACGAAATAAGGACATAAACGACGTCCAAAAACCTGCATTCAGTGCCTAAATATTCGGATTTTTCAAAGTACAAAGTAAACATTATTAAGTCAATACAAATATTTAAATGCTACTTAAATGAACATCATGTATTAAATGTTTAACCTGTATATAAATTTTATACTTCTCTGAAGTATTTGTATGTGTATTTTCGGCGTATCCGAACTACTAATTTGTCCGAATTTGCATAATTTTGAAAGTACGAATCTGCTTCATTTTCATATCAAATGCTGCACAACACAAAACAATGACATCGTCAATTTATTTACTTTTTATGTAATTGGCATTGTATTTCGTGATCGAAGATAAGTCATAAACATAGTATAGTAGGTCTAGTGTTAACCCTGTCGAACCTCAATATAAAAGCTCGCGCTGTGTGACGTCATCCCCCACGTGACTTAATATTGACATTTAGGAAAGCAAAAGTTTAGAGGTATTTATTTTGGGGTTATACTCGAATAGCTGCACTTTTGTGCTGTTTCTGTTGCTATGGAGGTCAGTTGCGTAGACTGTGATCATTCTATATTGATCACGGTCGCCGAAACGCTTTCTAAACGCTTTCCGAATATTTAGGCAAATCCGGAATTAGGCAACTGCCCAGTAATCTTTTTTAAACGGAGAAACCCAGATGAGGCAGCAACAAAATTGTTGCTTTCATTATTTTTATCATATAAAATGATGTTTTTTCGGCCTTAGCTCGCATTTGACAATTCAAGGCTTGTTTTGAGATAATACTGTATTTTCCGACTTTTGGACCATCTGGTTTTTAGCCCCGCTAAGTTGAATAAATGATGAAGCGGCTGACTTTTGTTAAAATAACGATTTTCATAAGCCCAATAGGACCTTCCAAGAACAAGATCAACCCATTGATGCTAATGAAAATTTTAAATGCTGTAAAACTAGATAAAGCATGTAGTGATTTTTTAATGACTATTTTATTTACAGTATAAATACATTATTTGCGCTTTCGGGCTATATATTCAACTGTATATTAAATTCGGTTGCTACAGTCTCTTAAACATGAGGCTGCATCGTCTAACATCAGTAAATGTACAAAAGTGGTATTATGAAAACTTGATAAAATGATAACCCTACATCCACAAGAGAACCATCGGCAGACATCGTTTTATGGCTCACCTCGGTCGAAAATGGTCACTGACATGACGTTCTAAATAAGTCTATTTGGAGGAAACATTTGACATGTTTTTGAGAATATCGCCATAAAAATTATGATTGGTAATAATATTAAAGACCAGGGATTTAAGATAAAATAGTACATGTATGTCTGATTTAAACATATTGTATTGCCTTTTTCTTTCATGATCGGTATTTACAACAATGATATAGAGTATAGAAAAAGCAAATGGGTTGGACACAAGTTCTATTAACATAAGTAACGTCTTCCCCATGAGTATGTCGACATGCCTAATAAAAAACTTTACAAAGATTTTCCTGAATTTATGATGATATCTATCCTTGATTTAGGAGGTTAGCGGTCATTAATTAACGACGGGAACAAAAAACATGTTGGATTTGTTATGTTATAATTATGACGGGTATATTAATCTTATTTTTTAAAATGTCATCAATGTACCTTAAATAATTGTTGTTGTTTTTTCAAACAAGCGCAAGACCTCTAGATTTTGAGATGTTTAGCATAAACAGGTTCGCAAGTAAAGGTACAAAGTATAAGCACACATATGTTTACCTACCGTTTGCTTGTAAAACGCATGCCAAAATTAGAGTTTGCAACTAAATGAATTGGTTATCAGGTACACACAAACTGCTTTCTTGGGTTTAAACATATCAACGACAAATGTACACATACCATTTGTAATTTTTGACGACAAAACATTGTGAAATATTTACATATCTACACATACCTATTATTAGTGGGTGAAAGTCATTTCTGTCCGTCGTACATACAATCTGATCATCTCCCGTTGTAACCAGTTCAGGTAAAACTCTAAAGGATATCCTGGAAGATGTGTACAAAACAAGAGCGTACGCGTAACACGTGACTATTCATTACACAAATATATGTACTACATATACGCCTACATACGTATTATATGTACTCGTATGGATGCATGCAAGTGTCAACAATGTTTTGAGCACTAGGTTGGTGTACTCTGTACTAATTTAAAGCTTGTATTCGAAACCAAGAACACAAGTTAGATGTGTGTCTACGTCATACATATATGAGTAGGTTCGTGCAAGATGGTAGTGATAACTACAAAGTCACGAAGATAGTGTGGTTGCACGCGAGTAGTCAAAGAACAATTTGTACACGTGGAAAGATTAAGCTTTAGCAAGGTCTTAAAATTCAACTTTTTTCTTTCTAGGGAAGCTGAACGTGCGCGTACAAATGCAAGGAATTGATATACCTTTGATGCTCCTTACTGAGCATTTGTGGTATTATTTGAAACGGGATAACGGAAATTAAAACATCTAAAGTTTCGCTTTACCATTATGGATATTAACGAGATAAGGACAGCGTTACAGAAGTAATAGAATTGAAATTTCGGCGCAGCTTAATTAGTAAAAGATACAGCACACAATCGAGTGTCAGTAATATTCGGTTTGAGTATTAATGACCGTAGACAGAACATTGTAACGTACGGTTAAATCACAACTCACGTAAGAAGTTGGTCATGATCTCGATCAACAACAGTTAACACCCCCTACCCTCCTCCGCCCCCGCCCCCAGTTTTTGATACACCGCATTATCAGCATGTTGTATTAAAAAAACGTGTCTCACCACCATTTGCAATTTCAATGTTTTTATAACATAATTTAAAAAAAAACCCAGCTGCCATCTCATTACCGTGAAATCCCTTTAGGTTCCGGATGCTTCAAAACGTGCTTCAAAAGGTGTGATGACCCGCACTTGGCACAACCGATTAGAGAGAAATAAGGAATACATCCAGTGACATTTCCCATGTCCTTCCAACACGGATGTTTGTAGTGTGGTAACAAAGAAAAAGGCCCCTGAAATGACGGAATACTATGTACTCGTGATAAGGCCATAAAAAGTGACATTGTTCACACTCATAGAAAGTCATAAATACTCATACTCATATTACCTTATAGGTACTCATACCCATTCTCATAGATATCTTTTTTGATATAAGTTAAGTCTGTTTATGATAATATTTAAAAAGACAATTATTTGTTTATTCTTTTCTAATATATTTATATGACAAGGCCATAACAAATCGTTTCTATGTTTAGCGAGTCCGCGGAAGGATACACTTTGAGCTTCCCCATTGAGAAAAAGAAGATTGTATATGCTCAACGATCTTGCCGAATATTATTAATTTCTTATTACCATATTTTAACTACAGATCACAAGTGTAAAAAATGCTTCACCTAGTGTTCTTTGCATTTGTTATATATAAATGATGCATTCTGTGTGATTCCCATGATAAAAAGTCTAAAAGCACCTCGTTTTGCATAGGGAATCTATCTTACATTTTGAAAATGGCCCAGAATGGACAAATGTGGCTCTTGTGTCTCTATTATACATAAGATGTCACTATTTAAGTGTTTGTATTTCGGGGCTGTTTTTTTCAGGAAAGTTAGATAAGTTTTCATACCAAGGGTTGACGCTTAACATAAACGCGAACTGGTATGGCCAAAGCACATTAAGTGATAATAATAATTTCAACTTTGAGCAGGTGCGAGTAAATGCTTAAATCCTATTAGATAAAACAAGCTATGTGACATTCATTCATTTCTCCATGAAACATTCGTGTATGCAAATCAGCTTATTAATATTCATAACCAGACTTCTTTCTTTTTACAAACTATGACGTCACGTCGGAAGTAGGAAGTTGTGTATGATAGCTAGCGCATTTAATATATTTACTTTCCTTCTAAAACTTAATTGGGGTTAAAATAAAGCAACAATTGAACAATAAACCTTTTAAAAAACTATTGTTCTGGTTTTATGTTTTATTATTAATGACAATAAATTGATTGCGGAGAACTGTAAACTGAAAAATCGTCTTCAGCACAGAGTTACATGGCGGGTGACCTGTCAAATTTCAACTTGTTTATATATTTTTTCGGTAGTTTTGAGTTGTTTGAGCCGGATTTGAGTGAGGAGTGAGTGGGTGCTTCTGCTGCTGCTGATATTCCTCCAGACATTGAAGAACTGATCGTCATTTCTTTTGATGATTTGCTTGAAGTTAAAATTAAAAATGAAAGTGAAAAGTTCAGATCTTGGTCAACAGCTTAATGAAAGTAATGCAATGTCATCCATTCACAAATATTAACAATAGGGCAGAAAATTTAAAAGTACAATATTGTCTTAGGCAAGGAATAATGGAAGATACATTTCAGAGTTTAAACATGTCGCCTTTATGTAAATATCTTACCTGAAAAGTGCTGTTAATCCGTTTCGGAATGGTAAAAATGAGGAGTCGGCAGCCATTACTGGTCTCATTGTTACCAAATTTAGCTCCACGAGTCGCCAAGTCGTATTCATACACGTAGGAAGGCTACATGCTACTTTGAATTATCGTGTGATGAATTGCGGTTCTTGGATAATATCAAAATAAAAATGGAACGAAAATGGAATTGAATGGAGACAACGATGCGTTATAAAAATATGACTTCTATATTAACAAAAACCAGAGTATAACATTTGTATAAGATATAGGGCAATCCATTATTCATGATATATTTGTGGAATATAGGAGACCAAGGAATTCGATTTTGTCAGATTACGTTATTACTCATTTTATGATTATATCACAAAATGTATGAGGCCATGTCGTACCTAATGTCATGGTGTGAAGAACTTGGTTTTATCAGTCTTTATGAAGAACTTGGTTTTATCAGTCATTTTAACATAGGTGCTCTGAATTGTTTCCCTCCGTCTGCAGATAGAGTTTGGATCTCTAATCATAGAAGTACTTAGGGTTTACCTTTACGTTATTATTTGTTTTATTTATAAATTTCCTCAAGTTAATGCATACTTTGATAAAATTTACCTTTTGCGTTTTATCTTTATTAAGGATTGTTGGGATAAGAGTGAGGTTTGTGCACATAAACTGGTTTAAACCCCAAGTAAATTTACATTTTACTGACCGTTCCAAGGCGGTACCTAACAATTCTTGATTAACATACCTATTTTTTTGTATATATAGTATGTATGCACTGTGCTGTTTGTGGAGTTTTGTGCTGTTCTTCTATGTTTCTTGTCTGTGATTTTGTGTTCTATGTCTTTGGCGTTTATGTTTAAACTTTTTGCTACTAAGCTTGTTTCTGTAGCTTTTTACATAAATATTTATAACGCGTGTAGTAAGGGCATGATGTAATTAAATCATTCGAAATAGTTTCATATGTCATTTGGTGTTTGCAAGTTATACATAAGTTAACTTAATGTGTATCCATAACTACTGTTACTGAATTTAAAAACATTTTAACAATAAGGAAAAAGAACCCTTTGTTATACGCGCGGGAAGGTTACTGCATTTTTATGTCCCAAAATGCAGCAAACGAAAAACAAATGGTAAAATTAAATTGACAATTTAAAACTAATTGGTTTAGAACATTGAGTTATATCAGTTAAGTTTTTAAGTTGCAAAATGGATGCCAATTTAATAAATCAAAACTGTAATTGTTACAACCTTTCCAAAATAAAAAAAATATATTATAGAATGTTAAGAAAAGCATATTATTACATATCGCAGAAATAATGCAAACGAGTGCAAACACTCCAGACATCCTTTATCCTACATTGAACTATTGTGTATAAATAGCTCAGTTACGTTTCAAGAAATAAAGTAAAAATGTGTTCTTACTTTCAATTAAGGTTTTCCAGGATACGAATGAACTTAAAATTGTGACTTTTATTAATCTTTATAATGAACTACAACACGTGTCAAGGAATCCCATTGAAAAACTAAAATCGACTACGACAATGCGATAACTGACCTAATAACATTACTTACGGCGCAGGAGTGATATAACCCATGCAATAATTTTCATAAATAACTAGTATAATAACTATGCACATTAGGTAACCGAAACATAGAACAATATATTCATACGCTCTGTCAAAAAAATGTAAACAAACATTAGAAACGATGTTTCGAAAGAATTCATATCGGTGTCAATAAACTCAGCTCCAAGATGAAACGAATGGTGGAGAAGGCTGGGCTTAATCCAAACAAACACATCCCTTATCAAAGTGCCAGAATTTACATCGTCCAGAAATTGAATGACAACAATGTTTCAGCGAACCAGATTATGCAAATATCGGTACACAAGAACATTGCATCTATATACAATTATCTCAACATATATCCAAATCAACACAAGAAAATGTCCAGCATCCTATAATTCTGTGAAAATACCCAGTCTACTTCGTTGCAAAACGCTCTATCTAGGCAGTTCGCCAGCAATGATCAAGTTCACACATAGTCATAGATTCCAAATCAAATCACACTTTTTCTGGTGGATTTTACAACACTTATGGTGCTCCAATTCACGGAGGTAATGCCCTTGTGCACATCCATCAAAATGACAAAAATGCTGTAATCGTCCAGCTACAAAGCGAATTCGTACTATTGAAAGCGACTGTGACGCTGACTTATGTTCTTTTTAAACTTCAAACACCAAATGACATGCACACACTCGCGTGATTACTAATGACGTCACGCAGATATGACATTGCTCTTGTTATTGATTTGCTTGATAGATTTAAATGGATTGAAATATGCATTTTTGTTGTTTTTCAGTGAAACCTTTAAAAATCGGCTTTTTAATGGAGACATTATTTATGTTTTTGTTATTGTTGATTAAATGTTTTTATGTCGGGCTATTTGCAGAGCCTCGTTTTTAAGATATTAAAATTAACTTCTTTAATAAAGTCCATACAAAATAAACACTCATTTGAGATCCTCTATGCAAAACAGTTATTGTTTAGCCTTATTTCTATACTTATTTTACGAGCACATATCAGGGCATGTTAAAATAGACTAAAACGGAAAATGCGTTTCTTTTCCAGCACTTTATACCGAAACGGTCAAAGATGTTGATGTCATTTTAAAGACTCGTGTAATAATGTTAAACTATTTTCAACTGTCGATAGATTTTGTTATACAGTTTGAAGTAAACTATATGTATCCATTGACTTAGAAATAAAAACAACACGTTATATATGTCTTTATTTGATATGTTAAGATACAAACGCCTTTATTAATGTACAATCCTTTTGTCAAGAGGTATTCATAAAAATATTGAAGTAGTTTTTTAACTCGTGCTATTTGAGAGCTATTTTAGAGAATATTGTAATCAGCTTTGTTCCGTTGAATTGGAAAAAAAACAATGAGACCTCTAAGACATTTGTTGTCACCAATTAGATGTGGTTAACGATTCAGACCGATATATTATGCTTTAATTTAACACAAACATGACAATAGTAGAGTTCCAAAAGCGCTATTATGTTATACATTGACCTCATTGCTTTGTATTTTATTAAAAGCAATAACACCAACTCTGATGTGTATGTGTCATCAATTTTAAAAGTACAATACACAAAAGTCTGAGGATATAGTAGACATTAAACCCTATAGGTTGTTTCTGTTTATTACTGGTTTTATAAATGTATCAATATACCTATCTTTATCTAATTTCAGTCATAAAAAGTACATCTGTGACTGTGATGTACTCTAGGCCTTAAATAAAAATATGTTCTTTTCCGGGTTTAAGCCAAAAAAAGGACGAGTTGGTCGGAATGTCTTTCTTAAAGAATTTTACAAGCCATATAACGAAGAGTTTGCACGAATGTTGGGAGCGATCTTTATCTACAATGATTCCTGATAGTGGGGTTTATAGGGTATCTCATCCATAATCATCACGCCATTGGTGATATATGTGCGTTATGATGCACGGTGACACCGTTGGGTTTTTATTGCTGATTATTTAAGTTCGTAGTGGTTCTGGAAGCTCGATTTATTTTCCTAATCATTTGGAACTACTCGGCATTTTTAATTAAAAACAACCTCGGATGTATATGGACGGTTTACAATATCAGAAATCGGTATACTTTAACAACGCGGCATGAAGAAAGTCGCCTAAGACATTAATATAACGTAGATTGTTAATGGATTTATTACATTGTGCCTGATTCTTCGTTTTTTCAGAGTTCATTCATCCGTTATCTAACAAACGTTACTGTCAGGAAATTTTCTAAACTAGCGTATACTAGAATATTCAACCCCTTTAAATCGTCCATATCAACTTTAAATTTTATATTAATTCCAGGCAAAATAAGTAATAAAATACTCTAAAAATGTCCCTTTTTGGCCTAGAAATTGTTACATTTGCCTTGGAGGAGTACCAAAAAATACCCTGTCAACATGTTAAACCATTTAAAATTCTGTTCTAAGGGAGGGTTTGTACCCATAATTACACCCATTTTTAACTGCATTTCCTGGATCTTTCAATGGTAGAATTTATTGACGTTAAAATGAAGTAAAATCTCTTTGTCCTAAATAAAGACGTCTAATTGCTTTGTTTAGCATTGTTCTTTTTTGTTATATTGAAGGTTATAATTGCATATTCTATGTTTTATTCGTTAGGTAATAATAGGATTTTCAAATACATACAACACGTTATGGGAATATATGTTCCTGGTAATATATATATATTTTGTATTGAGGCATAGACTAGAAAACGTATTTCACGAGCTGTATGTAATGGAGACCGGTAGCCTGATTTGAAAGAGTCTTTCAGCTTGCAGGGTAGATACACATTAATCCGTGAATATACTCCTCTAGCTAGTCCTACCGTCCATCCTTTACATTGGCAATTCACACCCTAAGAGTACTGCTTACGTTTTGAAACACATAAGTGCCCGTCTTTCGCACGACCATCAAGCACGGATTGCTAGTGCACCCGTCATTGGGTTTAGAGGCGCTCCGAACATTACTTTACTGAACGCTCAGCCAGAAGGGGCGCGAGACAGCCCGGGCATTTCCGTCGAAAGAATGATAAAGGGTTGGTGTTGGAACGCAAGCTGAGGACGAAACCTGTTACAGTCGATGACGAGTTGTTGGGACGGGGGGGGGGGGGGGGGGTAAATATCCAATTATACGAACGACCACACTTGAGATTGTAAGGCGAACGTCCACATGTTTTAAATTGAATTTAAAGGGGGTGCGAAAAATGCCTCCGTGATGTCAATGTTTTTTTTTTCTATAGAAAATATTTACATTAAATGGAACCTTTTGAACGATTGCATTTAAAACTAACTATCTAACTTTGTTTAAGTCTAGACAGACACCTTCAATTAACATTTTGCTTTTGAATAATACTTTTTAGATGGAACGTTCACAACCCCAGGCTAGTTCTATTTGAGTATTGTGGCCAAGACAAAATGGAGCATCACATGCCGGTTTATATGAGCTATTCATGCTGAGAAAAGCCGGTCATACTTGAATGCACCAAGGTTTTTTCAAAATACACTTATTATTATTTAGAAAGCACTACTGGGCAAAATAAAGTATTTGTCATATAATCTTACATGTGTAAAGAAATCTCAAATTATTATGTAAAACCCACCCGAATCCCATGACACCTAAATCTCTTAGTCTGTGTCATCAATCGTTCAACTTGTTGTATTATAAGATGAAAAAACATACATTTCATTAATCTCATGCACACAATTTCAGTCAGGGATCATATGTTCGATAGGCGTTTGACGAAAAAGAAGAAGAATGGTACAGTATGTTTGGTTCGAAATTCATTACATAAAGGAGCACTGGGTGTCAGATGGGAAAAGGCGAGGAGACATGATTCAAAAACGTTAGTTACATCCAAAATGGGACTCCTAAACATTCAATGTTGACTATCGATATGAAAATATGGAACTTCTAATGCGACTGGGTAGTTCATTTATAGCCGGCGCATGACATGTGTAATCATTACTCAATTACAAAGTTGTTTCTGATTAAAAATATGTGGTGTACCATATTTCTGTATTGACACGTCGCTTATATGGCAATTATTGTAATTACATGGCAATAATTGTTAAGACTAACCAAATAAAACTGATATTTGAAAACGTTTATTGTGTTTATTTCAAACATACAAACGAATCACAGTTAAGAAACACGGAGTATAAATCACATCAACATAAAAAAAAACCAAATGTCAGCATTTGTTTTGTTTGTGAAACAAACGCATTTATAAGATTGATATAGCATGTAATACTGATCAGGATGCAAAACTTAAACATAAAAAAGTAATCACAGAGCAAATCACAAAAAAAAGTGAAATGAATTACCTTACAATAATCTTTTATGCAAACCTATCGACTCAAACTAAAACAAGAATTTACTAATAAAGTTCCGAAACAAACACAATCACAAAAATGAAATTAACCACAATACAATGATCTTTTATAACAAGAGCTGTCACAGAGACAGCGCGCTCAACTATTCCGTCGCCTTTAAGTTTAGATTGCAAAGTTTTGGTAATACATGCAAAACCTTAACCAGAATCTTTTAATCAAATAATAAAGGGCCATAATTTATATTATATGCAAAATGGAGTTATCTTACTTGATTAATTAAGTCGGTTGGATAGTTGAACTCACTTGACTAAAGTTTCAATGCAATACATTATTTGCTGATATATTGATTAAAATGTGGTTACATGCAAAACCAGAATTTCTTAATAAAATTTTAAAGGATCATAATTTGCATTATATGCAAACTACAGCTATTTTACTTAATTATTTAAGCACGCTTGATCGTTGAGTACCGTTGAATAAAGTCTCTATACAATACATCAGGTAGTTGCAGAGATCGTAACCTATCTGTGCTTCTATGCAAAACCTTAACCAGAATTTTAATCTCGATTAATAAAGGGTAATAATCTGCATTATAAGCATGCTAGAGTTATCTCGTATGATTAATTAAGTAGGTTGTATAGTTGAGAACACATATCTAAAGTTTCAATGCAATACATCTATTTGCTGAGATAATGACTTAAAGGTTTGACGCCGACGCTATGGTGAGTAGGATTACTCTCCTTATTCTTCGAATAGACGAGCTTAAAACCCATCCCCTCATACAAAAGCAAATATTTACCAAAACACTTCTGAAAATGCCTTCCTGGTAATGTGCCTACGGCGATTACTTTTCAGAGACAAAAATTGTAAAATAGAGCATTATTATAACTAATGCATGTTGTTTTTGTGAATTTTCTTATGCCTGGAAAGGCTGCCTCTTATGCATATCCAAATGTGCCTTCAAGTTCGACTTTTCTAAGAAAGACATCCAACATTCGTGACAGTTACACCTCTGCTTTTTTCACGTCGAATATTCTTTTGAAGATCAGCATTGGTTAGAAACGACCTCTCGCAATTTATGCAAACAAAGGGCTTCGCCTCGCCATGCACATGACATCTGAAAAGTAAATGCACATCATTTTATAAGAAAAAAATCTATCATATAATATACTAAATTTAGTCTGTCTGGAATATGTCAACACGAATGAAACATTTGAAGTAGTCGACCTTTTGATATTAATCGAAGCAACGTTGACCCAATATCACTTATTAAAGAACAGCAACACAAGAAGATAAAACACCGCTAGATATTTTTTCTATGTAGGAACGCTATACTGTGGCTTATTTTCATTGGTGACACATATACAACGTTTTGTGTAAAATATAATCAAGTCAAAGACACGGTTATGACGTAAAGACGACGACAAAGCCGACGACAAAAACTTGTTTTCGACCTTACCTATTCAATAAATAGACGAGCTAACGGTTTTTTCATACTATTAAACAAAATATAGGTTTTGCAGATTTGACTTATACGAAGCGATACTTCTTTAAGGTTTCTAATATAAACTATTTTGAATAAAGTAACCTGTGTCTATTTAAGTTTGCCCTGCTGGGGAAAATCCTTTCACCGCACATACAACCCTTTCCCGTTCCGATATGTGTTGTTTCGTGCTGCCGCAGTGTGGAAATGTTGTCAAGGACCTTGCAACAATATCTGCAGACCTGAGGTATTCGACTCTCCATCTAAAAGATATACACTACATTTTAACAAAAAATATTAAAAACTTTATTCGCAATCCTGTCACAATTAGATAAAAAAAGTGTGATCGTTCAACTAAAATACTCGTGTGTGGTCGTTCGCATAATTTAATAGTGTATGATTTCCTTTTCCTTCAAAAACATCATTTCGCCTTGAAAAGGTATTGTAAATGGTATATGTTTACTGTTTATATATCTTTTTGTAAAGAACCAATTGAAATTAGCCGTTTTATCATTGTTTTTCTATTTAAACAAAATATGTGGTCGTCTGCATCGTCGATTCCAAATTTGTATTTGAATGTTCCCAAAAACTACAACATCAAGAATGACAGACAGTATACGACATGAAAGCGGAATTCGTGTGGCGTACCATGGGCTAGGCCTTGTTTTAATTTGATTCAATTCAGTAAAGAAATATCAAAAATATACCTTGTGTTGTGTCATGATCGCCGTGGTCGTTCACATTTGTTGTGACGTCGCAATTCTTGCTCCATCACAGTGAAAGTTAACAACGCAACGGTTGTTATACGGTTTTTGATGGACGCACTTGCTACGGTTCGATGCACCTGCAGACATTGTGAAACAGTGACCGACGACATCCGTGTACATTACATTTCCGAACGTGTTAATTTCAGTGAAGCCAGAAACGATATCATCAATTATAACAGGTATCCCTCACCTCGTCTGGCATGGCCCTGTTACTCGTCTTAAATATGAAAACATGCTACATACATTGGAGTATTATGATGAAAACACATATAGTAATGCTATATGTAAGTTTTGGCAGTAACACTGTGATATAGTATTAAAATAGTGCTTCCTAGTATTGCCTCTCTAAAGGACCAATCATCCGGCAAATGATACTTAAATATATGATCGGATAGATCTGCAATTAAGCTATTCAGTCTGAATCAATTCTTACTTTTGTGCGCAGAAATCCTCGAACGGATATAACACCATTGACACTTTTAACGGGGACAAATGACATGGATACTAATTGAGTGTTTCGCATACCTAAATTTGCACTTATCCGTTTAAAATGTTTTCAGAATTGTCTTTTTAAGCCAGGAGAGCAACCTTTTGGTATGATATCTTAATACAATTTCCACTACTTCCCTGGCGCAATTGTAATCTTCTCAATCTATCTCATCGCCATGTTTTATACCTCAACCACCAATGACGTTGATTCCCCTTCCCATCACATCGCCGTTGTCGCTTTTTCTGTCACCTTACTACCGCCGTTGTTATGGACTTAATCATCGCAATCCATTCCAATACCGATAATTCAATTTTTGTCACCATAACTTGCCCTTTCATTGCCGGTGAGTCCGATGACGTCGTTGCTATTCCATGTACCGTCGTCGTTGTTTCCAGATTCTACCTTCCCTTTGCTGTAATAAAGGTCTTCTCTCGTTGTTATTTGAACTGCCTGCGCCGTAAACTACCCCTAACATCTTCGTTGTTTCAAACAAGCTGACATTGTTTAGTCTCATTTGACTGTTCTTCAAACTCCTGTCACCATTGTCGCTACTTTCAAGTTGATATTACTCCCGATGCCGTCGAATCTTTCTTCAATGATTCAAGCGCCGTCGACATAACTTTTAGGTGCGTCATCGGTATTTCGTCTTCCGTTATCGTTGTTACAATTCATGTCTGGGTATCTCTCGTCTATGTCAACTTGTGACCAGGTTTTGTGTTTTTGATATATTGCTATAATAATCATCATTATAAATCTTTGTTCCATCTGTATCGTTGTATAATTCTAAACCGATTGTATACGACACATGGTATCTCATTATCTGTTGTCTCGTTGGCACGTGACTTATTAATGGACCGAAATAGCATTCGTTCACCGTGCACCCCATGTGTTCCTGCCGCGGTATAGAAAAAAACTATACGAATAGTTACAACGATGTCGGATTATATGCTTACACTCATGTTGACAATGACCTCGAATGAGGCAATGATAAAATTGAAAAAAAAATCAATACAAAATCTACCCTTTGAAAAAACTGTTTTATTAAGTAAAGAAGAAAAGCGGCTGGTTCGACTGTTTCAGCCATTAGAAGTTTCATAAAATGCGTTTTGTTTATTATTGTTGATCCTGTTCGCCATACTGCTCATTCACTTGATGATATACATTATATTGAAAAACATTGCAATCATAACCGTACATAATCAAAATTTAAACCAATGCATGTAAAAAGAGTAGCTTTATATATGAAGAATCAACGTGCATTCACAAGAAAAATATTAGCAAATGGGTCATTTATACTTTTGCCATCTTACACATTTAGATTTTTACAACACATTTTGCCGATTGTTGAGGTCTTTGTTAAAGGGGCTGCACTCCGTATGATGAAATAGCAAAAAAAGGAGAAATTTTCGAAAACTGACACAACTTTGTATCGTTGGGTACAATGCATTGAAACTTACTAACTGAAGTACCACATAGTTTACAATTAATTTATTTTTTTGCAGTTTTTCGTATTTTTCAATTAAAAATATTACTAGGTATGTCTACCTAGTAGAATTCCTTCATTATGTGTGATTGGCTAGTGGATATTATCACGTGTTATTAGAATGTTAGGTATACAGCTTAAATATTCAAACGTTGTAATGTAAGCTTTCGTAGAACAGTGGATACAACACTGGACTGCAAATTTGGCGACACCGGTTCGAAACCGGTCTCCGACCCAATTTCTTTTTACATTTTGGTACTTTTTTACAATTATGATAACAAAGAGTAAAACATTTTAGTAAATAATTGTCTGAGACTCGTTACAGAAAAAAACTTTTTTGGGTGTCAATCTGGTGTATAGTCCCTTTAAAGTTAAAAACGATGGTAAAGTCATCGTCGTTAAATTTGAAATTATTACTGCTCTGTGTAATGCACCAGTCAATTGTAACCACGGCCCCCAATGTCCGGGGGTATACCGGGGATAGCCGTGGAAATGGGCCGTGTTTTTACCTTCCCGGTATCCTCGCAGTGCCGGGTGAATGCGGTAGTTTTGTATTCGCGCCAAATATAGCGGGAAATGTGCCTTACTTAGGGTTCCTGGGGTGCGGGGGCATTTGTTGGGATTTTACCATCAGTTCGTCCCCGCAGAGCGGGGTTTTTACCCGGGCTTGACTTGACCGAACTTCAAAGTCCCCGCTATTCATTGGACCTGGAGGGGCCGGGGTAACAATTGACTGGTGCATAATGGATACATTTGTGCTCTGATGTATTTTTTACTAGATCTGAAAATATTTTTTCAGCTGTACTTGCTTATATTTAATTATTTGAACACATCATATATATATATATATATATATATATATATATATATATATATATATATATATATATATATATATATATATATATATATATAGAAAAAAAACTATACGAATAGTCACAACGTTGTCGGATTATATGCTTACACTAATGTTGACAATGAGCACGAATGAGGCAAGGTTAAAATTGAAAAAAAATCAATACAAAATCTAAGCTTTGAAAAAAAACTGTTTTATTAAGTAAAGAAGAAAAACGGCTGGTTCGACAGTCTCAGTCATGAGAAGTTTCATAAAAAATCCCTTTGTTGAAGGGGCTGCACTCCGTATGATGAAATAGCAAAAAAGATAAAATTTTCGAAAACTAACATATACTTGGTATCGTTGTGTACAATGCATTGAAACTTACTTACTGAAGTACCACATAGGTTTCAATTAATTAAACCTGTCTCCGACCCAATTTCCTTTTACATTTTGGTATTTTTTACAATTATGATATCAAAGAGTAAAACATTTTAGTAAATAATTGTTCTGAGATTCGTTACATAAAAAAACCTTTTTGGTGCCAATCTGGTGTATAGTCCCTTTAAAGTTAAGAACGAGGGTTAAGTCATCGTCGTTAACTTTGAAATTGTAACTGCTCTGTGTAATGGATAAATTTGTGATCTGATGTATTTTTTTCTAGATCTGAGAATATTTTTTGAGCTGTACTTGCTTATATTTAAATATTTGACCACATCATCAACGAAATCACGTTTCGCAATTAATTCATTGCGTTGTGTCTTTTTGTTATTATTTGTCTTTATAAGTTCACAGCTCGTGGGCGCATATATAATTCATCAACTTTTCATTGTATTTAAAAGTAAAAGACAGTCTTCTTATTGGGTCAGAATGTTATAAAAAAGAAAAGAAAACCCAACCCACTGTTACACAATGCAACGATTCGCGTTGCAGACTTTGCAGTTGTTGAATCAATGGACCGTCTTTTCCTTTTACATGAAGTCAGATTCTAAATATATATTATACAGAATATAGAATGTTATCACCGTTAGGAGATAATGGTAACCAGTAACATTAAAATATTTTATATAAACTTAACTTAAAATATAAAAAGGTTGAGTTTTTACACGTAGTTTTGTTCGTATTTGTAATGAGTTCAATAAACTTTGGTTCATTTGGTATATTCAAATAATTTTTATGTTATGAAGTTCTCCTAAAATAAGTCATCTTCTTAAATATTACATATTTGGAAGTTCCTTCCATTAACAGGTACAGGATTTGAATCGATATAAAATGAACATTTAAACTGGAAATAAATAAAGAATACGTTGTCTAAAGGCTTCAAATTCTAGCACAAATTGTCCATAATTTACAGAAAGTCTGTAAATCTCTGAACAATAAACTATAAAACTGTTTGACACATTTGATATGTAAGCTGTCATGACTATCAAAATATGTTTACACGTTTTTGCAATACCCTATATAATGATATTTCTTTATCCATAACACAACTGCTGATTGACTGCAAGAAGCAGTTTTAGACGCAAACGTTAATACACAAACGCCTAATACGGGTTCCATACGGGCATTTCATCTTCGCCCGTGGGCAAGATAAGAATTTCTAGCATGGTTAAATTATTGGATCTACTTATCTGAGGTTGGAGAAAAACGCTTCTAGCCAAGCTGTCATGAGTATCAAAATATGTTAACACGTATTTGTAATACCCTATATAATGACATTTTTCTATCCATATATATGGAAAAAGCTAACACAACTGCTGTTTGGCTGCAAAAGCAGTTTTAGATGCTAACGTTGATACACAAACGCCTACTATAGGCAATAGTCCAAAAATAATTGATACCCTGTCCCGTGCATAAGGGTCTCGCTCACGTTTTATAAGGTCAAACGATGGGCAGACGATGGGCACATACCAAATTGACGTCAATGAAAAGTTTGCAAACTGGCAGGTTGTTTTCTTCAAAAATGGGGAAGTTTCCCACACTCTGCTGATTAGCGGAAGTAGTAAATAAGAGGTATACACACTACAGCCACTTGATGTAAACACAGAGATTAAACATGGATTCTAAGAAGGTTTCGGAGTATTTTGGCTGGTCAGTTGTTAAATTAAAGAAAGAATTAATTACCAGAGTGGCTTTAAGATTTAATTTTACGGTAATTATATTTAACATATTGAATATATTATATTAAATCTTAAGCATATAAACTGCTTTATTTTTCAGCTGTAGAATGTAGACCATGTAGACTGAATAACAGTATGAAAGTGCTCTTGTAGAAATAATCAACACTTTTCTGGTTAAAACGTGGTTATTCTTTTTTAAAACATAATGCCTTTAGAAACAATAGAATTATACCATATGTTTGATATAATCTATTTTGCATATTTATGATGCTTTAAATGAATATAATCATATAGAGCGTATTGCTTCAAATTTGTTCTTTACTAAATAAAAAATGCATCTTGTTTTATATTTTTTACAGATTGGAGGCGTACGACAGAAATTTAGACTTTAAGGGAGAACCTATTCTGCTACCCGAGCCATTGGACACTGCATGACTGGCAAGAGTCGGGCTTCCACCAATTGCAGTTAGAACACAGAATTATTCTGCCAAAACTGTCAAGGCCACAGATCGATGGCTATTTCAAATACAGAGATGCCACAGACAAGAACATCACTTCAGATATCAAGGCTTTACAAAAGGGACAGTTGCTGTACAACAGTAAAATAATTAGAGCCTGTAGCATAAGTGTAAAAGGAGAAAACTTGTTTTTCGCAGGTATAGTTTCAGTAGCAATGATACATAATGTAACATAAGCTACAAGCTAAAACTTCGCAAAGAAAATGGGGAAGTGTTAAATAGTGACTGTGAAAGCCCTGCTGGAAAAGGACCGCATGGTACATGCAAGCACCTTGCTGCCGTGCTGATTATGATCTCCGAGTTTGTTTCTGACAATAACCACAACGTGCAAAGGACATGTACTGAAATACTTTAGACATTCAACAGCCAAAGAAACAGTATTCTGGGACACCTTTAAAGGTAGAGGATCTGCCAGGAAACAAACAAACAAATGAATTTCAGGATCCAAGACCCCCTGCTTTCAGGAATTGCGCAAACTATACAGATCATGTGAGGAACACAGTTTTTAATTGTTGTTCAAATACGTCCAAAGACTTAGCCATCCGCTACATATGGGGCAAAGCAGATATACAGTCTGCAGGAAGGGATCATGACTACCTCCCAAGACCACTGCTTAAACAGTGGGTAGACAAAGCCCAACACATTAGCCCGGAACAGATAGTCACAATATAACGGAGGACCAGATCGCAGGCTAACAACCCCACATGGCGAGAGCAACGTCTATGGAGAGTAACTGCATCCAGATTTGGGGAAATTTGCAAGTTGACAGCTAGGAGGAACATGAACGCATTATGCAAATCTTTCATGACTTCTTAGAATCTTCATAGCAAACCTATAATACATGGCAAGCAGTATGAAGAAACGGCGCGTAAGAAATTTGAAGCTGAAACGGGACTCACAGTGCAGCGTGGTGGACTGTACATATGCCATCAAAAACTGTATTTAGCCTGATGGCGTCATCAGCGACACTGCGATCATAGAATCAAATGTCCATGCAGTTGGAGTGACATGTTTATTAAACCTGGAAAATCATTTCCTTTCTTGGAATATGACTCACAGGGTAACGTCGTATTGAGACAAACCAGCAACTATTACTATCAGATTCAGGGACAGTTGTTTATCAGTAAAAGAAAGTATTGCTACTTCATCGTTTATACATTCAAGGACACCATGATTCAAAAGTGAATGATAATGATTATTGTGAAGGCAGTTTATTACCAAAGTTAATACTGTTCTATGAGAAGTTTTTAAGACCATATATAGTGGATCACTACTGATACACAGACAGGAAAGCTCAGTTTAACTCACTTTATTACATGTATAAAGGCAAGATGTATTAAGTATGCGCATTAAAACGTGACATAATCATGATAGTGTGTGTGTCTGAAATGATGAAATCATCACTTTATATCTGTCTTTATTTTTATTAAGTATCCACTAAGTATTTTACGATTCAGGATATTCCATTCTAGTATATCAAGATCACTTAGACCATAACTTCAATTTATTATCATGCACACCCTTCTTTACTGCTTCTCTCCATTTATTCTTTAATCCTTTGTCTTTCGGAAAATGAAACCCCCCAAACCCATTACAAAGTGGAACACAACAGTAATTCACCATTTCTAAGACTGCAGTGTTAATCAGTTTACTTTGCAATATAAACATTAACTTATTAATTAGATCAGGTCAGATGATTACATACTCTGCATTCTCCCATTGTAATTCAATGTAAACCAGTTGTACACAGAGATAGCGAGCATACAGGTGTATACCTCTTATTTGTTAGGGGCGCTGCAGAGATAACTTTGCTGGATTATCTAGAAACTCTCCCATTGTTTAAATGCCATTGATAATAATTAAACTATAGTGTAAACTAATACTTCGCATGTTATCACATGATAAGACAATCAGCAGATGAAAATCACCCCAAAAAGGACCGCCCCTGAAGCAAACGAAGGATATATTTCATTGACAAATTTTAGCACAATTCAATTATGACGAATTCCTTTTTGTACATAAGAAACAATTGTTGACAACATAATTTTATAACATATGCAGCTTCTTTTACTTATAATCTAAGAAGTGTTTTGGGACATCTCGTATATTTGCTGTACAGCGCAATGGTCGACACTAACATTTTTTTCCAAGGATCCAGAAGTGACACAAAAAAGATATTTTTTTCGATTGTTGATTTGATTTTGTCTGATTGAGCTTTACTTATAGTTTGGGTTTCTAATTTAGTTTCTGCCAAAGCAAAAAGGCACAATTAAAACACCTGACTTGGAGGTTCTTGAGTCCCTCCAAAAGAAAGCTGTGTCCTTGAGATCCTGTGACACAGTTAGTGTCGAACGCTGCGAGGGTAACTTATGCAACTTAAGTTTTCTTGCACAACCTTTGCAAACGTTGAAGTAATGTTACAATTGAGTTTCTGCCGTCCCGCCTCTACTGGCTTTGCTACTAGTACTGGCTATGCTGCTAGTACTGACACCGCTGCTACCAGGTGTATGCACATCTGCTTCAATATCGATAGTGTTGTTCGTCTTAGTATCATTAGGGATAGCGTTTCGGTCAAGCTCGTCCACAGTATCATTCGAGTCAGCGTGTTGGTCACGCTCCTCTGTAGTATAATTCGAGACAGCGTTTAGTTCCATGTTTCACAATAATTTATCAATAAACTTTAGTATTTAAAAATACTTGTATATTTCTTATGCAGATGAACTTATCTGAAAAGACGATATCGAAATTTAACAGAAACTTTCTGGAAGAATTTGATACAAAACAAATAATATACTGAAACGCAAGATAATACAATGCTGATCTGAAAAGTTAATAAAAACACCTACCGAATAGCTCCTGAATTTTTTCAGAGCCCCAGTTAAAGTCAACGCCTGACCGAATAATTGCTTCCTTTAAATCATTTAGTGATGCATAAGATCTGGAGTTGCGCAATTCTATCAGCATACGATGAACAACATCAATATGACCAGTTTTATGGTTGTCATATTCAATTTGGTGTATTCTGGTGTGGTTGAGCCCCAGATCTGAACCCAAACCTTTCCAGTTTTCTCCAATTAACGACGCAACGTACCATAGTTCTCGGTCACTTGGTATTTTTCTTTTCCAAGGAACTAAAATATGAATCGTGGTACTTTCAAAAAACAATTAATAAATTGTTTTATTTCAAGACAATCGTTTGTACTACGTATGTCAATCTATAAACAAACACAATGTTGAAACATTCAGTACATGGAAATGCATTATATATAAGGCATATTAAATGGTTATAAAATAAAAACAATAATGCCTAATAAACTGAACGTTGAAATGTGCATGACAATAAAAACATACGCAAAATGCCCAAAGATAAATAATTTAACGAAGTACTATCAAATCTGTCAAAACCCAATTTTGTTTTACTGTCGTTATAAATAAATCGAACTTTACAGTATGTCTTTACTATTTTGAATGACAAATTTCTTTCCGTTTTTTCGGTTTCTTCGTTTAGAACTTTTAAACACATAAAAAAAATATTTGAAAAAAAAAATTAAAAAAAAATTGCAGTTACCGCCCGTGCCTCCTTGTTTGACATGTAAAAGAAGACCTTGGTCTTCTTCCTCCAGCTCTTGCTGTGACTCGCCGCTGTGTGTACTTTCAGCCTTACCTGCTTCTGCAGAACAAGAAACAAATATGACTTATTTGACAATCTCGTTGAATGCACTTCCATTAAACAAAACTATACACACACTTAAGGGTCGTCATATTCTTTAAAAATATATTACATAAATCATAGCAAGTTAAGATAGCATATCGGCTCAGTGGTTCAGGAAATATTTCTAGCTAATCAAGGGTTTACAAAAAAAGTTGCTTTTAAAGTTTTACGAGGGTTGTGCAGAAAGTTTGCGGAGTTTTAAAATAGAAATAAAGTCCCTGTTGAAAACGTTTATAAATTGGTTCAATTTTTATTTATAAGAACTTACTACAACAAGAAGAGTTTTGGCAGAGTGCTTTTTCCACCGCTAATCTGGCTGCTTCCTTCCAGTCTTTTTCGTGGCATTCCTTCAAAATCATTTTTTTGTGACAACCTAAAAGTAATTATATAATATAAACCAACTGTTTACATAGTACCAAGGGTATTTAGCGGGATAAAGAGAACAATGGCCAGTCAACGAATTAGTTACCACACCCGATAGATAACACTAAGGTAAGGAAAGTGAAATTAAAATCATTAATTTACAAAATGCTGCTTTATGTTTTTTAAAAAAATGCAATCATTTGGATATTAATTTGGTAAATTCACATATACAGTCAAAACTCCCAATGTCGAAGTCTTTGTGACCTCGAAAAATACTTCGAGATAACGAACATTTCATATAACCGAAATAAATAAAGTGTATGATTAAATCGAAGAAAATTGATATATTTAGTACATCTTGATTACAGAGTTATACATAGCGGGCTTCGATTGTATTTTAAGACAATCGCGACAAAAAAAACAGTGTTCTTTCTGAGATATGATTTAAGTTTGATAGTTTAAAGATGCACTCTTACTCCACAATTAATAATATTGTTTTAATATTCCAAAAAGGAATAATAAATGTCGAAAACAATGGTAATAATGAAGGATACAGAGTTAATTTGAAAGAAATGAGCATAAAACATGGTATTTCTACCTTATAAGACTGTTGTAGACCACAGTAAACCTTTTAGCGTCCACCAATCATTAATATTTTTGCGCTTTCTGCTATTAAATACAAGGCTACAATATTGTTATCAGTAATTATAACATACCGAACGGCGCAGGAATGATATAACCCCATGAAATAATTGTCCTATATAACTAGTGTAATAACTATGCAAATTAGGTAACCGCATCACAGAAAAATGTATTCATACGCGCTGTCAAAAAATGTAAACAAAAATTAGAAACGATGTTTCAAACGAAATCATGTCGGTGTCAATTAACTCATCTCAACGATGAAACGAATGGTGAAGAAGGCTGGCCTTAATACAAACAAACACCTCTCTGACCACAGCCAGAAAATACCTTGTCCAGAAATTGAATGACAGCAATGTTCCTGTGAACCAGATTATGCAAACATCGGTACACAAGAACATTGCATCTTTAAACACCTATAGCCTAATTTAATCCAAATTAACACAAGGAAATGTCCAGCATCCTGTACTCCAGTGAAAATAACCCATCTACTTCCACGCAAAATGCTCATAATCGGCAGTTTGCCAGCAATGCACAAGTTCACACACTGTCACAGTCACTGATTCCACATAAAATCCCACTTTTTCTGGTGGATTTTACAACATGTATATAGCTCTTATTCACGGAGGTAATGCCCTTCTGCACATCCATTTAAATGACAAAAATCCATGCTGTAATGCACCAGTCAATTGTAACCACGCCCCCCCCCCCCCTCCAGGTCAGGGGGTATACCGGGGATAGCCGGGAAAATGGGCCGTGTTTTTACATTTCAGGTGGTCCCGCAGTGCCGGGTGAATGCGGTGTTTTTGTCTTCGCGCCAAATATAGCGGGGAATGGGCCTAACCTAAGGCCTCTTGGGTGCGGGGGCATTTTGCGGGGATTTTACCATCAGTTCATCCCAGCAGGGCGGGGATTTTAGCCGGGGTTGGCTGGACCCAAAGTAAAAGTCCCCGCTATTCTCCGGACCTGGGTGGGCCGTGGTTACAATTGACTGGTGCATAATCGACTAGCTGCAAAGCGAATTCGCACTATTGAAAGCGACTGTGACGCTGACTTACGTTCTTTTTAAACTTCAACCGCCAAATGACATGTACACACTCGCGAGATTACTTCACGCAGTTATGACATTACTCTTGTTATTGATTTCCTTGATTTAAATGGATTGAAATAATAAAAAAAAATATTGTTTTAAAGTGGAACCTTTGAAAATCGGTTGATAATTGAGGCATCATTTATGTGTGTTATTGTTAATAAAATGATTTGATGTCGCGCTATTCTCTTTCCTGCGGATGAATCATCCTAATAACACACAATTTAAATTCTTCGCACTATGACAAGAGAAGTGTATTGAAGAAACTTTGGCCTGGATTTCGACCGTAAATGAGTTATGTTATAAATAAAATCTCAAATTCGTGTTTATTTTGTATCAAATTTATTAAACTCGTCATTTAAAACGATAAAAACTCGACAGAGCCGCGTTTTTATTGTGTGTTTTTTTTGTCAAATGAACATGTTTAATAAATTCGATACAAAATAAACACTCATTTGAGATCCTCTATGTAATATTTTCCATAAGTGCATTATTTAGTAAGTATTTAAAGGATTACCACTCTAGGTATCACTCAAAAATAATGTTTGTTATACATGTGTATGTATTGATTTTGAGTAAGAGTTTCACTTTAAAAGTATAACTTTATTTTCGAAATACTTACGAAGAAATAAGTTTTATGTTAAGTTTCTGACTTATGCCATTTCAAGCAGAATTTCACCTATTTGCGCATTTAGTTCGGCTTTTGAATGCAATGATATGACGGAGTAATCTTTAAGCTGGTAAAAATGATACTAAATTAATAAATAGCATTTCATTAAGAGAAAGATAATGCTTAGACTCAATAACTCCGGTAATACTAGGTATTCCATTATCGGTAACAATACAATAAATAGTATACATTTTATTTTTTATAAATTTTGCCAACAAAAAGGACATTGTGCATGCAGATATGGATTTCAAAATGCATAATGATGAATATTTAAATATAATACTAATGCAAACATACTGAATATGTATGAATTCGTTTATTTTGTTTAATCGCTGACTCAACAGGTGATTGTCACATAGCCTGTATACTAAAATATGATCCTTCACCCTTTGATATTGTTTACAAAGTAAAAATATGACAATTCCTTATAAATCTAAGAGCTTTACTTGAAAAAAATATAATTATATATATTATAGATAAATCTAATATGTACAGAAATAACCTTAACCACCATTGCCCTAAAATGTCAAATATTTCAATAAATGATTTACAAACGTTATACATTTTTACACTGCCAGAAAGATGATAGACTCAGCTACAAGAAAAACACACTTCTTGTGAAAGTTCCTACTACAATTATTACATACTCAGACGAAATGCCCAGACTCAACACTGAAAATGCAAATTACAAAACAATGAAGAGGCTCGAAAATTTTGAACAATTCCTCACTTAAACCCGTTAAATACAGACTGACATGCAAATTTAGCGCATGCATTACAAAAAGTAACCTAAAATATCATCCCTTCCAATATTATATCGATGATTTAGACGCGTCTCTATCCGAATCGAACGATTTTTGTAACAGTATATCTACTTTCACTTTCAATACCCATGTAGCAATTTTGACCTTGACCGCGCACTGGTTATGTCTTGAATGTAAAAAGAGAAAACTGTTTTATTGCTGACCAATGTATTCGGATTTTACAACATTAATAAAGTGATAAGATGGCTGTCAAATGTCGGCCAAAAGTAGAAGTAAATTTATCGTAACAAAACAACGTTCCATCAAGGCTATGTGACGATCACCTGTGGTTGACCTATTTGACTTATTTGATAGCTTTACTGCATTTTACTTGAAGGAGGGATAATTTAATTTGCCGTCGAGAACAGTGTACTGAAATTATATAATTTAGCGATAAATCTAGATTGTAATAAGTTAGTTCGTCTTGTGTTAGTATTCTTACATTTATTCAACACATATGTTGTAAAATGTTAAGAAGTGTTTTCTAAATAAAAACATATATACTAGTTGTGGACATTCCTGGCGAGAAATTTGGCAGATCATGCGTCATGATCATCTTTCTCGTATTTAAACCCGCCACGCGCATACTTTGCGATAGATAGATAGATAGATAGATAGATAGATAGATAGATAGATAGATAGATAGATAGATAGATAGATAGATAGATAGATAGATAGATAGATAGATAGATAGATAGATAGATAGATAGATAGATAGATAGATAGATAGATAGATAGATAGATAGATAGATAGATAGATAGATAGATAGATAGATAGATAGATAGATAGATAGATAGATAGATAGATAGATAGATAGATAGATAGATAGATAGATAGATAGATAGATAGATAGATAGATAGATAGATAGATAGATAGATAGATAGATAGATAGATAGATAGATAGATAGATAGATAGATAGATAGATAGATAGATAGATAGATAGATAGATAGATAGATAGATAGATAGATAGATAGATAGATAGATAGATAGATAGATAGATAGATAGATAGATAGATAGATAGATAGATAGATAGATAGATAGATAGATAGATAGATAGATAGATAGATAGATAGATAGATAGATAGATAGATAGATAGATAGATAGATAGATAGATAGATAGATAGATAGATAGATAGATAGATAGATAGATAGATAGATAGATAGATAGATAGATAGATAGATAGATAGATAGATAGATAGATAGATAGATAGATAGATAGATAGATAGATAGATAGATAGATAGATAGATAGATAGATAGATAGATAGATAGATAGATAGATAGATAGATAGATAGATAGATAGATAGATAGATAGATAGATAGATAGATAGATAGATAGATAGATAGATAGATAGATAGATAGATAGATAGATAGATAGATAGATAGATAGATAGATAGATAGATAGATAGATAGATAGATAGATAGATAGATAGATAGATAGATAGATAGATAGATAGATAGATAGATAGATAGATAGATAGATAGATAGATAGATAGATAGATAGATAGATAGATAGATAGATAGATAGATAGATAGATAGATAGATAGATAGATAGATAGATAGATAGATAGATAGATAGATAGATAGATAGATAGATAGATAGATAGATAGATAGATAGATAGATAGATAGATAGATAGATAGATAGATAGATAGATAGATAGATAGATAGATAGATAGATAGATAGATAGATAGATAGATAGATAGATAGATAGATAGATAGATAGATAGATAGATAGATAGATAGATAGATAGATAGATAGATAGATAGATAGATAGATAGATAGATAGATAGATAGATAGATAGATAGATAGATAGATAGATAGATAGATAGATAGATAGATAGATAGATAGATAGATAGATAGATAGATAGATAGATAGATAGATAGATAGATAGATAGATAGATAGATAGATAGATAGATAGATAGATAGATAGATAGATAGATTTATTCGTGCATATATATGTCATAGTAACAAACCAAATATCTCATAAAGTTATAACACAGACTGATTAACAAAGTATTAGTGATGATATCTATACTAAAGCACAACATCATTAGAATGCTTTGGATACATACGTGCGTTTATAAAGATTTAATTCAATGTGACAAATATAAAACACAGGATAACCCATTAAAGTTATTTAACTTATTTTCAATGGGGTCCTTATGACAAATATAATTATTTGCCAAGATCTCAGTTGTAAGCTGTTTAAATTAGGTTTTCTTATACAAAAATAACATGCATGTACTCTTGACCAGTTAAAGAATGATTAAATGTTTGATATCGAACGTTTACAGTTATAATGCAACCGACTGTTAAAACCATATGACACTTTAGCATAATATGACAAAAATCTTTGGACTGATATGCAAGATTAAATGAATAACAATTAATAAAAAAGGAAATCTTCCACATTTCATACCAACAATGAGATGTGATTTCACTTCTTTTTTAAAAGTATTCTTATTTTTCAAATCTTTTAACTTTATTGGAAGACTGTTCCAGTCCTGGATTGCTTGATAAAAGAAAGTATTTAATATAAAACTGTCAGCCTGTGGCACTTTAAAATTTCCAGCACTATGTCTACTGTTGTAAGAATGTGTGGATGAGACTAAAGTAAAATGTTCATGTAAGTATGATGGGCATTTGCTATTAAAGATTTTATGTACATGGTTTAGTCGTAGTTGCTTTATCCTATTTTCTATATTAAGCCATCCAATATCACTGAAAGCCGAGACTTTCAGGGAAGTTCTACAATCATAGCCATACATAAATCTGACAACTTTGTTCTGAGTGACCTGTAATCTGTTCTTGAATTGTTTAGATATACCACTGTACCAAGATGTCGATGCATAGTCAAAATGACATTGTATTAAGGAGTTACATAACAATCTTCTTAGATTCATATCTAAAAAACGATTTTGTCTATATAAATTTTTTAGCCTAGAATTAACTTTACTGACAATATTGTTAATAGATGCAGCACTGAGATCATTGTCCAGTATACTTCCAAGATATTTAACAGATTGTTTAGGTTTTATGATATGGCCATTGCAGTTTACATTAAAGCTATCAACTTTTGTTAGTTTTCTTTTAGACCCAAATAAAATACATTCTGTTTTTCCAAGATGCAAAGACAGTTTGTTGTCAACTAACCACTTACTACAGTTTTCAAGTTCCTTGCCGAGTACATTACTAATAACAGACGGATCTTTGTGTGAGAAAAGGATAGCACTATCATCTGCATATAATATTAATTTACATTTTTCGCTTATGCTTATACTCATATCATTAGCATAGCATAAAAACAGCAACGGACCAAGTATGCTTCCTTGAGGAACGCCACAAGAGATGTTCATGAATTCAGACGTTGTATTATTTACATTGACAACTTGTTTACGTCCAGATAAATATGATTGAAACCACTCAATTGAATCCACACCAATTTCTTTTAACTTCTGACATAGAATTTTGTGATCTACGGTATCAAACGCCTTTTGAAGATCCAGCATAACCATTCCTGTATATAGACCTTTGGAATTTTGTTCTTTAATATGGTCGGTCAAATGAATTAGGCAGGAGTCAGTTGAATAGTTACATCTAAAACCACTCTGAAGTTCGTATAATAATCCATGATTAACAAGAAAAGATTCTAGTTGGTTGTATACAACTCTTTCTAAGATTTTTTAAACTATACATAGTATGCTTACAGGTGGATAGTTTGAAACATCAGATCTGTTGTTTTTCTTAAACAATGGTTTAACTTTAGCATTTTTGAGTTCAGATGGTACAATGTTACTTGTGATAGAGCTGTTTATCAGAAATGTTACAGGTATCTTTAAAAATGGTGCAGCATCTTTTAAAAATCTTGCAGGAATGTTATCTAACCCTGTGCTTTTTGAACAATTTAGTTTACATAGTTCCTTGTAAATGTATTCTTCATTAACAGTGTGAAGTTTAAATTTAACAGAGTCAGGATTTCTATCTTTATAAAATCGTTTAAAACAGTCAGACTCATAGTTAAACAAATTGAAGGGCAAAGGTAGTTTTTTTACTAAAGTTGAGGCTACAGTAGTAAAAAAAAGTATTAAAGTGATTTGCAATCTTACATGGTTCAAAACAATTTTCATCATCAATGTTCAAAACAATATTTGGAGAAGATTTACTTTTACTACTATATCCAAGATTTTTTAAATCTGACCACAGCTTTTTTGGATCATTTTTATTTTCTTCCAGCTTGTTCGACATATATTCTGATTTGGCCTTAATTACTTCTTTCTGAACAAGGTTTCTGTAAAAACGATATTTATCTAACATCTCCTTCTGTTTGTATTTTTTGAATTTGAAATAAAAAGCATCTCTTTGACTGATCGAGTTCCAGAATGTTAGAATCTAACCATGGTTCACTTCTTTGTTTTAGTCTGACTTCCTTAACAGGAGCAACAGTGTTCAAAACTGACAGAAATGTTTCTTTAAAAGACAGCCATGAATCTTCTACAGTTTTTGCAATAAACATGTTTGACCAATCGCAAAGTTTAAGTTTGTGAATAAAATTATCTACATTGTAATGTTTCAAAGATCTTATAACAACATTCTTATGCATATTATACGTCCCTTTCTGTGTTTTACGCGTACAAAATACAGGCAAATGATCACTGAGACCTATCGGAAGAGTACCAGACTGAACAATCTTGTTTTGATGGCTACATAAAATGTGATCTAACACAGAAGAGGAGGACTCTGAGATTCTGGTAGGGTCATTTATGATCTGTTTTAGATTAAAGATATTAAGAACTTGTTCAAACCTTTTAAAAAGAGCTGATTTCTTTGCAAACAAACAAATGTTAAAATCACCAAGGATGTACCATTCTGTGTCAGATCTCACCATAGATAAAACATTTTCAAAAATATCAACAAAATCTGTTTGTTTAGGTGGTCTATAACATGACCCTATTAAAATAGGTTTGGTTTTTGGTAATAAAATATCAGCCCACACTGCTTCAAGATTGTCCTTTTCTAGGTCCCGTCTTTCGGTGAACGCCAGATCTTCATTAACGTATAAGCATACTCCACCACCTTGTCTGTTCCGGTCCTTTCTGATCACATTGTATCCTTGAATTTGTATTTCCGAGTCCATAACTGAATTGTCCAGCCAGGTCTCTGAAAACGCTATGGCTGCAAATCTATATTTTGACATTAAATGTCTCACTTCGGGCAACTTTGGTAATAGAGATCGTATGTTGAAATGAATAAAATGAAGTCCTTTAAGTTCAAAGCAGTTAAAATTACTACAAGATTCAGCAAAACTATTGTCATGTAAATCTGGCAGAATTCTATCATGAATATCGTTTAAATCATCACAAAGATAAAAAGGTAATAATTTAAAAGTACATATCCGACAAGTGAAATAGAAAGATCCATTACATTTGCATACGTTTGAGTAAAAAGAATCACTTATATAACCTGAGCATCTTATATGTGTCCGGATTTCACAAAAATCACAGTTGACAGCTTTACTACGGGCAGTTACACCTTTTCCACAAACTGAACAAGGAAATTTAGGTTGTCTCCCTTTTTTCATATTTTAAAATCCCGAATTATCAGCATACTTGTCCTGTTCAATAGGTCCAGGGTGACGGTGCACGTCACCACTTAGTAGAAGGAACACGAAAAATATATATCTTGGATTAACCTTGGCATAATACTTCTGAAGGTTTTTAATAGTTCTCATGGAGGATACAAAATGGCTGGGTGCCACTTCAACCACTGGGGGCGAAAGGTACAAAATAATTTCAAACGTGGAAATACTTTTTTTTTGTACAGTCGAAACAGTTGACAAGTGTTTTTTCGCCTGGAGAATATTTATGTTTTGTTTTAGGCTGGTTGGTATCGTTGTATTCCACTGCTTTTAAATATATTTGAAGAAGTATACAGGCGACTAATATTCCACGAAAAGCCACCATCTTGAACGACTAGACTGTTAGCTCCAGTATTAAAACGAAATTAAATGTCTCACCAGTACGTCCAGAAGAAAAAGTGACTCTCCACATATGTTGAAAAAATAATTAACTCTTCCTTTTTACTAAGCTTGTAAGTCCCTCTTCGGTAATTTCTACGCCGGGATCCAAACACTATCAAGCGTTTACGTTATATCTCCTGTGGAATTGTTGTTCGATTTTGTTGAATTTGTCATAAACGGTATGGTTGTTGGCAAAATGATTGTTCACTGTTGATTTCCCATCTTTTAAGTTAAAGTTCCGTCTTTTTCCTCTTTGTAACTCGATTTTTTGCGCCGACGACAAATCAAATTTGAAGTTTTCCAAAGTTCACACAAACCATTTTGATGAAAATTGTACCATAAGACGTGAATTTTAATTTGACATCGTTTGATAATATTTTTTTGAATATTGCTTAAGAAATAATGTTAAAATAATTTATTTTTGTTAAAATATATAAGAGCGTCATTTTTTTACAACTTGTTATGATGACGTCATTTCCGCTCTATAAAAAGTCATTCTCCAAAATGAAATGTACACGATAAACTATTTAATTGTAAGATGACATGAAATATTATCCTAATGACTAAGAATGGGTGAATTGAGCGTAGCAAATGAGCTCTTTTTCAAATATTACTTAAGTTCATCTAACTGACTTAGAATGCAACCTCATTGGCTGGTACATTGTCAACGCGAAATCTGACACAGAGAGTGTGTATTAGATGAGTAACTGTAGGCGGACTTTTAAAACACGCGAGAAAGTTGATATTCTCAATGAATAAGGCTAGTACTTAATGACTGCCTATCTGCAATGATATTTTCTGAAATGTACGTTTTTTTCCTTTTAGAGCAAAGCTCACGTGTGCCGAAAACTGCGAAAAAGATACACAGTACAGCTAAAAATGTCCTGTTTAGGATATTTAATTGGTATATATAATTAAAGAAATATGACAGATACCCTTACCACATTATGTAAAATTATGAAGCATATACACTCAAATTTTAAAAAACGAATACATTCACCCGGAGTAAGTTGTATTCACTTACAAATCGTTATCAGTATCCATGCACTAAGGCCTACTACTATGAGTCCAACTGCTCCAAGTACTGTCTGCTTATAGTTTGTCTTCCTCGAACTCACGACAACTTTCTCTGAAGTATAAGGGAAAAAGCAAATGCCATTTAAATAAATCTAAAATACATTAATACACATATTCACATTTTAATTACTTCAGAACAAATGCATCTCCATGCTAGCAACTCAAAGGAACTTGTTTTTTGTGATATGTTGTTGTTGTTGTTGTTGTTGTTGTTTTTGTATAAAAGTCGTTGAAGTAGAATTTGAATACGTCATATTCTATAGTCGTTTAAGGCGTACGTTTTTTTGCGGTAGAATGCTTCGATCAGATGGATTCCAGCCATCATTGATCTTATTTCTTGCGTAAGTTTGAATCACACGTTTTCTAGTATATGTTTTAATTTGAAAAAAACACACCATTAAAATCGAATATCAAAATTATCCAAAACAACATACCTTTTTCAGTTGTAGAAGCGATTGTTACCTGACTGTATTTTTTATCTTTTGTTGAAGGAGCTGTCGTTGGCGGCCTCCTTTTAGTTCTAGAATAAAATTCGAGCTGATAGAACTACTTTAATCAGTGAAGTGTATCATACATCAAGGATGGTTAATGTTTATCAGATATCATGAACTGAAATAAATGGAAAATAGTTGTGTGTGTTTTTTCACAAAGATATCCCGAACATGATAATATTATATGCATTATTCAACATGTATAACTATTTAGAACAATTTGTGAATTTTTTGAAACATTTGCACTACAAAAGTATTTCAAGTAAGTTTGGTGAGAAGATAGAGGAACAAACGATAAAATCAACAAAATTGACTCTATACGACGAAATGTTTCATACAATAATTAAAACGAAATCAACAAACGTTTACTGACTCGACAAAAGTACCATTTATACGAGAACACCAGTAAGCGTGTACTGACGAGACAATAGTACCATTTATACGAGAACACCAGTAAGCGTGTACTGACGAGACAAAAGTACCATTTATACGAGAACACCAGTAAGCGTGTACTGACGAGACAATTGTATCAAATAAACGAGGAAATCTAAAAGCATTTACTGACTAGACAAACGTACCATACATATGAGTAAGTCAACTATCGTTTGCTTACTATATAAAAGAATCATTCATACGACTAAACCAACAAACGTTAACTGACTAAACAAATGTATCGAGCATACGAGAAGATAAACACACGATTAACAAGACAAAAATATCAATCATTCGACGAAAAAAACAACAGCAAGCGCTTACTAACAAGAAAAAAGTATCGAATATTAGATGAAAAAAAAAACAAGTGTTTACTGACTAGTCAAAAGTATAATATATTCGCGGAAATAAACACACATTTTACTTACTAAACAACTGTATCATGTATACGAGGATATTTACACTCATTTTCTGATAAGACAAAAGTATCAAACATTCGAGGAAATAAACAAGCGATTACTGACAAAACAAAAGTATTAAACATACCAGGAAATAAACAAGCGATTAATGACAAGACAAATGCATCAAACATCCAAGGTAAGAAACACACATTTTCATACCAGATAACTGTATCACACATACAAGTAAATTAACACTCTTTTACTGCTTAGACAAATGTATCAAACATTCGAAGAAATATAATCACATTTACTAGACAACTGTATCATAAGCACAAGAATATCAACAAACATTTACAAACAAGACAGACAAAAGTATCATACAAACGAGAAAACCAACAAGCGTTTACTGACTAGACAAAAGTACCAATCATTCGATGTTAAAAGAACAGGCGTTTACTGACAAGACTATAAGTATCTTTCATGGTCGAGAGTGTAAGATAGGTTAATCCCGACCAGAGCTTAGGATGTTTTGCGCAAACGAGGTTTACCGAGTTTCCGCAAAACATCCTGTGCGAGGGTTGGGATGATGCGGCTATGGAAGATGCTTTTTCTCCACCCTCAGTTAAACAAATTTAAGTAAAATGTATTTTACTGACACTATTTTTGTGCGTGGTGAAACTAAATGCGTATTGGTAAAAATGCGTTTACTAACTAGTCAAAAATATCAAACATTCGATGAAAAAAACAAGCGTTTACCGACTATTCAAAAGCATCAAACATACGAGGAAATCAACAAGCGATTACTGAGTAGACAAAAATATCAAACATACGCGGAAATCAACAAGCGTTTACTGAGTAGACAAAAATATCAAACATACGCGGAAATCAACAAGCGTTTACTGAGTAGACAAAAATATCAAACATTCGAGGAAATCAACAAGCGTTTACTGAGTAGACAAAAATATCAAACATTCGAGGAAATCAACAAGCGTTTACTGAGTAGACAAAAATATCAAACATACGCGGAAATCAACAAGCGTTTACTGAGAAGACAAAAATATCAAACATTCGAGAAAATCAACAAGCGTTTACTGAGTAGACAAAAATATCAAACATTCGAGAAAATCAACAAGCGTTTACTGAGTAGACAAAAATATCAAACATTCGAGAAAATCAACAAGCGTTTACTGAGTAGACAAAAATATCAAACATTCGAGAAAATCAACAAGCGTTTACTGAGTAGACAAAAATATCAAACATACGCGGAAATCAACAAGCGTCTACTTACAAGACAAAAGTATCGAACATTCGAGGAAATAGACAAGCGTTTACTGACTAGACAAAAGGATCGAACATTCGAGGAAATCATGAAGCGGGTACTGACAAGACAAAAGTATCGAACATTCAAGGAAATAAACACACATTTACTTACTAGACAACTGTATCGTACACAACAGGAAATCAAGACACTTTTACTGACTAAACAAAAGTATCATACATCAGAGGAAATAAACGAGCGTTTACTAACTCGACAATAGTATCAAATATTCGAGGAAATAAACACACGTTTTCTTACTAGAAACCTGTATCATACATACGAGGAAATTTACACTCTTACTGCTCAGACAAAAGTATTAAACATTCAGAAGAAGTACACTAGCACTCACTGCCTAGACAACTGCATCATGTTAGCACTTCTTTTTGATGGCTCAAAGTCATACTAGTTTCGATCAAATGTCATCTTATGAAAATTATTTCGCTTATAATAGTCTTACACGGAAAAGATCAAGCCCCGTGTTTTTGCAGTGAACAGGATCGTTTAGACAATTGTTCAACAAAGAGTAACCTTATGGTAATTGTGTGAAATGATATTGTTTTCAGAAAATTGGATTCATAGAGAAGCTCGACCCTTTCCCCTTATAATAGCCATATTTCTTGCATACCGGACGTGTGTTTCCGGTCATGCGACCGGTGCTGGAAAAACTTATCTTACACCCCCATGTAAGATGAGTCACGCGCAACAACGCGCCATTTCTTATTTCTTTTATTGTATGGTTTATGAAAAGTATATTATGCAATTTCAATAAAGCGGAATCAAAAATATAAGTATACAATACTTTTAATTAAAATTGTGAATAAATAATCGTAAAAGCGCGATTTTTAAAGGAACTATTTGACGTCGAAAGTGGTTTAAAATTATTGCGCTTTATGACGTAAGTACACAACGTCGCACGCGCTTTTTGGTGAAATGTACAAAAGTGCGTCTTCTACGTCAATTTTGCCACAAATTCATAATTTTAGGTAAGCAAGAAAAAATATCAATCATGTCTTTCCGGTCCGGATCGAAAAATCCGACCCTCGGGCACGCTGCGTGGCCGGTAACTCGGCAAGCCTCGTTACCGGCTTCCGCACGTGCCCTCGGGTCGGATTTTTCTATCCGTACCGGAAACACATGATAGATACTTATATTGTTATTGAACATGTTCGTTTCAGAAATATTGTTAAAGGATAACCGTAATTATTATTTCTCTCCAATAAACTTACCATTCTTACCATTTAATGATATTTGATTCAGAGGGCAAGATATTTAAAATTTTCTTAATAGTCGTAGAGTTGAAATAGGTCCCGTGTTATTGCGGCCGTGTATTTTGGGGTTTGGTGGACAGATTCATTATAGCAATTGTTATAAAGGGTTTGAATTCTGACTATTGACTTCAGAGATGATGATTTTAAAAGGTTCCTATGAGTTTTAAATGAACATATTTTGTTTTGGCAATGTGGGTTGAGGCTCCCATAAGGATTATTCATGACAAGGTTCGTAAAAGAGACCAAACGGTCTTAGAAGAGATGTATTTTCAAGCAATTATTCACAGACATACAAGGGGCACAGGTGAGCTTATGGTTGGACATAGAAGACATACTTACGTGGCGCTTGCTCCCTCAACACATATATCTGAATCGTCTGTCCTGTGGTAACCGTCTGGACAATTGCTGATGCAGGTGTAATCTAAGAGAAATCAAAAACTACTTGATTGAACTAGAAGATCAAAACTTTTACCTATTAGCTTGAAACATGACACACACAGTCACCAAATCAACAAACAGTGATATCATATATATATTGAGAAATTGTTTATATAAAACACACACATTTATTTATTTGAAACGGGTCTTGCGCCGTTTGCATACTCGGCGGACCCGATCTAACACCAGAACGGAACCGGTCTGGGCTCCCCCAGATGCCCGCAAGATCATTTTCTTGCATACCGGACGTGTGTTTCCGGTCATGTGACCAGTGCTGGAAAAACCCATCTTTCATACACCATGTAAGATGAGTCACGCGTAATAACGCGCCACTTCTTATTTCATTTATTGTATGGTTTACGTCATTTTTTCCAGAAATTGATAAATTCAGATATGCAAGAAAAATTATCAATCATGTTTTTCCGGTCCGGTTCGAAAAATCCGACCCTCGGGCACGCTGCGTGGCCGGTAACTCGGCAAGCCTCGTAACCGGCTTACGCACGTGCCCTCGGGTCGGATTTTTCTATCCGTACCGGAAACACATGATAGATACTTATAATCATGCTTGACAAATATTATTTTTTGCTTAATTGTGATTTTACTGAATGTCTTCCTGTACCGAAAAACTACCCGACAATTGAATTTATACCTCAAATTAAGCAACATGATTTAGATGCATTGCATACTAGATGATCGTCGTACTTCCAAAGTGCTTAAAACTTATAAATAAATGAGTTTGCTTATCTATGTAATATACAATATTCAATCACTATTCGTATATTTCTCTTTCTGTATTTCATAAAACAAAATACAAATTTCAATAAACACACTTACTTAAAGCCAGCTCCTGTTTAGACGGACATTTCTTTGACATACAATTTTCATCAGTGTAGAAGCACATTGAGTCGATGTTTTCATTCTCAGGGGCGAACCCACTCCTCGCATCGCACCTGCAGTAGCCATCACTCTCCGTTCGCTTAATCCACGACTCACCACAGTCAATTTTGTTGTCCTCCGGA
Organism: Mya arenaria; assembly: GCF_026914265.1. Taxonomy (NCBI): domain Eukaryota; kingdom Metazoa; phylum Mollusca; class Bivalvia; order Myida; family Myidae; genus Mya; species Mya arenaria. The sequence continues at coordinate 48,498,107 of NC_069133.1, read as the reverse complement.
ATGCACTTGTTAAACTTTTCTTGAAAGCACCTGCTATATGACGAGGACAATCTGCCATCTTGGCTGTTGTAGAAATATTTGTTTGAGCAAGGTATACAATTAATCTTTGCCGCGTTTGGAGGTAGTTTTTCTCCATTGGCGTATAGAGTAATACTTGGTTCCTCGCCTGAAACAAATACATTCGATGAAATTTGGAATACATTTCTTAAATGTTGCGTTGATTATCTAAACACCTCACTAAAGTATCACCTTATATAGATAATAAAACATCCATGTTTGATATTAAACCCGTAGCACAAGGTTATATTGTGGAACGGCAACAGCTTAAATGTAAAAACTACTGAAGTATAGAAGGCAAGAACTACCGGATCCATGGGGTAAACCCGGCGCGCGCCCCCTCTTAAATATCTGCACGTTTACTTTTTATTTCGATATAGGAGAAAAAAAGTAATGCACTATTTCGGATAGGAAATTGTTTACATTTTCTTGCCCCCCCCCCCCCCCACCTTCCAGCACTTATAATCAAATAAATTTTAGTTCTGAGGGCGCAGTCATAAGGCTTTTAATTATCCCACCCTCTCTAACGCCCAATCCTGGACTTTCCCCTGCCATGGTGTTATGTATAAGGGTTTTTTCTTATTCAACCTCTCTTGCAGGGCTTTTCCAGCGCACATTCTTCCAAGTAGTTGATATTGCCGGTATGTAGTTCAAAGTCCGCGTAGTCAGCCGCGCAGTGATACGTGAGGCCCTCAGGACAAGCCTTTCTCTGGGCCGAACACTGCCAGTCACATGCGGTATTGTCCCCATCACAGTTGAAGACCCAGCCTTTCTCCTTCCAATTTGAACATATTGGGATACACTTAGTGTCCACAGGTCGAAATACTCTATCTCCACCGACCTCGAGAAACTGAAAGAAATTTGTTAAC